>NC_057809.1:221524364-221864957 GCF_018294505.1 Triticum aestivum
CGTCCGGGAGATCGCTGATGCAGTCCGCCGGAGATTCTACTGGTTCCTCGGGTCCAGGGGGCGTGGCCGCTTGTGGCTGCACAGCTGGGTCCAAGATCTACATCCGTCGGCGGCGCTGTCCGGAGCCTCATCTGTGTACATACCAATCTGAAAGAAAAAATGGCAGAAACATACATGTAGGACATTCAAAATCAATTCTCAAGATCTGGAAGAAAAAAGGCACAAACATATATGTAAGACATTAAAAATCAATTCTCTAGAGCTGGCCACGAATTATTAGCACGCACGCTAACCCTAGTTAGGTTATTAGAAAAAATCATTTGAACAGAAGAAACAATTAATCACTAACCCTATACAGATACCATTCAAATAATCAATACACTAGGTGCATCTAACGAATCTTAATTACTCTGATTTCATGGACTGAGAGAACATAACCATAGGCTTTGTATTGCAAAAAAATTAAAACGGGATGGGTAACCAGAGAAAACACATAATATCTTTGCCACACAAATGGGTATATAGATGACTAACCATTTTTCTGTCGGAGTCGCAGTCATTCCCGGAGTTGTTGTTGACCTCCGGCTCCGGGGGGGGGGGGCGGTGAGGGAGTCCTAGACTAAGGGGTCCTCGGGCGTCCAGCCTGTTAGCCATGGGCCGGACTGATGGGTTGTGAAGAAACGAAGACCGAAGACTGCACCCGTATCCGGATGGGACTCTCCTTGGCGTGGAAGGCAAGCTTGGCGACTGGATATGTAGATTCCTTTCTTTGTAACCGACCTTGTGTAACCCTAGATCCTCCCGGTGCTTATATAAACCGAGGACTTAGTCCGGAGGGACAGAGATTCATTACCATAGCCATACAAGCTATACCTCTAGGGTTTAGCCATTACGATCTCAAGGTAGACCAACTCTTGTAATATTCGTATTCATCAATATCAATCAAGCAGGGCATATGGTATTACCTCCCTAGAGAGGGCCGGAACCTGGGTAAACATCATGTCCCCTGTCTCCTGTTACCATCGACCTCAGACGTACAGTTCGGGACCCCCTACCAGAGAGCCGCCGATTTTGAGACTGACATTGGTTCTTTCATTGAGAGTTCCACTGTGCCATCGACGAAAGGTTCGATGGCCCCTTCAATCATCGATAGTGACGCTGTCCAAGGAGAAACTTTCCTCCCCAGACAGATCTTTGTGTTCGGCGGCTTCGCACTGTGGGCCAACTTGTTTGGTCACCTGGAGTAGATCGATAGCTACGCCCGTGGCCATCAGGTCAGATATGGGAGTTTGAACTACGTTGCGGACATCCATCGAGATTTAATCTTCGCTGAATTTGAGACCACGGCGACCGCTCCCGGTCACCTTGACAAACATGGCAGAAATCTGTTGTCAGACCGCATACAGGAGATAGCTCCTGTGACCACTCCGGCCTTAGATCTAGAGCAAGCTTCAAAATATCGGATATCGGGTTTGTATCGGGTTGGCTTCGACATATCGGATGTCGGATGTCGGGTGATATATCGGACGATATGTGAATATATCGGAGAAAACATGTCTAGTTTTTTTTTATTATTCTTGTTCAAAACATGTATTTTTAGTAAAACTAAATGTATGATGTCAATGCTTGAACATAACATGTTTAGATTCCTAGTTTATTAATTTGTTGATTAAGAAACTATTAAGGAAAGATTCACAAAATTCTTACTCTATGATTAAGAAAATACGATATGTATGCATTTGTACGAAACATTGTGCATGACTTTGATAATATATGTTGAAGTTGTAAGTGCATAATCTTATTTCACTGTTATTTAATAAAGAACTACTGTTATCCACGTAACGTGCTATATCGGTGGACATATCAGGCTAGATATCATCCATATCGGTTGATATTTCAGTCCATATCGGGTGATATGTTTGAAAATGATTTTTAGAAAATGATATGTTATGTCTATATCGGTAGAGCCCAAAAAGTGATATATCGGCCTTTATATCGGTCACATCAGCCTTGATTTAAAAGCTTGATCCAGAGCACACTACGACATCCGAGGATTGGAAGCTCAACCCCACCACAGAGTCCATAGATTCCTTGGCGTTGGAGCCGCACATCGACTTGATCTCACACGATACCTGTGCTACCGGAACTCCGGACTCGTCTCCGGCCGTAAGTTCTGAACCATGTGGGCCCACGGATGCCGAACCTGATCATTTATCGATCTTCCAATTCAACACCGCAGACATCTTCCAGCACTCGCCTTTGGGCGACATGCTAAACTCATTAAAAAACCTGTCCTTGACGGAGGAGTCACAGCCGAAATACATCCGGCCCGAACTAGGGGCTGATGGTGGAGAATTTTGCTTCCCACCCGCCACCCACTTCATAGCCACGGTCGAGGATTTGACCGACACACTTGATTACGACTCCGAGGACAACGACGGTATGGACGACGATGCCGGAGAAGAAGAGGCCTAGAACCCGCCGTTCACCGGACGCTGGGCGTCGACCGTAGCGTCCTTCTCGTATGGCTCTTGGCTCTTGACAGTCACTAGTATTGCGGGTATTCAGGTTGTGGAAGGCATAGAATGGTCGGCCGTTCTTGGGATGACTCGGGCTGATTTCTGCCTCGCTTGATGTCGGGCTCAGCTGCGAGCACAGGTACCTCCTTGCGCTTTACGTCCTTGGCCTTGGCCTTCTTCTCCTCCGCGCCCATGGCTGGCGGCTCAAGGAGAGAGAGGCGCCCCTCCTCAGCTCTTGTGCACCTGTTCGCCAGGTTGAACAGCTGCTGAGACGTGCAGAGCTCCTCATGGATGGCGAGCTCTTCCTTCATCTTGACGTCACGGATGCCGTCGGAGAACGCGGAGATGATGGCCTCATCCATGACCTTGGGGATCTTGAGGCGAGTGTTATTGAAGCGCTGGATGTACTTCTGGAGGGTCTCTCCTGGTTGCTGCCTGATGCGGCGTAAATCACCCGTGGCCGGGGGGTGGTCGCGAGTGCCCTGGAAGTTGGCGATGAAGCGGTCGCGCATCTCGTCCCAGGAGGAGATCAAGCCATGCTGCAGGTTCAGGAGCCAGGAGCGAGCTCCATCCTTGAGAGCCATGCGAAACCAGTTCGCCATGACCTTTTCGTCGCCGTTGACCGCTTCGATGCTCAGCTCATAGAGCTGCAAGAACTCCGCGGGTTGGCAGTACCGTCGTAGCGAGGAGGCAGATCCGGCTTGAACTTGCCCGGCCAGGTGACGCTACGCAGCTCGGGAGTGAAGGCGCGACAGCCAGCCGTGGTTGCCGGAGCCCGCCTCGGAGGTGGAGCTTGGTCTTGACGAGGCCCGCGCTGCACCGCTGCGGGCGGTGCGCGGTCTTGACGAGGTGGCGCGGGGAGCGCAGGTGCAGCTTCTCGCGGCCGCAAAATTTCTTGGCAGCTTCTCTCTTCACGCGCGGGAGCTGGGCGCGGCGGATCACGTCGTGGAGCTGCGCGCCTTGGTGCTAAGGTGACGTCTTCGGGCTGAGGTGGTGGAGGAGCGCCATGAGCCCCGTCGCCTACGGCTGGTTGAGGGAGAGGCAGAGAGTGGGACGGCGTCGGAGAGCCCCTCGCGGCATGGATGAGACGACACGTTCGAGCCACTCCTTGTAGAGATCGTCGATGGGGCGGTAGCGCAGGAGCTCGTTTGCTGTGAGGAGCGCTGCCCGTGCCTCCATGGGAGCGCGGTGCGCGTGAGACGAAGAACCGGCAGGGGTCAGCGATGGAGTGGCGGTGCGGCCGTCCTGCCGCACCGAAGGATGCAACAAAGACGCCTACTGCTCATTCCCCACCGGGCCGCTGGCAGCGTTGGCGGCAGGGGACGGAGAACGGCGATGTGGCCCTCCGACGGGAGCCGTCTGAGTGACGCGGGCGGTGAGGGCAGCCCGACGCTCAGCTCGAGCACGGTGAGCATCTGCCATGGAGACGACGGAGCAACGAACTGATGGAAGGGAGGCTACGGCGCACCCCTACCTGGCGCGCCAAATGTCGGATGTGGGGTTCCGGCAAACCCTTAAGGTTCGAACACTGGGGTGCGCGTGAAGTCTTTCCTTCCCACCAATCGACGCCCTATCTCACTAAGATCTCGCGGACGAACTCGACGAACTCGCAACACAGGAAGACATAAGATTTATACTGGTTCGGGCCACCGTTGTGGTGTAATACCATACTCTAGTGTGGTGGTGGTGGATTGCCTCTAGGGCTGATGATGAAGAGTACAAGGGAAGAACGGCCTCCTGAGGTTGAGGTGTTCTTGTGAGTAGGCTCTTGATCGGCTTGGATCAGGCTAAGATGATCTATACTATGGTGGCTAGCTCTACTTATATAGGCCCTGGTCCTCTTCCCAAATATCGAGCGGGAAGGGAGCCAACAATGGCGGGCTAATTCGAAGGGGGGCAGCTAGTACAAGCTATCCTGACAAAAGTGCTCTTCGCCTACCAAAGGCTCCGGTGGTGACGTCATCTTGGGCTCCACGATGACCTCCGTCTTGCCGTCCTTCTGGTCTTGGTCTCGTTGCACCAATATAGCAACCTTTTCCTAATGCCTCAGTTCTCTTCGCTTGCGCTGGCCTCCTTAGCACTAAAGAGGAAACAAGGACGCTGTGCGTGCTGGCACCCGCCTAGTGTCGTCCGTCATGGCTCACGTCACGAGGGTCTCATGAGGTTTGCCCCACCTTGATATCTCCGCTCCTCGTGAGCCTTCCTGGGTAGGCCACTCCCGAGGAGGTCTTGCGCCATCCGCCTTGCGAGGCTTGGACCCTCGCGAGGGTCTTGGATGCTTTGTTGGTGATGATGGGCCGTATGGCCTGCTGGCTCAGCCACGCCGCGGGCCGCATGCAGGCAAGTCCGGGGACCCCCGTTCCCAGGACGCCGATAGCCCCGGAAACCGAACACAGGGGGACAGAAGAAGTTTCCCCTTTAGGTCAAAACAGTGAACATGATATACGCTACCCATATCCCCAAGAGGGAGCGCAAGCGTGCGATCAGGGACGTCTAAGTGATAGAGCCAGTCGCCCCAAAATTTAATCCATGGTCGTCATGCGCGATCACTTTTGATCGCCGGGATCATCCAACCAGTATCCGTCATGGTGGCTCAGCTGCACTAGTCCTAGACCCAATAATTGATGGATTCCACCTGACTCGCGTCCTTATGGACGGAGGTAGCAGTCTCAATATGCTCCATCAGGATACAGTGCGAAAAATGGGCATTAACCCATCGCGGATCAAGCCCACCAGGACTACCTTCAAAGGCGTCATACCAGGTGTAGAAGCCCGTTGTACGGGCTCAATCACACTGGAGGTTGTCTTTGGATCTCCGAAAAATTTCCAAAGCGAGGAGTTAATCTTCGATATCGTCCCCTTCCGCAGCGGCTATCACGCACTACTCGGACGAACTACATTTGCTTGATTCAACACAGTACCACACTATGCTTATCTCAAGCTCAAGATGCCCGGTACACGTGGCATCATAACGATCAACGGAAATACAGAACGCTCCCTCCATATAGAAGAGCACACAGCTGCCTTAGCAACAGAGGTATAGAGTGGCCTTCTCAAGCAGAACCTTAATTCGGCTGCTGAGCCCACAGACACCGTTAAGAGGGTTCGGACTACTCTGCAGCAGGAGAGCTCGGCCCGTCAGGAGCTCGACTAGCGATCCGGCCTCCATTAGTCCCGATCAAGTGGTGGCATTCGTGCCGCGCGTACATAACTACGCACTAAAAATCCCATGGGCACCGATGGAGGCATAGCTAGCTTGTGGTCCATAGTACGGCTCAACCGACATTGGATACACACATACTTTCACTTTTACTTGTGTTCTTTTCAGGTCTGAATCCCACAGGCCCCAACTGATGGTCTGGTCATCGGTCCTCTTGAAGGATAAACACACCAAGACGGCGAGAAACGCAGACATACGGGGACTTTTTAGGTGATTTCGTTAACGATAACCCTGCCTTCTTTTAGGACCCACATGCAGCTTTCCCTTGGTTTTGGCATGTCAAATAGCATGTTGCTTATCGCACTGCTTGTTTCAATGCGCCTTGACGTACTAATTAAATTACAATAAGAACAGTTTGCGGCTAGAGCTTTAGGACGCCAGCTTTCTACCTTTGTACTTTTTCTGTTTTCTTTCTCTTTTTCAGCTCCCCTATGGATAACTCTATCAGGTAGCACCCGTACACTTTGGTACATTTGATGTTTGCCAGGGGCTTCATAGCACCTCACATTATAGCAACAAAAGTCCGAACACTTTTTATAAGTATAGTTCGGCACCCTGAATTTAGCATTATATGCATTGGCTCTGAATCATGTCTTTGGTCAATAGTTGGGTTGCCCGGCTCCTGTGCTTGCTACCTTATGTTCCGCTATATCGGCTAAGGTAGTAAAGGGAGAACTACTGCGATTGTGCCTTGGTTTATCCAAAGGAGCACCTCAGTAGAGAAAGCTGAAAACTGACTGTCATGATGCGGCGAGAGCCGGTTAGCTGTTCGGAGGTTGCAAATCGTTGGAGATTTCTTCCGCACTACGCGAAGGATTGGTACTTCCTGCTCAGACGCTTATAGCACTCTAGGTCAGTACTAGGGGCTGCGCCCATGTTTTTATTGTTGCACTCCTATGGCTAAGTGAGGGTGTTACAGCCGCATAGTCTGGTTGCCTGGTTCGTTGCGCTAAACAACTCCTTCAAGGACCACCTAATTGGATCAAGATTGTTTAGATTCCATCCCGAACACCCCCGTACTACCTATGTGGGGGCAGAAGCCTACGACTGGTTAACCCTCAGATTTCATACAACATGGCCGCACAGGAAGTAAAAATTTAAAAATATAACAAGCATTATATTGCATAAACACTTTGTTTCATCATACAAGGCAGAGGGAGCTCGAATACATTCATTCAAAGATAGTGTCTTTCGCACAGTGATCCGCAACAATGCGGGATCCCTCCAGGACACCATCAAAATACAACTCGGGTCGGCGGTGCTCCTTGCCCTCAGGCGGCCCCTCGGTCATTAGCTTCTTGGCATCCATCTTCGCCCAGTGCATTTTGACGCGGGCTAAGGCCATTTGTGCACCTTCGATACAAACTGACCTCTTTATAACCTTAAGCCGGGGGCAGACATCAACAAGCCGCTTCACAAGTCTGAAGTAGCTGCAGGGTATCGGCGCTGCAGGCCATAGTCGGACTATCAGCTCCTTCATGGCCAGCTCGGCCGCCTTGTGCAGCTCGACCAGCTGTTTCAGATGGTCACTGAAGGACACCAGATGTTCAGGTCCAAGATATTGAGACCAGAATAGCTTCTCCGTAGAACTCCCTTCTTCGGCTCAATAGAACTCGGCAGCGTCTGATACGCTACACGGCAAATCCGTAAATGCCCCTGGAGAGAGCTCAAAATTCGGGTAAGTAAAAGGAACGCTTCCTTCACAGACTTGCTTTGCATAATGAAAGCCTTACCCGCTGTGATCTTCCTGGCCGCCTAGATTTCCTGAAGGGCGCTCTGGGCTTCGGCTCGAGCCTCTTGTGTGCTCCGGTGGGCCTTCGCAAGTTCCGACGCTTGTGTCTTAGAATCACGCTCCAAGGACTCGTACTTCTTGATGGCGTCCTGGAGCTCTTGCTGGACCTCGCTGACCCGGGCCTCGTGCTTCTCGCATGCGGCGCGTTCCTTGGCCGCTTTGTCCTCGGCCTTCACTAACGCCTTCTTGAGGGCCGCCACCTCGGTCGTGGCCCCTAATAAAGTTCATGGCACTTTAGTCAGCACAAACCATTCATCCTTCCTAAATATACATGCATGTTACTGCATACCTTGGCTGTCCTCCAGCTGCTTCTTCACGAGGCCGAGCTCTTTCTCAGCCCGCTCCATGTTCTGCTTGAGTCCGAAGACCTCCGCAGTATGAGCGGCAGCAACCAGCAGCGACGCCTACTTATTCACATAGACATCTTATGTAAGACTCCTGCGAAAATTATTTTGATCCCCTGTTCGGCTTTTCCTTTCCAGACACCGAACAAAGCATCAGGGGCTACTGTCCACATTGTGATATCTTCTCTACAATTGTTACCTCAAAGCCTGTTAAAAGGCTAGCGCATGCCTCGGTTAGTCCGCTTTTGGCGGACTAAACCTTTTCGATCACCGTACCCATAAGGACACGGTGCTCATCCGCAATGGAGGCACCTCGCAGCGCTTCCAGCAGATTATCCGGTGCCTCTGGTTGGAGAGAGGTTACCTGCGGAACAGGCACACCTCCTCATTTCGGGGAAGGCCTTTCGCTCGACTCCGGAGCTGTGTAGGTCTCCGGAATTGTATCCGGATGAGGGCCGAATGGAACTTGGTACCCATTGCCAGTCCCCATGGGGGCTTTTCCCCCCATGTGTCCGGTAGCCGAGGAGTCATCTTCGGGCGCCACCTTAATGATTTCTGGAATCTCCACCTGGTCTGAGAAGTTCCTTTGGGACACCACCTCATTATCACCCTTGGGTGAGACAGAGTGAGCGGGCGGCGGAGACATGCTAGCCATCTCCTTTGAGTCTAGCGAACCCTCTGTCGGGGATCGCGGGGAGTCATCGCGGGCCAGACTGTAATGGCATAGTTTAAAAATATTAATATTATAAACTGGAAATGCTAGGTATTGGGAGGTGCATAGGGTTTTGGTACTTACGAGGCAGCCCGAGGCTTGGTCTGGGGCATTCGCTCCGGACTAATATGAACATCCCATGTGGAGTTATCCACAAGGGAGCCCTTCCCCCTCTTGGGCGCCTTCGCCTCCAGATTCATGGAGGCCTCTCTTTTATTATTTCCCCCTTCTGGGGGGGAGCCGCCTTCTTCCTCCTCCTCGCCGTCGTCTCGGTGGCTGAAGAGTCAGTCTTGTCTTCGAACGACATGTCCGAAGCACCCTTTCGGCGAAGGCCACTCCTGGTCCCTTTGGCCGTCTTCTTGGCCTTCTTCTCCAGCACATCATAAGGCGTCGGAAATAGCATCTTCATCAGGAGTGGGGTTTCCACATCTTCGGGTAGTGGAGCTGGACAATTAATCCACCCCGCTATGTCGATCCAGGCCTAAAAATTGATAGGAAGGCTTAGACTCCTTCTCAAAATATGCCAGTAAAGGCTATACCTTGAAGACATGAAAGAACTTACCGAATTGGCCTGACATTTTAAGCTGAGCCCATGATCCTCGGTCGTGGGCGGTGGTGTCTTGCCGGCCTTGAAGAGCACTTTCCAGATATCTTCGTGCATCATGCCGAAGAGCTCTAGTAGCATATGGTGCTTGGCCGGATCGAACTCCCACAAATAGCAAGTCCGGCGTTGGCACGGAAGGATCCGGCGAATGAGCATAACCTGGATCACGTTGATGAGTTTGATCCTCTTGGTTATCATGTTCTGAACGCACGTCTAGAGCCCAGTCAGCTTTCTCAAAGAGCCCCAGGTTTGGCCCTTCTCTTGCCAGGAGGTGAGCCACAGCGGAGCTTCAGATCGAAATTCAGGGGCCGTCGCCCAGTTGGTGTCGCGTGGCTCGGTGAGGTAGAACCACCCCGACTGCCACCCCTTCACCGTCTCCACAAAGGAGCCTTCGGGCCATGTAACATTGGGCATCTTTCCCACCATGGCGCCTCCGCACTCTACTTGTTGGCCTCTCACCACCTTCGTCTTTACATTGAAAGTCTTCAGCCATAGGCCGAAGTGAGGCGGGATACGGAGAAAGGCCTCGGAAATGACTATAAATGCCGAGATGTTGAGGATAAAGTTGGGGGCTAGATCATGGAAGTCCAGCCCGTAGTAAAACATCAGTCCGTGGACAAACGGGTGGAGAGGGAATCCCAGCCCGCGGACGAAATGTGTGAGAAACACAACCCTCTCACGGGGCTCTGGGGTAGGGACGATCTGTCCCTCGGCCGGGAGACGGTGAATGATCTCCTTGGCCAGGTATCCGGCCCCTCGAAGCTCCTTGATGTCTTTCTTCTTAACAGAGGAAGCCATCCACTTGTCACCAGCTCCGGATCCGGACATGGTTGAGTGCTTGCTCGAGACGGAGAAGATGAGAACTCGGGCGCTGGAGCTCAAGAGTGGAAGGGCAAAGGAAGAGAGTAGGCGTGGGTAAAGAAAAGGGATGCTTATCTCCTTATAAAGGCAGTAAATATGAACGCCTCCCCACTCACCTTAAAATTCTCCTGCTCCCAACAGATGTGTAAACGACATGGTTGGGTTACCCACTCTTGTATTGATGAGAATCCCGCAATAAGGGGACACAGTCTCTACTTTGACAAGACGTGCCAATGGAAATCGCATCTCGAAACCCGGGATGGCAGACAAAACGGTTCGATATAGTGACCGGGCAGACGTGATGTCATGTTGTAAAAAAGTTATCAGCAGATTGGATTTGTGAAATATTATATTATCTCTACAGTTGTGTGTGGTGTGAGTTACAGGTCCGGACACATCGGTACGTCTGAAGACTGTTTTAGAGTTCGGATGGAGGAACCCGCCTTGCAATGCCAAAGACAGATCTACGCGTCGGATACCTTGTCATTGAAGCTAGGTTCAGGGGCTACTGAGGGAGTCCTGGACTAAGGGGTCCTCGGGCGTCCGGCCTATTAGCCATGGGCCGGACTGATGGGCTGTGAAGATATGAAGACCGAAGACTGCACCCGTGTCCGGATGGGACTCTCCTTGGCATGGAAGGCAAGCTTGGCGACCTGATATGTAGATTCCTTTCTTTGTAAACGACCATGTGTAACCCTTGATCCTCCCGGTGCTTATATAAACCGGTGGACTTAGTACGGAGGGAGAGATATTCATTACCATAGCAGGCCCGAACCTGGGTAAACATCATGTCCCCTGTCTCCTATTACCATCGACCTCAGACGCACAGTTCGGGACCCCCTACCCGAGGTCCGCCGGTTTTGACACCGACAGGGGGGCACGACGGTGCCGACAAAGTTAAGGTCGTGCTGCTAACTGCAGAAGACCTCGGCGGTGGTGACGGCAACCTCTGTGTCCAACTTCATGTGTTGCGCGGGTGCTTCACCAGTCCCGGCGTCGCCAATCCCTCCGATGGTGCGCTTCAGCGACTTCTGATACGTCTCCAATGTATCTATAATTTTTTATTGTTCCATGATGTTATATTATCATTCTTGGATGTTTTACAATCATTATATAGAAACTTTATATCATTTTTGGGACTAACTTATTGACATAGTGCCCAGTGCCAGTTGCTGTTTTTTGCTTGTTTTTTACTTCACAGAAAATCAATACCAAACGGAGTCCAAACACAGCGAAACTTTTTGGAGAATTTTTTTGGGCCAGAAGACAGAGGATGGGCCAAAGCAGTACCAAAGGGGTGCCTCGAGGGGGGCACAACCCACCTGGGCGTGCCTGGGGGCCCAGGTGCGCCCTGGTGGGTTGTGCCCACCTCGGTGGCCTCCTGCACCGCCTCTTTTCTCTATAAATACACCAATATTCCGGAAGCCCTAGGGGAGTCGACGAAACACAATTCCAGCCACCACAAGTTCCAGAAACCACAGATCCAATCTAGACACCATCACGAAGGGGTTCATCATCCTCATTGGTGCCTCTCCGATGATGCATGAGTAGTTCATTGTAGACCTACGGATCCGTAGTTAGTAGCTAGATGACTTCCTCTCTCTCTTTTGATTCTCAATTTTTATCAGCTTTGTTGGAGACCAACAAGGATGTGTCACTATCCTGAACCTTATCTGCATTACTTCCTTTACCATTGCTTAATAGGGCGCTCTTCCCGAATATTTTGTCAGCATTCTAAAAGAAGAAACAAGCAGACACATAACAAGTTTAGCATGACCTAGTATATGAAACTCATTTCGGTGAACCAATTCATTAGTAAGGTGGACAGGATTAAACTACCAAGTCTTCTACTGCCAAGTACTAGTACAGAATAAAAGCATCAAACAAACATATATCTATGTCCTATGGTCACTGCATTCTCTTGCCAAATCAAAATAGAGACACGGTTCAAATCATATCAGTTCAAGACAAAGCAGCAGTGAAAGAATACAAAGCGTGGGAAACTACACGGCACAACAAGATTTCAGATGGGTACCACGGGTCTACATGTACAACAACACTATTGGCTCTGTTGTGATGCTAGTAATGTGCATGATATGAAAGTCAACTGTATACACAATTGAAATTGAAATCAACAGAGCTATTGATAAGAGCAAACCTGTTAAAGAAACATGCGTGAACATACCTGCTGTGCCATTGGAGTTTTGATTGGATCCTTCAATTTAAAAATAAGTTTGTATGAGTAAATACAGTGATACAAGAGCAAAGCAATCATAGTTAAAAAGGCGCGCCTAAGCGAGTGGTTAAGCGCGCCTAGGCTCTAGGCGTTGGCAAAACGAATTATGCATAACTAGGCCGTGGAAAAACACACAATTAACGCCTAGCGCTTTTTTGAACTATGATATCAATGGAATCTTAAATTAGAACAGTTGTTCTTCAGGTTTAGGCACTTGTTCTACATGAACAGAGTACAGTAAGACGCAAGAATATAATACTTAAAAATAGAAAATGAGCTCATAGACCTTACCATATTCTTGGTTCGGGACCAGTACAGAACAAGGCTTTCCCAGTCATCGTCCAGTAAATGTGTCTCAGGAGAACGTAAGGGAATTTGATGAGTTTGTTTGCCAGTGAAGTATGTTTTCTTCAGGTAATTCCGATACTGCCACCAAGCATTCTTGAAGATAGCAGAGGTATTAGCATAGGTTACCTCATCCTGAGTTTCCAAATCGTCCCTTCTCTATAGAGAAAAATGGGAAAATTTGCTGTATTATAACCATCATGGAGGTAGGATGTATGGGAGGAAGCAAAGTAATTGCCATGAATAACATTACTTACACATAACTCCTGGACAAACACCTGCAACTGGCATTTTCCTTCATCTTCAGTATAATATTTCCAAGATGGGAAGATACGCACATATGATTTAACAACATCAAATGCGATAGATGCTAAACTACGACTAGCTGGTTGTGCTTCCTCCACGGGAATAGGCGAACTAACTGGTGGAATTGGGGTTTGCCGTGATAGTACTGGCCCTTTGGGCACTGGAGCTGCCTTACTAACTGCTCTTGTTTGGGAGCTCTGTGGTGGAGATGGTGCTATGTCAACAGGAACTGGGTTACTATCAGCTGGGGTTGGGGTTAGATTGGGTGAAGCTGGTTCTCTGTCCATCGCAGTAGGGGTACAATCTACGAGAGTTTGGGTTATGTGTGGTAGGGCTGGTTCTTGTGCATGTACAACTGGGGTGCGATCTCCACCAAGAGGTAGCACTGTTTTATTTGAAGACCATGTTTTTAGTCTGCTAGATACTGGCATCACCCGCTCCAATTCAAATGGCTGATAAACAGGAAACATAGTTGAATGTACATACATTGTATGAGAACAGATGCAATAGATAGTGTGGAAAAAAGAGGGCATGAAATAGTTGACATGTATATTGTTTAACTAAGATGGATAGCATGACATAATTTCACATATATGATGTCTATCTAAACTGGATAGCATAGCATAACATAATTCAAAGATATGATGAATAACTAAACAGGATCGCATGACATAATTCACCTACATGTTATCTAAGTAATCAGGATCGCATCATTTAATTCACATATGTGATTTATATGCTAAACAGAGGGCATTCGATATGATGTCTGAACTAAGAACATGGTGTTGAATATTGTGTATATGATGTCTAAACAATGCAATGCAAGACACCGTATGCATGATATGAGCAGTATAACCATGCCAAGTTAGAGCATGCACCTCAGTGGGGGAATAGGACTGGTCATCTGTCTCTGAATCCATCTCTGAGGAGCTATCGGGACCCAACAAGAGATCTGCTTTGACAAGTAGCACTGTCTGCTCTGAAGGCCTTGTTTTCACTCCAGATTTTTCCATCTCCCACCCAAATGGCTGATTCACAGGAAGAGTAGTTTAATGTACAAACATTGTCGACAAATGGAAATGTAATGAAGAAAACGATGGGCAAGATATCATTCAAATATATGATGCCTGGTTAAACAGGATGGCATTGCACATTTCACATATATTATGGCTGGCTAAAAGACATGAGACTGCATAATTCCCAAATATGATATAGAAACTAAACAGGTGGCATTACAAAACATGTCTAAACTAAGTAGATGACATATATGGTGTCAAAAGTAGGCACTGCAAGGCAACATATGCATGATATGACTAACATCATCATGCCAAGGTAGAGCAAACACCTTGGGGGGTAAATAGGAGTGGTCAGTGGTGTCTAAATCCGCCTCAGAACAGATATCTTCCTCTGGATTACAATCTGGAGAGGGATGGAGAGGGTTTGCCATTGAACCCACCATGGAGCGATGTCTGCATGACATTGTATTGCCGTGCAAAACTCTTCTATTTTTCTCTACATGTTCAGCATGACTATGTACAATATCTGACATGCATACGAAAAAAATATGGTGAGATTATGTAAGGAGAGCATGCAAAAATTTAGAGTGATGGTAACAACCAGTGGATCGACGTTTTTCCGTTGAACCAAAATAGCCCTAATGGATCAATGTGAATATATAGTAATAAGTGATGCAACAAGTGTACAACCTCTTTGCCGTAGCCGTGTCGACCTCAGCGTCATTGGGTTGGTCGCTGAAGCAGTTGAGACAGAGGTGGTTGTCAGAGGTGTGGAGGAAGATCTGAGGATCCGTAGACGGTGTCCAGGGCACTGCTCTGTTGTGATGGATCGTTCTGTCATTGGAGCAGCTCCGGTGAGTCATAAGACGTCAAGGCTGAAGCAGCACAAGACAGACATCGTCAATCTCAAGTGGGATTCTAATAGCATCTCCAATAGATGACGTAAAATGGATGTAAAATTAACATCACCAAAAACCACCTGACTACAATAGATGAGGTAAAAACTGTTGACTCTGAACTTAGCTGTCGAAATTGAAATTTACTGTGGAATCTGAATGCTACTGTCGAAACTGAACGCAATGGTAGCAGAGAGGCACTTGACATGTAGTTTAGGGAGGGCCTCCAGTTAATCTTCAACCTGCACCCCCCTGAGCCGCTAGCCACCACCGGCCGATCCACCGGCCCCAGCGCCGCCTCGCCGCCCCGAAACAACTCGCCACCGCCGCCCCAGCCAGCCCTCTAGGCCCCCTGCCCCCACCCTGAACCCTAAGATAGATAGTGGGGTACCTCTCCGGCGAGCCCCCGTCCCCGCTGCGGGTGGTTCTGCCTTAACTCTGGCGAGGCCCAAACCCCTAAAAATTGACTGACCCAAAAGTCGATTCAGTCGACTGAAGTGTGCCTTAATCGGAGCAGAGCAGCAACACGAGCGAGGGGGAGAGCAGCAGCAGTAGCTGGGCGAGCGAGCGATCGAGCGAGAGCCGGAGCAACAGTAGCAGCGCGAGCGAGCGAGCGAGGGCCGGAGCAGCAGCAGTAGATCCGGCTGGTATGGACGCCGCCGCCGAAGGGGCCTCGCACTCGGGGAGAGCCGCCGTGGAGATGTCGCCCATGGCGCCGGCTTCAAGGTAGCCGCTCCATGGGGGTACGGGATGGAGCACCATCGGCGTCGGGAGGTCGAGTTAAGGAGAAGGTGTGATGCGATGAGTGTACAACCTCTTTGGTGGCGCCGAGTAGGCCTCGGCTTCGTCCGAGGAGTCGATGAGGATGCTGCGGTTCCGGTGGAGCAGGTTAAGGCGGCGCTGTGGGGATGGAGCAGCCGTGATAGACGAGGCGATCGTCGGACCAACTCCTTGGAGGTGGAGGACGGGGCGGCTAAACCGGCGGGACGGCGAGATGGACGACGGATCCTCATCCGGGGAGGTGGACGAGGGACGTCGAGCTGTTGCGATGGACGACGTCGTCGGGGAAGAGGCTTCGGCTGGGCAGCAGTGACGTGGCGGATGGAGGAGGGTGGGGTTTCGTGGTTGGAGCGGAGAGGTTATGGCGGCCTGGGATTTCGAATGGCGATAAGGGGGCGATGGGAGGGGGTGAAGCATGATTAGGGACGCGCTTGTCCAAATTGTAGGGTGTGTTACAAAAGTACCCCTCACCAATTTGAACTAGCGGCCCTTTCGGCTCAGGGTTAGAAGGGGGATTTCGCGTGTCGGGATTTGGCAGCTGGAGGGAGTTTTCGCGCGCGTTGTAATTTCGGGATAGCAAGGCGCGGGTTGTGAAGGCGCCAGTTTTGGGAGCACGATATCTAAATTTTTGGGATATAACAAGATGCGGGTTGAATTTTAGGGACAAGCCTAACATGTAGTAATATTGTACTTGTACGTACCAAATCAATTCGCACTTCCCTCAACCAAAAACAAAATGAAAAAAAATTCACACCACACAATGAGAGAGTCTTGCCCCGTTTTACTACACAAATGCTATTCGAAGCTACTCCCTCCTTCCATCTATATAGGGCCTAATGCGTTTTTCGATGCTAACTTTGACCAAATATTAGAGCAATGATATATGACATGCAACTTACACAAAGCACACCATTAAATTAGTTTGTGAAAGGTTCTTTCAATGATATAATTTTCACATTGTGCATGTCATGTACTATTAAACTTGTCAATAGTCAAAGGCGGTCTTAAAAATCTCATTACGCCCTATATAGATGGAAGGAGGGAGTATGAATCCATGTTATGTCCGATTAAATTTTTATCACTTGCTGTATAATGCATGTAACCTACTCATACCAACATTTTAGTGCATTCCAAATGTCTATACTACCGCTGCAATTCGAACTAAATTTGAATTCGTTTCTCTATTTCAATAAGAATCTACAATCATGATTGTTGCCAACTTCAACCATCATAGTTTCCTTGCTATCCACCAGATATAAATCGGACGACCTATAATGCAGGATGGCAGGCACACCATCATCAACAACTCCGTTTTTTGTAAGAGTAGAGATAAAATATATTAAATGTAGTATAACATGTTCATAACCACACCATGTGTATCACCGTTATATACATTCACACATGCGTCGGTTTGAAACACTATGATAAATTCTTCAAATATCCGAATTCACTTTTTATAATGAAGTATATATGATCTCTATTCGTCTTTTACACCCACACAACCCTCTTATCTTTGTAGCTAGCGCTAACTTTCTCTTGTGCATGCACACGCCCGCATCCCTCTCACCCTCCCTCAGCATTCTCTAGCTCCATCACGCAAATTCGTCTTTTCACTTTAGGTCGTTCATCCATGGTGTGTGTAGGCCCCCCAGCTCCTTCTTTATGGCACACATCGATCGATATGCCTCTCTAGCCAGGTGTGCCTAGCACAAACACAAGATTCCCCTCTTCTCTTGTCACCGTCCATGCCTCACTCCCACCACTCTTTTCATCGTTCTCGTACTCGCACACTCCTCCCCCCTCGATATAGTATGCCTCTCGTACCACCTCCAACATGCATCCCTCTCTCTCTATCCTTCTCCTCGTGCCTCATTTGCTTCTAACACACACATGCATGTATACCGATCGATCTCCCAACATATACCTAGCTCGACTTTAACTACCCCCCCATCGATCGACATACCTCACAAGTTATGTCTCTCCTTTCTCTAACAAAGGGCGATTGATCTTCCTATGTAGTTACGTCTGCTTACCACAACCACATCATCCCCCCTCATCATTCGTGCATGCCTCCTGACCCGTCTCTCACACGCACGTGCACAGACAACAAGCAGCCATCTCCTCTCTTATTGATATTGCGGGCGTGCCCTCCGTTTGTCTAGCAAGCCTATCCCACCATTTGTTAGAAGCAACTCCACTACCACCCCCTCCAACACTCTAGCTATGTATCTCTCCCAACCTTATTCCTCTCCTGCACATATGCGTGGATGCTGATCGATCTCCCTTAATACATGAGGTAGATTAATCTCCTTAATACATGAGGTAGGCCTCTCTCCTCCTCCACACATATACCAGCCATTGTACCTCTATAGTTAATTGGGCCTCCCTCTTCCCCCACCACACACCGATAGTCGAGCGCTGCAGGTAGGTATCCTTGCGACAGAGACAAACTGCACATGTCCCATCTCACGTTCTAGTAGGCCAGCAACTCTATATCTTTGACATGGGCACACACAAATTCGATGGCACTCTTTATCGATCGCGCGCGCGCACACACACACACACATCATCCCTCTCTTCGATTCTATGGACACCTCAAGATGCATTTGTATGAGTAGTTTATCTTGTGAGAGAAAAGGTTAAACGAGGGAAGGCCTTATTTGCGAACATGGAGAGACGTATGGGTATATTTTTGCAAAATTGCCATAGTTTCTTTCCTATCCATTAGATATAAATCTGACGGCCTATATTGCAGGATGGCACGCAAACCATCATCACCAACTCTTTTTTCTACTCCCTCCGTCCAAAAATACTTGTCATCAAAATGGATAAAAAGAGATGTATCTAAAACTAAAATACGTCTAGATACATTTCCTTTTATCCATTTTGATGACAAGTATTTCTGGACGGAGGGAGTATTTGTCTTTTTAGAGATTTCAACAAGTGACTATGACCGGACCTTACCAACATACTCAAAAAAGTAGTCCATAATTTTGATGTTACCCTCTTTTCTTGGCGGTGCAGTGCCATCTAGATACCTCATAAATAAATAAAGTACTACATGATACTAATATATGATACATGGCGCGGGAGTACTAAGTATTATTAATATAGTTTTGCTAGAACTCATCTAGATGAGATATAATTTGGTCTCATTCATCTTTTATAGCCATTGGATGTGATGCTATATAAGATGCGTGTGTGCTGACATGGGTTGTATTTGTTCTTGTGCAACGAACTAACCACAGCATGTCATGTTTGATAGTCTCAAGTCATTAAAAGCATACAAGCCCCACATCTCTGCTTGGTTGATTCCTCTATTTATGTCAAACAATAAGAAACAACGTGAGAGTTAATGCACCATGCCTATGTGTTTACTATTTGGTTTTCGTAAGATGACTTAATACTCACCTAGACAGAGGGAGTATTCGATTTGACAGCGGGCGGCGCAGTTCCCGATACGGCTTTAATGCAGATGAGGGAGGGAGTAGCGGTTCCCGATATGTTGAACGGCCAATGCATCCTCCTTCAATTAATGCATGAGGGAACTAATGGGAGGAGGTCCGGGAAAAGAGGTTGCACGATGTGAATGCAACGCAATTTGCCCTCATTGCCCTCATATAAAGGCACCCCTCGATTCCAATGCATCTACCACATCGTATGCACCTAAGCATTTGCCTAAGCACCTACACTAAGCGCAAAAAAGCTCACTCCAGACCCATGGCGGCGATGCTCGTGAGCGGCTAGCGGCTGCGCCAGATGGTCCACGACGCTGGCCTGCGGCATGGCGCCGAGGATCGTCTCCAAACGGTGTTGGAGACCGGCTGGTGGATGGCCGCCTTCGACGCCAACTACGAATCTCAATTGGACCAGATGATCGTTGCCACCACCAACAAGTTCACCATCCTCAAGAAGCTCGTGGACGACATCGCCGTACTCCTCCAGCCCGCGCGCCCCGGCTCCTCACTGCCTGCCACCCTAATCGGCCTCCATGGCTAGAACCTCTTTCAAGCACTGGTGGCCCTGCGACTACCCGTTGACGCCACGAAGAATGTCCACCTGGAGGTCGCGCTCGCCGTGAGGCGCCTCGCCCTGCAAGAATTCATCGACCTACACATCCACATGTATGAGGTAATCATGTACATAGGTATCTACAAGGCCAGTGAGGACGCTACGATGTTGGCCTTCCTCAACCGGCTGGAAGCCTTGGATGCCTTTGCTGAGAAGCACCTCGACCTCACCACAAAAGCCGACGCTCCTTGGCCGCCGATCGGTGGCTCGACGCACTAAGTTGAGGAGGAGGAGGTCGTACATTCGTGGATCCATCTTTCTTCTTACCTTCTGTAACCACCACTGTGATTGCATCATCGTGGCCTTAATTCTTATTGTGCTGTTGCATTCTCGTTCTAGTCAATACCGACATGTGCAATCCCTTTTCTTAATTATATGCATCACTATAACTAGTACTCCATCCGTCAATTTATAAGTTGTGCTTACCTTTTCCATCAACTTCGTGCAACGCGTGGGCATCTTGCTAGAAACACTAGAATATGTCTATATAATCCGTATGTGATAGTCCATTTGAAATCTCAAAAAAGACAAATATTTAGGTATGGAGGGAGTAATATATTAGGAGTATATCAAAACAATAGTGATTTCTTTCAAGTTTGTGAACAAATACTACTATTCTACTACTTTGGATCCATCGCAACGCACGGGCACATTGCTGGTAAAAGGAAAAGGCCTGCCGCGTTCGCGTCGCACCCCCACACGCCCGGGAATCGTGAGTACAACACGGCCCGTCCGGCACGACACATAGCTTAGGGAAGGCGTGTTGCCTAGCATTTTCACTTTCATGTGGGACCGCCGTTGAGCAAACCAACACCCCGCCCGCCGCCGGGTTGGAAAACAGAAACGAGGGGAAGATCTAGCTGTAGCACGGAAGCCAAGAAATTTGGTGTCAGACGGGGCTCGTTGATAGAGTAGGAGCATTCCGTACTAGTACTACTCCTACTAGTACCAAGTTTGTACTCCTAATACTATATTACTAGTACTACCACTATACAACTAGTAGGTACGTGCACGGCACAACATCGTAGGAAAAAAGACGGGAAGATCTTTTTTTGGGTGATTTATCTTTTTTTCAATCAACGTAGTATGAATAATATGATGTGGGGGCACCCATGAAGCTTATGTGGCTTGGTTGCATGGCTACGGAAGGTTAGAGAAAAATAAATAGATAATGTGTTTAGAGTGCACTCCACTAAATAGATATATATATATATACTTTGGATCCATTGCAATGGATCGGCCCATCTATATCTATACCCCCTATATAGTGTGTGAAAAACTTTGAAAGTTGGTCGTTGGATGAAGCCAATCCGACGGTACAAAGATGGCAAATCCGAGCACTACTGGCCATTGGATATCATCCACCAGATTCTGCCACATGTATAATCTAGAAGACTCCATGGTTGAACTTAATTCATGACTAACTTTGCCACAACTAAGCTTAGGCAAAGTTATTAGTTCTTCAAAACGAGAGAAACAAGTTGGCAAGCCTAAGGGAATCTTGCCACATTTTTTGTGTGTATGTCATGTGGGGCCTTAGTGTGGCTTGCCTAAGGTGTGGCTTGAACCAAACACTCACCTAAGTTAATCAAACTTGCCTAACCTTACATTCCACCAGATTTTGCCACATGTTAGAATCCAGAAAGCTCCACATGTAGAAGCATAATGCACAAACCACCAGAATCTCATGCGTGCAATGCACATGTACCTTACTAGTACTAGTTGGTAGTAGTAAGAAACAAATTCCAGTTTTGGCACGAGCTCGTACTGCGGGAGCACCACAAGGCCTGCCGCAGGAGTTACATTTCCCTCTCGGGGCCCACGGACCGAACTTCAGTGGCTTAGTGCCCGGCCTATGAGTCAATGACATGCGGACCTTAAATGCGGCTGGCCCACATGTCATTCTCATGGTGGTGGTGTGGTTCGCGACTCACTCGTTCGAGATGAACCGGCCGGTGGTGGCGTGGCCGTGGCGAGGGTGCCACAGCTGGGCGTCGGGGCGTTACGAGGCGTAGATGGCCACACCGGCGGGTACTACCTGTAGTACTCCCTCCGGTCCTTTTTCCTCTGCATATTAGGTTTGTCCGAAGTCAATCTCATCCAACTTTGACCAAGTTTATATAAAAAATTATAGACATTCACATAACAACACCAATATCATTAGATTCATCTTGGAATATATTTTCATATTATATTTATCAGATATTATAGATGCTAATAATTTATAATATAAATTTGGTCAAACTTAGCAAAGTTTGACTTTCGGCAAATCCAATGTGCAGAGTAAAAACGACCGGAGGGAGTACATAAGTACTCCAGCTGAGGATTGATGCCCGGGATGAAATGTGTCACAACCGCTGGATGAAAATTTGATGGTGCGGGAGTACGGATCGGAGCACAACAGCAGAGCAGGCAAACCGCGTCCAATCGGGTGTGTCTGTGGTAGAAAGTTGATGGTCGCCGCAGTTCAGCTGGCCCGCATGTCATGCACACAAGGACAGAGGAGCGATGGGGCCGAGAGGGATGAGGGGCACGTCGGGGGGATGAGGATCCCCTGACGTGAACAATCCTACCATTCTGTCACTGACATGTGGGACCCATACGCGTGGGTCCCACCTGTCAGCGAAGGAAAGGCAGGGCAAGGTAGTGATAGCCACATCAGAGGATCCATCTCCACATCGGGGGACGTCGTGCCATGGGTTGGAGCGGCGTCGTGGGAATCGCGTGTGGGTGTGGGTGTGGCAGTGGTAGAAACAAGAAACGTGATGGTCGCCGTGGTTCAACTTCCATGGACAAGCTGTCATGTCTGCTGACACATGTATATCAAAACTAGAGTGTTTATGTTTCAAGCACGTGAACAAGTATTATTCTACTACTTTGGATTCATTGCAACGCACGGGCCAGCACATTGGTAGTAGTGTCCATCTCTATCTCTAGAGGCCTCCCCTCGTTCATCCTTTTCTCTCACAAGATAAACTACTCATACAAATGCATCTTGATGTTCCATGGAATGCACGAGGATGTTTCCTTGGGGGTCTCTCCAGCGCGGCGTGGCCGTAGTTGCAAGTTGACGCCCCTTGAGATGCCGACATTGAGGGGCACTCGGATTTCCTCCGATGAGCAGGTAAGATGAGTTTGATCACGTAGTAAATGCATTCTAAAGACTACTTCCATGTCCATTTCCTAATTCTCCCCCTGCCCACTGTTTCACAGGTTAGGCTCGATGCGAGTGGAGATTGGCTTGCATATGTACAGGAGGGTACCAACATCAATTTGCACAACATTTACAATGATGACACCATTCTCATAGAACCTTTGTCCAACATTGGGATCAGCCATGCAACGGGCCACCGCATGAATTGGTACGATGGAACCACGGTGAGATTGAATAAGATAGCACGAACCTTGCACATGGCGGTCAAAGGCGGACCATGCTGTCTGCGGCCGATTTGTTGCCGTACGAGTAGGAAGACGTTGTGATCTTTTCTAACCGCATCTTCGCGGTGACAAACCAGGGGACTTATTTTTTATGGGACACATCCTACGATATACTCCCTCTCTCCCAGTTTATTTGTTTTGAATCTTTTCGTTTTATAAGTTTCAAATTCAAATTTAGAGCTCCCCATCACATGTTGAGATTACAATGTCCATTAAATCATTGCGTGCATGTATAGTAAAGAAACAAATCTTGAGTTTGGCACGAGTTCGTGCCGCGGGAGCACCACAAGCCCTAGTGCAGGAGTTACATTTCCCTCTCAGGGCCGTCGGGACTGAGCTTCAGTGCCTTACTACACCTACCTTTGAGTCAATAACATGTTGAATCGATAGGTGACTAGTCCACATGTAATGCTCCCATAGGCAGAGGGGCATTGGGGCCAAGAGGGTGGATCCGCAGGTCGGGGAACGTGTGGTTTCATGGGTTCGAGCGGCGTCATGGGAATTGCGGGTGGCTGTGGTAGAAACTTGATGCTCGCCACATTTTAGGTGGCCCACATGTCATGCACACAAGCTGTCATGTCTACGGACACATGCACTACATACCGATCACTGGAATGAGTAGCAGAGAAAGCTATATATGCGGATAAATAGTTCCTTATAGTCAAGAGGACCCACGCTACTACTCTGTTCCAAAGACATGCACACCATCGAAATAGTCCATCTATATCAATATACACCGAGAGGGAATAATTTTTTTTACAAGAGAGGAAATAGTTCATCCATCCATAATGCCCTCCTGCTGGTGCATCCTTTTCTTCTTCTTCTTCTTCTTCTTCTTATTGTTCTCATTCTCTATGGGAGATGGCTTCGCAACAAGCTCTTTGGACCTTGCAGCTATCTCGAAATTCACATGGGCATCGAGGGCAACATATTTTATCCGCTCGTACGTCAAGGGATAATTATCCCATCCAAATGACCTTAATGCCGCCGTCTCATCACCCTTCTGAAGATCTGTACCGAGCACAAAATTTTCTACGTCGAATAGGGATGGTGTCTGTTTATCACAATCTTCTACAGGAATTTTGATTCTGGTTTGTAGGTCAGTGATGCTTTTCAAATCAAGGTTGTACGGCTTCAGCTTCTGTTTGTCCCCTTCGATGGCTGCCCCACAGAAGTATACGTCCTCCCGAGACAAGAAATCGTGAAGCTCACGTGGTATGGAGGGCGAGTGTATGATGTGGTACACCAAAACATCATCTTCGTGGCACAACTAAAGGATGGCGGCGCACTGGATCTTCCTAGGGGCATGCTCCGTGTACTCTGCGTCGAGACCGATGACCCTCGTCTCTACCTTTTTGAGGGAGTTGGATACATTGTTGATCCACTGCCGAACAACCCTTGGGTGGACGGTGACGGTGGCAACTATGCGCTTCGAGCCTTCGACGAGGACATGTTGGACGCTGAAAACCTGCATCTCGATCTCTTCCGCCATTTGGAACCACTGGAATGGAGGGCTATGGTTTGGAGAATTAGGATTAGATGGCTAGTCTAACTGAAGTAGTAGATGCTTATTTAAAGAGGTTAACACAATGTGAACGCAGTGGGGTTTGGATGCAAATGAAGACGAAGGGGAGGTGAAGAAGCTGAGGAGAATCAGTTCTCGATGGAGAAGTAAATGGGAGAAATGGCGTGCAGGTAGTTGATTAGACGGCTAGGTAGACTAAACGAAAAGGCTATGCGGGTAGACTGATGAGTTGTACCTGTTCGTGTATGTGCCCATCCGTCCTGATAGGTGGGACCTATGCGAACAGATAAAAAATGTGTCGTAGTTTTTTTTTGAGCGCGTGAGTGGGAGACACAACATTCTCCATTTTTATTTTCACTTTTCAGTTTTACATGTAGATTTTGACCCCAAAGAACACATGGTATTTTTAACACTTTTCAGTTTGCATTATCATGGATATAGAACATGGATCTCTGAATAATTTAAATATTCTGAATAATTCAATAATTGACAGAGGCATAACAATTGAAATGTAGCTTCAAATGTCAAAAATTAGTGTCCTGGATGCAGAACATGGATCAGTTCTCAGTTTGTGTAACACTTTTCAATTTGCATTATCCTTCTCTGAATAATTCAAATGTCCTGGATACAGAACATGGATAACACTGTATATTTAGTGTAGAATCTTTTTAGTACTTTGAATTTTGGCCACTACTTCTGTTGTTTAGTAACTTTTCTGAATTTTGGCCACTACTATAGTAAGTTCAAGTGAGTAACTATAGTAACTTCAAGTGAGTAACTCCATTTCTGATTTTTTTACATAAAACTAACCATGATATTTGTTCCTCTGTTTTGGTCATAATTATAATCTGATTGCTGAACCCTTAATCATTCTCATAATGTTTACATGATGCACAATTATACTGCTGTCAAAACTACTCCATACACACACTATCGAAACTGACAAGATGGTGGTGGAGGTGGGAATAAATGTTCAGTATTGGTGCATTTTCTGTGCTTACAAAATTCAGATTGAATTTCACTACCAAAAGAAAAGAAGTGGAGATTAAATGTTGCTTTCCACTTACTTCACCTGTGTGTAACTCTTTTGGTGCATTTTCTGCAGAACCTATGTGTAGCTGCAGCATACAGGCCAGTTCATCAACTGCTCGAAGAAGAAAAGAAGGTGGCATTTCCTTGCCTTTAGCATATAGGCCAGTTCACTTAATGTCCTCTGGTGCTATATTTCTGAGAACATCCAAGTTTTTACTTATCACTTTGCTAGCATTCACAAGTCTATTGAAGCGTGCATGTCTTTGTGAATCTTGCTGTCTACTCCAAGTAGATGGTGTGTAGCTTGGCAAAGGATATTAGTACTTGGTGCATTCTAAGTTTAAAACCACTCTAGATTTACAAGTGATTACTTAAGATGACAAGTGTTTATTCAGTTCTAAATTTGAAGTAACTAGTAGACGAACAATATTCATCTTTTTCTGTATATGAAGAAGAATAAACCTAGCTAATTCAAATAATTCCAATTTTAGGGACATGTTTGTATCAACTCTTAGTTAAGGGGTTGTGGCAGTTTTCAGTTTTTAGTTTTGTGTTGCTTGAATTGATTCTACAGGAATATTTAGGGAAGAGTCATGGCTATGCTTAGCTCTCTGTAAAATGAATGACTGAAATTGGACAATTGGAAACATTAGGTATGTTTGCAATTGGACAAATGGTGTATAAATCCAAATAGAGCAAATAAATTCAAATGATTCAAATAAATCCAAATAAACATGGTTGATGTTCATTTTGCATAAACCTGGTTGAGTATTACAGAGTAATTGACAACAAATTGACCTGGTTGGAATTCATATAGCAACAGTAACAGTTAACTGAACTTCTTTTGCGTGCATTTATCACTCCAGAAAATTTTCAGTAACAAGTGTGCAGCCTCTGCATTTTCTCAGTGAACTTTTGAGTCCATTTATAACTTGTTGGAGTATGCTACAGCTTCTGCAAATCACAAACTCCTTTAGTTTACATCTCAGTTTTAGCAAACACTACAGTTTCAGTAAAGGAGTCATAACTGAATTACAGGCACTGTAGTTTCTCTACAGTATTGGAACACTGAACATTTTCAGTTAACTGTAGCAAGAAAAACTTCCAAAAACTAGCAGATCTCCAAGAATGCCAAGAGTATTACTCAATGAATTTGATGGCATCAAACTAAATTTTCACTATAACTGTTCATCATTTAGCAGCAGTGTACAACCTTTGTCCTGGATTATTTCTCTAGCTTTGTATCCCCTGACTGAATTTTCTCTGCCTGTACTGAGAACAGCAAATTCAGACTCACAACAACAAATTGAACAGCAACAGTAGCAGAGGCGGGCGGGGCAGACTCACCAGCACAGGCGGGAGTGGCAGCAGAGGCGAGGCAGGGGAAAAGGCAAAGGCAGCATCAAAGTTCCACGGCGCCGGTGTCGTCCACCAGTAGTAGCATGAGAGGCGGGAGTGGGCACAATTTTCCACGGCATCGGCGGACGTAGCGGACGAAATCGGAGGCGCAGGTGGGCGGCGAAGGTGGGCGGCGACCTTCAATGGGGCCGGCGGCATAGCTCAAGGAGGGCGCCAGCGCAGGTCGCCTTCACGGCGGGCGGTGCAGGTGGTAAGCCGCGGCACAGGTGCAAGCGGGCGGCGGCGCTGTTGTTGGTCGCGGGCTGGGCCACGGTTCTCGTGTTGGTCGCAGCGCAGATCCAGGCGGGCGGCAGCGCAGGTGGGTAGCCGGCGATGGCTGCAAGGCGCGGGCGACGGGGGAGGAGGAAGGAAGGAGATGGACTTCTTTGTGACGTGTTTAAAACTCTGTGGTTTTTTTTGCAAAAAACAAATACACTGCCCTGTGGACAACTTTTCCCGAACGGAGGGAGTACTAGTTAAATCCGAGCTATGGGTGTGAAGCACTGATATTCCAGTACATTCGATTGTGACCTGTTCTAATTTTGTACCTGAAGTTTTTTTAGAAAGGGATGTACGTCAACTTAATGTGCTAGCAGAACTTATTGTGTTGTCCGTCTGTTTTCTTTGCACAACATTCAAGATATTTCCCCGTCATTGATAGAGATGATGAACCGTTATGTACGACTTCGTTGGTTTCAACATAGCCCTTCCCATAGCGATCCACTGCTTCCATCCTGATTGTGCCGCCTGCGTGAAATGTTTGTATGCAAGTTCAGTGTGCTATGATGTTCTATATGATTGTGTCAACTATATAAGTTTTTACTGAGCATCAACAATGCATATGGCTGAAAGATGTATTTACGAGCATCGACCGATGGGTCTCTCTCTCTCTCTCTCACACACACACACACACGCACACGCACACACACACGCGCAGACGCACAAGTGGGATCCGTTGAATTATTTATTTGCTCGTGACAACTTTTAATTAGGTTCCACTGTAATCTAACTTTTTTCTTAAGTTATTAATTGAGCTCAGTGAATTCAAAAAGTTGTACAGAAGCCTTGTTTGGGCCTTTTCGGCGTCGCTGAATGTGGGCTGAGTGACCATGTTAGGTTGTATTGTACTACACAGGCCTTTTTTTTCAACATCAGCAATGGAACTGGGCCGACAGTTGTACACAATATCTGGGTCAACTTGTTATTCTCCGCCCCGCTGGGCTGCAAACTTTCCTAGGAGGTATGCATTAGGCTTAACAAGAAAATGGACTTTAAGAAATAATAAATGGGATGTAATTATAATAACTGGACAGTTACTATGCACCAAACACGTAATTAGTTTGAAAAATATATTATTTTTGGAATTTGAAAATTTTAATTTCATTACTTGTTACGCGCGCAATATTTCGTTGGATTTTAACATAATACAACTTTATTTTGAAATTATATTTGACATGACTAGAAATTTCGAATAAAAATATTTCGGACCCCATCAAAATGTGGGAATTTTTTTTTTTGAATTCTGTTTTGAGCAGTTGTTTGAAATTATTGATCGTTGTCCTAGCTAGAAGTTGGGACGTACTTTTAACAAACTATAGATGGGCTGTAGTAAATTCCATTAGAATTAAAAAATGGGTTGTACATTCTTACAAATCGCAAATGGGCTATATGTTCTCTGCCAAATCCGAGTTGTGGGCCTACTAAGTTGACGCATACCAAGGGCTTTGTCAACTTAGTCAATATAAACGATTCTAGCTGCAGTGATCGTATGATGTCCATCCAATGGCCATAGTGCTTCTTCAACCTCTTATCTCCTTGCTCCAGCCGCCCAAAGCAGTGCCGGTCGTGTCGCGTGCTCCTGCCTCCCGTGGCTGGCTATGATGCCGCGGAGGCCTCACAGTCCTGTACTACTCCGACCTGGAGGAAATATGCCCTAGAGGCAATAATAAAGTTATTATTTATTTCCTTATATCATGATAAATGTTTATTATTCATGCTAGAATTGTATTAATCGGAAACATAATACATGTGTGAATACATAGACAAACATAGTGTCACTAGTATGCCTCTACTTGACTAGCTCATTAATCAAAGATGGTTATGTTTCCTAACCATGGACAAAGAGTTGTTATTTGATTAAGGGGATCACATCATTAGTTGAATGATCTGATTGACATGACCCATTCCATTAGCTTAGCACCCGATCGTTTAGTATGTTGCTATTGCTTTCTTCATGACTTATACATGTTCCTATGACTATGAGATTATGCAACTCCCGTTTGCCGGAGGAACACTTTGTGTGCTACCAAACATCACAACGTAACTGGGTGATTATAAAGGTGCTCTACAGGTGTCTCCAAAGGTACATGTTGGGTTGGCGTATTTCGAGATTAGGATTTGTCACTCTGATTGTCGGAGAGGTATATCGGGGCCCTCTCGGTAATGCACATCACTTAAGCCTTGCAAGCATTGCAACTAATGAGTTAGTTGCGGGATGATGTATTACGGAACGAGTAAAGAGACTTGCCGGTAACGAGATTGAACTAGGTATTGGATACCGACGATTGAATCTCGGGCAAGTAACATACCGATGACAAAGGGAACAACGTATGTTGTTATGCGGTCTGACCGATAAAGATCTTCGTAGAATATGTAGGAGCCAATATGGGCATCCAGGTCCCGCTATTGGTTATTGACCGGAAATGTGTCTCGATCATGTCTACATTGTTCTCGAACCCGTAGGGTCCGCACGCTTAAGGTTACGATGACAGTTATATTATGAGTTTATGCATTTTGATGTACCGAAGGTTGTTCGGGGTCCCGGATGTGATCACGGACATGACGAGGAGTCTCGAAATGGTCGAGACGTAAAGATTGATATATTGGAAGCCTATGTTTGGATATCGGAAGTGTTCCGTGTGAAATCGGGATTTTACCGGAGTACCGGGAGGTTACCGGAACCCCCCGGGAGCCATATGGGCCTTAATGGGCTTTAGTGGAAAGGAGAAAGGGGCACCCAAGGTGTCTGCGCACCTCCCCCCTCCCCTAGTCCTATTAGGACTAGGAGAAGGTGGCCGGCCCCCCTCTCCCTCTTTCTCCTAGTCCAACTAGGATTGGGAGGGGAGTCCTACTCCCGGAAGGAGTAGGACTCCTCCTGCGCCCTCCTCCTGGCTGACGCCCCCCTCCCCCTTGGCTCCTTTATATACTGAGGCAGAGGCACCCCAGAAACACACAAGTTGATCCACGTGATCTATTCCTTAGCCGTGTGCGGTGCCCCCAGCCACCATAGTCCTCGATAATACTTTAGCGGAGTTTAGGCGAAGCCCTGCTGCTGTAGTACATCAAGATCGTCACCACGCCGTCGTGCTGACGGAACTCTTCCCCGACACTTTGCTGGATCGGAGTCCGGGGATCGTCATCGAGCTGAACGTGTGCTCGAACTCAGAGGTGCCGTAGTTTCGGTGCTTGATCGGTTGGATCGTGAAGACGTACGACTACTTCCTCTACGTTGCGTCAACGCTTCCGCAGTCGGTCTGCGTGGGTACATAGACAACACTCTCCCCTCTCGTTGCTGTGCATCACATGATCTTGCATGTGCGTAGGAAATTTTTTGAAATTACTATGAAACCCATCAGTGGCATCCGAGCCTAGGTTATTTATGTTGATGTCATATGCACGAGTAGAACACAAGTGAGTTGTGGACGATATAAGTCATACTGCCTACCAGCATGTCATACTTTGGTTCGGCGGTATTGTTGGACGAGACGACCCGGACCAACCTTACGCGTACGCTTACGTGATGATCGGGTGTGATAAGCTCTACGTCCATCTACAACGGGTGCAAGCCAGTTTTGCACACGCAGAATACTCAGGTTAAACTTGACGAGCCTAGCATATGCAGATATGGCCTCGGAACATGGAGACCGAAAGGTCGAGCGTGAATCATATAGTAGATATGATCAACATAACGATGTTCACCATTGAAAACTACTCCATCTCACGTGATGATCGGTTATGGTTTAGTTGATTTGGATCACGTAATCACTTAGAAGATTAGAGGGATGTCTATATAAGTGGGAGTTCTTAAGTAATATGATTAAATTGAACTTAAATTTATCATGAACTTCGTCCTGGTAGTATTTTGCAAATCATGTTGTAGATCAATAGCTCGCGTTGTTGCTTCCCTGTGTTTATTTTGATATGTTCCTAGAGAAAATTGTGTTGAAAAATATTAGTAGCAATGATGTGGATTGGATCCGTGATCTGAGGTTTATCCTCATTGTTGCACAAAAGAATTATGTCCTTGATGCACCGCTAGGTGACGGACCTATTGCAGGAGCAGATGCAGACGTTACGAACGTTTGGCTAGCTCAATATGATGACTACTTGATAGTTTAGTGCACCATGCTTAATGGCTTACAATTGGGACTTCAAAGCGTTTTGAACGTCATGGAGCATATGAGATGTTCCAGGAGTTGAAGTTAATATTTCAAGCAAATACCCGAGTTGAGAGATACGAAGTCTCCAACAAGTTCTATAGCTAAAAGATGGAGGAGAATCGCTCAACTAGTGAGCATGTGCTCAGATTGTCTGGGTACTACAATCGCTTGAATCAAGTGGGAGAATATCTTCCAGATAAGATAGTGATTGACAGGATTCTCTAGTCACCATCACCAAGTTAGTAGAACTTTGTGATGAACTATAGTATGCAAGGGATGACGAAAACGAATCCCGAGCTTTTCATGATGATGAAATCGATGAAGGTAGAAATCAAGAAAGAGCATCAAGTGTTGATGGTTGACAAGATCACTAATTTCAAAAAAAAAGGGCAAAGGGAAGAAGGGGAACTTCAAGAAGAATGGCAAGCAAGTTGCTGCTCAAGTGAAGAAGCCCAAGTCTGGTCCTAAGCCTGAGACTAAGTGTTTCTACTGCAAAGGGACTGGTCACTGGAAGCGGAACTACCCCAAGTGATTGGCAGATAAGAAGGATGGCAAAGTGAACATAAGTATATTTGATATACATGTTATTGATGTGTACTTTACTAGTGTTTATAGCAACCCCTCAGTATTTGATACTAGTTCAGTTGCTAAGATTAGTAACTCGAAACGGAAGTTGCAGAATAAACAAAGACTAGTTAAGGGTGAAGTGATGATGTGTGTTGGAAGTGGTTCCAAGATTGATATGATCATCATCACACACTCCCTATACTTTTGGGATTAGTGTTGAACCTGAATAAGTGTTATTTGGTGTTTGCATTAAGCATGAATATGATTTGATCATGTTTATTGTAATACGGTTATTCATTTAAGTAAGAGAATAAATTGTTGTTCTGTTTACATGAATAAAACCTTATATGGTTACACACCCAATGAAAATAGTTCATTGGATCTCGATCGTAGTGATACACATAATCATAATATTGAAACCAAAAGATGCAAAGTTAATAATGATAGTGCAACTTATTTGTGGCACTGCCGTTTAGGTCATATTGGTGTAAAGCGCATGAAGAAACTCCATGCTGATGGGATTTTGGAATCACTTGATTATGAATCACTTGATGCTTGCGAACCATGCCTCATGGGCAAGATGACTAAGACTCCGTTCTACGGAGCGAGCAACTGACTTATTGGAAATAATACATACTGATGTATGCGGTCCGATGAGTGTTAAAGCTCACGGCAAGTATCATTATTTTCTGAACTTCACAGATGATTTGAGCAGATATGGGTATATCTACTTGATGAAACATAAGTCTGAAACATTTGAAAAGTTCAAAGAATTTTAGTGTGAAGTGGAAAATCAACATGACAAGAAAATAAAGTTTCTACGATCTGATCGCGGAGACAAATATTTGAGTTACGAGTTTGGTCTTCAATTAAAACAATGTGGAATAGTTTCACAAACTCATGCCACATGGAACACCACAGCATAATGGTGTGTCCGAACGTCATAACCGTACTTTATTGGATATAGTGCAATCTATGATGTCTCTTACCGATCTACCACTATCGTTTTGGGGTTATGCATTAGAGACAGCTGCATTCACGTTAAAAGGGCACCATCTAAATCTATTGAGACGACACCGTATGAACTGTGGTTTGGCAAGAAACCAAAGTTGTCGTTTATTAAAGTTTGGGGTTGCAATGCTTATGTGAAAAAGTTTCATCCTGATAAGCTCAAACCCAAATCGGAAAAGTATGTCTTCATAGGATACCCAAAAAGTTACTGTTGGGTACACCTTCTATCACAGATCCAAAGGCAAGACATTCGTTGCTAAGAATGGATTCTTTCTAGAGAAGGAGGTTCTCTCGAAAGAAGTGAGTGGGAGGAAAGTAAAAACTTGATAAGGTAATTGTACCTTCTCCCTTATTGGAAAGTAGTTCATCACAGAAATCTGTTCCTGTGACTACTACACCAATTAGTGAGGAAGCTAATGATGATGATCATGTAACTTCAAGATCAAGTTACTACCAAATCTCGCAAGTAAACCAGAGTGATACTGTAATCCTGTTATGGAAGTCATGTTACTAGACCATGACGAACTTGCGAACTATGAGGAAGCGATGATGAGCCCAGATTCCGCAAAATGGCTTGAGGCCATGAAACCTGAGATGGGATCCATGTATGAGAACAAAGTATGGACTTTGGTTGACTTGCCTGATGATCGACAAGCGATTGAGAATAAATGGATCTTGAAGAGGAAGACGGACGCTGATAGTAGTGTTACTATCTACAAAGCTAGAATTGTCGCAAAAGGTTTTCGACAAGTTCAAGGTGTTGACTACGATGAGATTTTCTCACTCGTATATATGTTTAAGTCTGTCCGAATCATGTTAGCAATTGCCGCATTTTATGAAATCTGGCAAATGGATAAACAAAACTGCATTCCTTAATGGATTTCTTAAAGAAGAGTTGTATATGATGCAACCAGAAGTTTTTTCAATCCTAAAGGTCAAAATGTGCAAACTCCAGCGATCCATCTATGGACTGGTGTAAGCATCTCGGAGTTGGAATATACGCTTTGATAAGTTGACCAATGCATATAGTTTTACACAAACTTGCGGTGAAGCCTGTATTTACAAGAAAGTGAGTGGGAGCACTACAGCATTTCTGATAAGTATATGTGAATGACATATTGTTAATCGGAAATAATGTAGAATTATTCTGCAAAGCATAAAGGAGTGTTTGAAAGGAGTTTTTCAAAGAAAGACCTCGGTGAAGTTGCTTACATATTGAGCATCAAGATCTATAGAGATAGATCAAGACGCTTGATAAGTTTTTTCAATAAATACATACCTTGACAAGATTTTGAAGTAGTTCAAAATGGAACAGTCAAAGAAAGAGTTTCTTGCCTATGTTACAAGGTGTGAAATTGAGTAAGACTCAAAGCCCATGACAGAAGATAGAAAGAGAATGAATGTCATTCCCTATGCCTTGGTCATAGGTTCTATAAAGTATGCCATGCTGTATACCAGATCTATTGTATGCCCTACCACTGAGTTTGGCAAGGGAGTACGATAGTGATCTAGGAGTAGATCACTGGACAGCGGTCAAAATTATCCTTGTTGGAATAAGGATATGTTTCTCGATTATGGAAGTGAAAAAAAAGGTTCGTCGTAAAGGGTTACGCCGATGCAAGTTTTGACACTAATCTAGATGACTCTAAGTCTCGGTCTAGATACATATTGAAAGTGGGAGCGATTAGCTAGAGTAGCTCCATGCAGAGCATTGTTGACATAGAAATTTGCAAAATACATGAGGATCTGAATTTGGCAGATCCGTTGACTAAGATTCTCTCGCAAGCAAAACATGATCACACCTTAGTACTCTTTGGGTGTTAATCACATAGAAATGTGAACTAGATTACTGAATCTAGTAAACCCTTTGGGTGTTGGTCACATGGCGATGTGAACTATGGGTGTTAATCACATGATGATGTGAACTATCGATGTTAAATCACATGGCGATGTGATCTAGATTATTGACTCTAGTGCAAGTGGGAGACTGAAGGAAATATGCCCTAGAGGCAATAATAAAGTTATTATTTATTTCCTTATATCATGATAAATGTTTATTATTCATGCTAGAATTGTATTAATCGGAAACATAATACATGCGTGAATACATAGAAAAACATAGTGTCACTAGTATGCCTCTACTTGACTAGCTCGTTAATCAAAGATGGTTATGTTTCCTAACCATGGACAAAGAGTTGTTATTTGATTAACGGGATCACATCATTAGTTGAATGATCTGATTGACATGACCCATTCCATTAGCTTATCACCCGATCGTTTAGTATGTTGCTATTGCTTTCTTCATGACTTATACATGTTCCTATGACTATGAGATTATGCAACTCCCGTTTGCCGGAGGAACACTTTGTGTGCTACCAAACGTCACAACGTAACTGGGTGATTATAAAGGTGCTCTACAGGTGTCTCCAAAGGTACATGTTGGGTTGGCGTATTTCGAGATTAGGATTTGTCACTCCGATTGTCGGAGAGGTATATCGGGGCCCTCTCGGTAATGCACATCACTTAAGCCTTGCAAGCATTGCAACTAATGAGTTAGTTGCGGGATGATGTATTACGGAACGAGTAAAGAGACTTGCCGGTAACGAGATTGAACTAGGTATTGGATACCGACGATCGAATCTCGGGCAAGTAACATACCGATGACAAAGGGAACAACGTATGTTGTTATGCGGTCTGACCGATAAAGATCTTCGTAGAATATGTAGGAGCCAATATGGGCATCCAGGTCCCGCTATTGGTTATTGACCGGAAACGTGTCTCGGTCATGTCTACATTGTTCTCGAACCCGTAGGGTCCGCACGCTTAAGGTTAAGATGACAGTTATATTATGAGTTTATGCATTTTGATGTACCGAAGGTTGTTTGGAGTCCCGGATGTGATCACGGACATGACGTGGAGTCTCGAAATGGTCGAGACGTAAAGATTGATATACTGGAAGCCTATGTTTGGATATCAGAAGTGTTCCGGGTGAAATCGGGATTTTACCGGAGTACCGGGAGGTTACCGGAACCCCCCGGGAGCCATATGGGCCTTAATGGGCTTTAGTGTAAAGGAGAAAGGGGCAGCCCAAGGTGGCTGCGCACCTCCCCCCTCCCCTAGTCCTATTAGGACTAGGAGAAGGTGGCCGCCCCCTCCCTCTTTCCCCCTCGGGGAATCCTAGTCCAATTAGGATTGGGGGGGGGAGTCCTACTCCCGGAAGGAGTAGGACTCCTCCTGCGCCCTCCTCCTGGCCGGCGCCCCCTCCCCCTTGGCTCCTTTATATACTGAGGCAGAGGCACCCCAGAAACACACAAGTTGATCCACGTGATCTATTCCTTAGCCGTGTGCGGTGCCCCCAGCCACCATAGTCCTCGATAATACTGTAGCAGAGTTTAGGCGAAGCCCTGCTGCTGTATTACATCAAGATCGTCACCAGGCCGTCGTGCTGACGGAACTCTTCCCCGACACTTTGCTGGATCGGAGTCCGCGGATCGTCATCGAGCTGAACGTGTGCTCGAACTCGGAGGTGCCGTAGTTTTGGTGATTGATCGGTTGGATCGTGAAGACGTACGACTACTTCCTCTACGTTGCGTCAACGCTTCCGCAGTCGGTCTACGTGGGTACGTAGACAACACTCTCCCCTCTCGTTGCTGTGCATCACATGATCTTGCGTGTGCGTAGGAATTTTTTTGAAATTACTACGAAACCCAGCACGACCGCTGTCCAGGCCATCCCTCTACTCACCCACACCCCCTGTTATTCTGCGGCGGCCGCAGCCTCACACCGCAGCCGAACCAGTGAACCCTTGTACTCCTCTCCGTGTGGACTTCCACTGATGCGTCTTCCCCAGCTCCGCATCGTCCCCTTCCTAGGCCTCACCGTCGTCCAGGACCACCGCCCTGGTGCTCTCAGCACGGCGTGGTTAACATGGTCAACGACCGACTTCCATCGGAAGAGTACTGTACGTGGAGAGGCTGACAGCTGGGTCCAGGCGGCCGCAAGGAAGTGCCTCCTTATTACGCGCAAAATAATTATTCCTCCACCTGACAGCAGGGACCCACCGGACGGGCCACCTTATTTCGCAAAAAATGTTTCCCCCTAACTGCTGGGACCCACCGGACGAGCCAGCTTATATCGCGAAAAAACGTTCCCCCCGCTGTCAGCTCGGACCCACTGGAAGTGCCTCCTTCTTACGCACAAAAAAGTGAATACTCACCCTGCTAGCTGGGACGCACCATGGTGGGAGGCTGACTTGTGGGCCTACTAAGTTGACTAGGACGGGGGCCTTTGTCAACTTTAGTCAATATGAACGATTCTAGCTCCAGTGACCGTACGATGTCCATCCAACGACCGTAGTGCTTCTTCAACCTCTGGTCTTCTTGCTCCAGCCGCCCAAAGCAGCGCCGGTCATGCCGCCTGCTCCTGCCGCCCATGGCCGGCTGTGATGCCGCGGAGGCCTCACCGCCCCCTACTACTCCCATCGCTGGCCAGGCCATCCCTCTACGCACCCACACCCCCTGTTATTCTGCGGCGACGGCAACCTCACACCGCAGCCGAACGAGTGAACCCTCATACTCCTCTACGCGTGGGCATCCACTGCCGCGTCTTCCCCGGCTCCGCGTCGTCCCCTTCCTAGGCCTCACCGTCGTCCACCGCCCTGGTGCTCTTGGCGCGGTGTGGTCAACATGGTCAAGGAATGTCTTCCATCAGACGTGGACTGTACGTGGAGAGGCTGACAGCTGGGTCCATGGCCGCAGCAAGGAAGTGCGTCCTTATTACGCGCAAAATAATTATTCCTCCACCTAACAGCTGGGACCCACCGGACGGGCCATTGTATTTCGCGAAAAAAACGTTTCCCCCTGACTGCTGGGACCCACCAGCTACATCTTCGCACGCAAGGAAGTGCGTCCGGGCAAAAAAAATGATTCACCCCCCTTACTGCTGGGACCCACCAGCTACATCTTCGTAGGCAAGGATGTGCCTGACAGTCGGGATCCACCTGGTCGAAGCGTACGTAGCGTTGTCATTCTGGTCGCGAACGTGTACGTACATATATACTGGTCGATGTAGAGGCGCGCACGTGTCGTAGTAGAGGCACGTACGTGTCGTAGTAGAGGTGCGCACGTAGCATGTACACGTACGTATAGCGGCCAAGGTGCAAGAAATAAAATACGGCCACGTATGTGTACATACGGGCGGGGTCTCGAACGCCTACTCGCGCATACGTACGGAAAGGGCTCGTGTACATGGCTGGGTCGGAACAGAGAAACAACATCGTCGTCGTGTTCATGGGGAGGCAACAGAATGTGTCGTGTTCATGGGGAGGCAACAGATTGTGTTGTGTTCATCAGGAGGCAACGTAACGTGTGGGAGCCAACCGGCTGGGTCGGAATGGAATGCGTGGTCGTGTTCATCGGGAGGGCTTGGACGGAAGAGGCAATGTAAACGAGGACTGGCGTATCGCACAACGGAGGAAACGGACCTCCTACATTCGAAATGGGGTCCTGTTGATCGGGAGGGGTCTGGCGTACCGCAAAACAGAGGAAACGGACCTCCTACGGTCGAAGCGGGGGTCCTGTTGATTGGGAGGGGTGTGGCCTATCGAAAAACGGACAAAACGGACCTCCTACGGTCGAAATGGGGGTCCTGTTCATCGGGAGGGGTGTGGCGTACCGCAAAACGGACGGACTTGTGTTGGAGCGCTATGGTCAAAACGGGGGTCCTGTTCATCGGGAGGGGTCTGGCGTACCGCAAAACGGAGGAAACGGACCTCCTACGGTCGAAACGGGGGTCCTGTTGATCGAAAGGGGTGTGGCGTACCGCAAAACAGACGAAACGAACCTCCTATGGTCGAAACGGGGGTCCTGTTCATCGGGAGGGGTGTGGTGTACCGCAAAACAGACGAAACAGACTTGTGTTGGAGTGCTACGATCGAAACGGGGGTCCTGTTCATCGGGAGGGGTCTTGCGTACCGCAAAACGGGACTCCACGGGATACTGTTCATCTCCACCGTTGACCTCCTCCAGCCTCCACGGGCTACCGTCGACCTCCTCCAGCCTCCACAGGCTCCTGTTCATCCAGCCTCCACCGCCCGCTACTCCACCGGCTACTGTTCAACCACCCCTCCACGGGCACCCCTCCACCGTCTACTGTTCAGCCAGCCCTCCACACCACGGGGTCCTGTTCAACCACCCCTCCACGGGCACCCCTCCACCGTCTACTGTTCATCCAGCCCTCCACCACACCACGGGGTCCTGTTCATCCAGAGGCAACGCCAGCGCTCACTGTTCATCCAACCCCCCTCCCCCCGCAACGCTCATTGTTCATCCGAGAGGCAGCATTGATCGGCTTCAGTTAGCAGCAGTAGCGAAGGAATCACTCGATCTTGTTCAGTTAACAGCCATCGATCGATCGCTCGGGTTCAGTAACGCGTAGCCTGCAGTGCAATCGCTCGGGTTTAGTTAGAGCCCAATGCCTCGCTCGGGTTCAGTTAGAGCCAACGCCTCGCACACACGCGCGTACGTGTATGAGAGAAACGTGCATCGCTCGGCCCCCGACCTCCCACCGTAACCGGGAACTCCCCAAAAATTTCCTCGCCCTCGCTTCTACCACGGTTTTTTCGTCATGGACGGCCCAAAGAATGTCATGCAGCTGCGTGTCCGGCCCGCCCAGGACGAAAAGCCCATTTTTTGTCATGATTTTTTGTTTTAGAAGTAGGAGCCCACCACATCTATGATGATACCGGGTTTTGTCACAATTATCGTCACAGAAGTGTCATATGTATGATAGGAAAAAAATTGTTCGGCCCAAAATGTCACGGATGTGTCTTTTTTTGTAGTGATTCTCAATGTTTTGAAATCTCTTGCATGGGGAAACATGCACCCAGGGACACACATATGATTTTTCAATCGATTTTGGTGCACATGTAGCTCAAATTTGATTTTTGCACATTAAATCCCTAGGAAATCAATCAATGTATAAAAACGGTAGAATGATCTCTGTTTTTTTAAATTTTAACACAACACTCCTTTGATCACATGTTCACTTCAGAAAAAGTTTGACATGCCTCGGAGTGGCTATTGTGGTGCGAGATATGTGTCTGTGTGTGTGGGGGGGGGGCAGTACACTACGAGTCATGAGCCTTCGTGTGGGATTACTGATCATTTTGTGAGTCATATATGCCACATCAAAGTCGTGAATTGGTTATTCAAAGCATTACACAACCCTTTCATACATACATGTTCGAGCCACATGCATGCATTGGTGGTCCTTTCAGACACTCCCTCGTGTGGTTATCAGTGACGTGCCCATTTGTTAGCCCGCAAAGGTTTTCAGTTTCCACCGACAATGAGAGGCATTTGACCAAAGGTGGATTCATCTTGGCATGTGTGTGGTGTGGATCATGGTGAGATTCCATAGCAAAGTTCGGGCACTTGCGTACACATGAGTCCCTCCCACCGGCTTGAAGTGAGGGGGCTACACATCATGGTGTCATGTGTTTCCGGTTTGCGAAGCACGTGCCACGTCAAAGTTGTGCATTGGGTATTCAAACATCACATAACACGGGCACATGCATGCAGTGGTTTTGTCCTATGACACTCACTCGCATGTGACTCTCTTTGTGAGCCCGCGAGGTTGTTGTCGATCAGTTGAACGTACAGTGAGAGAGATGTTAATTTGACCAACAAGGATGGTTCTTTTTAGTTTGTGTTACATATATGCACAGTAGGAGTATGTAGTACATGTCAAAGAGGGGGCAACATGAATACTCTATATATATGCGTATGTCATGACCTCGCTCCATGTGGGGACTTTTCGGTTCCCGAGGCAGGTGCCACATCAATGTTGTGCATTGGTATTCAAACATCACGCAATACCATGCAGGCGGTGGTTGCCCTATCGGAACTCACTCGCATGTGGCGCTTCCATCTGTGGGCCTGCGAGGTTGTCCTCCATCACTTTGACCCAACGAGAGAGAGAGGTTAATTTGACCATCAAGGAATGATTCTTTTTTGGTTTGTGCTATACAGTAGAAGTACATATATACCACGCGTCGAATTGGGGTGTACATATAGCACACACCACACATCATGAACCTCGCTCTCTGTGGGCACTTTATAGTTTCCGAGGTGTGTGTGTGTGTGTGTGGTGCCACATCAAAGTTGTGCATTGCGTATTCAAACATCACACAAACACCTCTTTGGGCCACATGCAGACGATGGTACGTAGTTCTATATAGGATGCTCACTCGCATGCGGCGTACGCTTCGCTTTCTGTGGGCCTGCGAGTTCTTCGTCCATCACTTTGACCCAACGAGAGAGAGGTACGTTTGACGAAGAAGGAGGATTAATTCATTTAGGGCTGTGTTACTAGGTGTATAGTACGTGTCGAAGGGGGTGACTAGCATATATATACTTGGTGTCACATGAACCTCACTCTGTGTGGGGACTTTGCGGTTTTTGAGGCAAATGCCACATCAAAGGTGTGCATTAGGTATTCAAAACATCACAACCACACACCTCTCCATATATATGTTCTGGCACACATTCAAGCGACGGTTTTGTCCTATGGCACTCACTCTCGCGGTTATTGGTTATGCTTCCATCTATCGGCCCGTTTGGTTCTTCACTTTCACCGACTGCGACGGAGGTTAATTAATTTGACTTAGGAGGGGGTTAATTTTTTGTTTGTCTCACAATATAGATCATGATGTGAGATTACATATATATAATAGCGCATGCATACACATGAATCCATCCCGCTGGATCAAAGGGAGGGGGCGAGCACATGACACATCATGAACCTCTTGCTCTGTGTGGGGACCTCTTTGATTTTCAATGCATGCACCACATCAATGTTGTGCATTGGGCTGGGTACTCAACACATATGCATGCATCACACACCTCTATACATATGTTCGGGACGGATACGTCTCTAGCGTATCTACTTTTCCTAACGCTTGTCCTCTTGTTTTGGACTCTAATTTGCATGATTTGAATGAAACTAACCCCGGACTGACACTGTTTTCAGTAGAACTACCATGGTGTTGTTTTTGTGCAGAAATATAAGTTCTTGGAATGGAAGGAAACTTTGCGAGGATTTCTTATACAGTAAAAGACAATTTCTAGAGCCAATAGTCACCTGAGGGGGGGCCCTGGGTGGGCACAACCCACCAGGGCATGCCTGCCCCCCAAGTGCACCCAGGTGGATTGTCCCCACCTGGTGGCCCTGCAGACCCCGAAACCTACGCTATTAAATCCTATTTTTCCAGAAAAAAATCGAGGAGAAAGAATTATCGCGATCCACGAGACGGAGCCATCGTCACCTCCTGTCCTTCATCGGGAGGCAAGATCTGGAGTCTGTTTGGGGCTATGGAGAGGGGAATCTTCGTTCTTTGTCATCACCAACCATTCTCCATCGCCAATTCCATGATGCTCCCCACCGGGAGTGAGTAATTCCTTCGTAGGCTCACTGGTCAGTGAGGAGTTGGATGAGATTCCTCATGTAATCTAGTTATTTTAGTTAGGGCTTGATCCCTAGTATCCACTATGTTCTGAGATGATGTTGCTATGACTTTGCCATGCTTAATGCTTGTCACTTTGGGCCCGGGTGCCATGATTTCAGATCTGAACCGTTTATGTTATCACCATTATATCCATGTTCTAGATCCAATCTTGCAAGTTATAGTCACCTACTACATGTTATGATCTGGTAACCCCGGTGTGACAATAGTCGGGACCACTCCCGGTGATGACCGTAGTTTGAGGAGTTCATGTATTCACTGTGTGTTCTGGTTCTCTATTAAAAGGAGGCCTTAATATCTCTTAGTTTCCAATTGGACCACGCTGCCACGGGAGGGTAGGACAAAAGATGTCATGCAAGTTCTTTCCATAAATAGGTATGACTATTTACGGAATACATGCCTACATTATATTTATGAACTGGAGCTAGTGCCATATCGCCCTAGGTTATGATTGTCACATGATGAATATCATCCAAAAAATTATCGATCCAATGCCTACAAATTTATCCTATATTGTTCTTGCTAAGTTACTATTGCTATCGTTACTGTTGCACTTGCTACAAAATTACTGCTATCATTATTATCGTTGCTACTGTTATTGCTACTACTATCAAAACTATCATATTATTGCGCTACTGATCACTTTGCTACAGATAATTAATCTCTAGGTGTGGTTGAATTGACAACTCAGCTGCTAATACTTGCAAATATTCTTTGGCTCCCCTTGTGTCGAACCTATAAATTTGGGTTGAATACTCTACCCTCGAAAACTGTGGCGATCCCCTATACTTGTGGGTTATCAGGGACACACTCATGCAATGGTTGTCTTTGGACACACTCTCACTCGCTTGGTTATGGGCGGCAAGCCTATATATATTCGTGGGCCCGCATGGATGTCCATCATTTTGACCAACGCCGAGAAAGGTTACCAGGGTGGATTCTTCTTCTTTGCTTCGAGTTACCATACAGTAGGTTGATCATTCCAAGCCTAATTAAGTTTGAGTGCATGCTACGCATCGTGAATGCTCGCTCAGTGTGGGGATTTTACGGTTCCAAAGCATGGTGCCACATCAAATTTGATCATTGGGTGTTGAAACACCACACGCACCACTGATGTCTACTACGCAACCTTCTTCTTGTAGACTCGTGTTTGGCCTTGCTACCTCTTGAGCTTACGTTGGTTTTTCCCTTGAAGAGGAAAGGGTGATGCAGCAAAGTAGAGTAAGTATTTCACTCGGCTTTTTAGAACCAAGGTATCAATCCAGTAGGAGACAATGCAACAAGCCACCGAATACCTGCACAAACAAACACCAACTTGCACCCAGCGTGACAAAGGGGTTGTCAATCCCTTCACGGTTATTTGCAAAGTGAGATTATAGATGGATAATCGGTAAAGTAATATTTTTGGTATTTTTATTTTATAGATAGGAAAGTAAAAGAAATAAAAAGAAAGTAAATAGAAAACTAAAATTATAGATTGGAAACTTATATGATGGAAAATAGTCCCAGGGGCCATATGTTTCACTAGAGGCTTCTCTCAAGATAGAAAATATTACGGTGGGTGAAAAAATTACTGCCGAGCAATTGATAAAAAGCGCAAAGTTATGACGATATCTAAAGCAATGATCATGAATATAGGCATCACATCTATATCAATTAGACCAAAACAATTCTGCATCTACTACTATTACTCCACACATCGACCGACTCATGCCTGCATCTAGAGTATTAAGTTCATAAGAACAGAGTAATGCATTAGTAAGATGACATGATGTAGCGGGATAAACTCAAGCAATATGATGAAAACCTGTAACATCCCAAATTTTCAATTTGGAATGTTATACATTAGATCATCATGCATATCATATTTTATTTGCTTTCGGGTATTGATCCTAGAAAATTCTAAGCAACTCAAGGACCCATGGAGAGAGTTGGGGATTTCGTTATTTTCATATTTGAGTTTTTCTCAAATTTTGAGAATAGGATCATTTGATTTTATTTATTTTATCATCAATTATTTCTATTACAAAAATATGAGAGAGGGAATAAAATGACTTTCCCAAAATATAGAAATATTGAGGATTTAATAAAAAAGCAAATAGTTTTATTTCGAAGATTTTTGTTGTTGTTTTTATTTGAATTAGGAAAAATGCGCGTTTTTCAAAATTGCATTTAGGACCCAAATAAATGTTCACTTTGTCACGCTTGATTTTAGAAGCCCGGGAAAATTTATTTCAGGATTTTTGGAGTCCGTTTAGTATTTCTTTTTATTTTTCTTCCGAGCGAGAAAAAACGGAACCGACTATGGGCCGTACTCGGCTAGGACTCCGCCTGGCCGGGGCCTTTATAAGCCGGGGCAAGCCAGCCCGAAGGCCCAGCCGTCCCGAAACCCTAGCCGCGCCCTAGCCGCCAGCCGCCGCCGCCACCAGCCGCCGCCGCCACCGCCGATCCGCCGGAGCCGCGCGTCGCCCGAGGTTCGCCGCACCTCGAAATCCGTGCCGTTTAAAAAAAAATCCGTTCGTCGTTTTTCTTTTTCGTCGGATTTTTCCGCGGTAATTTTCTGATCGCGATTTCTGATCCGATTTTCGTTTTAGTTTTTCTTTTCGCTCATTTATCGGAATCAGGCGATTCAAGCGCCTAGAGTTTCTTATCAAAACCCTCTATCCGAATAATCAACTTAAACAAGTTTTTGCTACTGTAAAATTTGACTTAGGTTCAGATTACTAGAACGAAGTTGTTTTCTTTCACCGTTTGACTTTCTTTGCTTCGTTCGATTTGATTCCTTTTGCCAACCGGAGTTCTTAAGTTGAACCTTCTGGTTAGATCTCTTATTTGAGTTTTACCTGTGCATTAGATGAGTACTTATTGTATGCTTGTTTGTTTGCCTGTGATAGAGTACCCGGAGTGCGCCGCCTGTTACTTCGAATCGTTAGGTTTCACGGATCATCAGCAAGGCAAGTAACACTTTGATCATACCTTTTCTACAACCCAGTTTTTTTGCATTAGATCAATCTTCACACATTGCATGATTAGGATCTAATTAAACTGTGGGATGGGAAGTAGATGAGGTAGTACCTATTACCTGTTTATTATCAAACCTTTGGGAGTTACTTCTACGTTTGCTTATTATGCCATGCTATGCTAGTAGACGTGGATTGGGTGAGTGAAATCCATGACAGATGTGAGATTGATAATTAATGGTTTATCTAAGGTGGCAACTTAAATACACATCTGGGTGGATTGAGGCACCTGGGTATTCCAGGACATGCCTGTTTTCTTTTGGACCGCCACCCAGGCTCAAAGGGATCATGAGATTTTTCAAACTAGAAACTTCCGTGTGCAGCCACAAGCCATTATGGGCTCTGGCATAGTTGATTAAGTCGTGCGAACTCTTACAGGGTAGACTAGCAGATGTAGGGGAAAGTAGGTGTACCGGTCTATCCATCGTAAGGTGCTAGCGCTTCTGAAAGACTGTGTCTCGGTCATCCGTTTCTCAAACACCATGTAGTGCGAGAAATCCAACGGAGGCGATCGAGTCTTGTGGGGAAAAGTGCGCAAACCTCTGCAGAGTGTAACAAACTAATCATGATTAGCCGTGTCCCCGGTTATGGACATCTTGAGTATCTAGTATCTGGATTATCATGTGAATCTCAACATGTTACTCTAAAATTAATGTTGTTGGGTTAATGATGATGCTTAATTGGGATTGAGAATGCTGTCAACCATTCTCAATGTTTAACAACCACCATGATAGTAATTAAATTTATTCCTTTTGAAGTAGGGAAAAATTGGCTTTATGCAAAACTGTAACCATAGAGCTTTCCACCAGCCAAATATGCATATAGTATAGCTGTTGCATTCCATTACTCTCTATGTGTTACCTTGCCAGCATATTCCATGTGCTGACCCGTTTTCGGGCTGCAACGTTAATGTTGCAGACTTTTCAGACGACGATTAAGGAGTTTTAGGTCGTGGTTCTATACTCAGTGATGCCGTTGGAGTTGATGGACTCACTTATCTTCCAAGCCTTCCGCTGTTATTATTATTAGATGGCCTTAAGCCATATTTATTGTAATAAGTTCTCTTTTGAGACACTCGATGTAATAAGTGTGTGATTGCTACTCTGCTATAAATCCTCCGAGTACTGTGTGGTGTCAGCATTACTGATCCAGGGATGACACCGGAGCACAGAGATCAGACTGTTTGAGGTCTGGTCGCTACAGAGATGGTATCAGAGCACACGCTGACTGTAGGACACGACCACTAAGCTAAAGACCTAGATCACTACTCACTCTCTTCTCTTCTGACCTCTCATCTTTTCTACTCTTTAGGATGGCGGATGCAAGGAACAAGTTCACCCAACCGGATGAAGATACACCCTTTGGACGCCACTTGAAGGAAGTCACTAGATACCTGAACATAGGAGTACCAAGCTTCACGGGAACCTACAACGCCACTTTACCTGAAGAAGAGTGCTGGATGATTTAAGTTCAAATCCCAGGAAGGACGTTCATGCCATTCACTGAGCCCATAGAGTTTTCTTTTGATGCACCAACTTGGAGTCTAGGAAAGAGTATGGCAGCTCACATCGCCATGGGACGCATTGGAGAAGTCTACCACAAGGATCTTAAGGATACTATATACCAGATTTGTGGGCGCCGAGATGAACACTGGGAGATGATTAACACCAGGAAAGATAGATCAATTGCAGCTTTTATCCAGGAGTTAAACCAGCACATTCGACGACAGGAGAATCAGATGTGCGCCGACATGATAGATCTGAAGAAGGCTAAGACTAGAATCAAGGAACTGGAGGAAGAACTCAAGGCTACATGTGAAGATTATGAAGAAGAAATTGAAGTATTGGTGGATAAGAATGCCGACCTAACTATGAAGCTAGCAGTATTTATGGGAGGCCCGACACCAGTAGATGAAGACGAAGAACCCAAGGAGATTAGCCCGGAAGACTACATCATCATCGACGGCACCGACTCGGAAGCAGATAGTAGCGATGATGACTATGTTGATGAAGCAGGAGCAGATATCATGGAGTCTACAACCGTAGAATATTTCTAGTAGACCACCTCATCAGTAGTAGTAGTCCACCATGTAAATATAGTAGTCCGAGCACTTTGCGATAGTTAGATCGATTGTATGCCTTTGTTTGTTTGAATGAAGTGAATTGTTTGCTTTTGCCTCATGTGCATATGGGTAGTGTTTTCTCTTTAGACCCCCTCTATTCTTATATCTCATCTTTTCTAAACCCTCAGATGCCTCCGAGACGTGACCCCGGATTTGCCTTTCCGCCGGAGCTCACCCAGTTGATCCAGCAGCAGAACACCTTGATGCAGTTGCTAGTCCAGAATCAGAATCAGGGGAACAACAACAACAACCCACCACCACCACCACCTGTTGACCACTTAGCCCGTTTTCTTAGGCTGAATCCGCCGGTGTTTTCCAGTAGCACCGAGCCGATAGTAGCAGATGATTGGCTCCGCAAGACAGCTAGGGAGTTGACCACAGCAGGATGCACAGATGCGGAGAAGGTTAAGTTTGCCGCACATCAGTTAGAAGGACCCGCAGCATCATGGTGGGAGAATTTCACAGCCACCTTTCCAGTCGACACTGTCACATGGGATCAATTTCAGCAGGCTTTCCGTACTGCCCATGTTTCAGCAGGAGCAATGGCCATGAAGAAGCGTGAGTTTCGTAACTTGCGCCAAGGAGGACGGACAGTTGGCCAGTATGTGGAGGAGTTTAGTAAGCTAGCACGTTATGCCCCAGATGACGTTGCTACGGATGCAGCTAAGCAGGAGAAGTTCCTGGAAGGACTGAATGATGAGTTGAGTATGCAGTTGATGGTAGCCACCTTCAACAACTACCAGGAGTTGGTAGACCGTGCTCTTATGATTGAAGGGAAGCAGCAGCAAATTGAGAACCGCAAGAGGAAGTATGGACAAGGAAAGTATAATTCAGGAGCTCAGCAGAAGCCACGTTTTACCCCTAGACCGGGAGGACATTTTCAGCATACCCATGGAGTAGGTAGCTCGCACAATCACAATGGCACCAAGAATGGTAATGGGAATGGAGGAAGCAATGGCCAGAACCGCAGCACCCCATCAACCCCAGCCAAGAGAGATCTGAGTCAAGTCACCTGTTTCAAGTGTTCCAAGACCGGACATTATGCCAATGAATGTCCTGAAGGCCAAAACGGCAATGGAAGCTCTGGAAAGAAGCCGAACCCTTTCAACAGGGGACAGGTGAACCACGTTAATGTGGAGGAGGTTGAAGCTCAGCCCGATGCAGTAATAGGTAAGTTTTTGGTTAAGTCATTTACTGCACTCGTTCTTTTTGATACTGGTGCATCGCATTCATACATATCAAGGGGATTTGTGGAAAAGTATAGCCTACCCACTAGGGTTCTCAAAACACCTATGCTAGTAAGCTCACCAGGAGCAGAGTACATGGCCAGTCAAGGATGTTTCAAGTGCCATTAAGTATAGGACGGCATGTTTTCCCAACAGATTTAATTATTCTGGAATCCCAAGGTCTGGATGTGATTCTTGGTATGGATTGGCTGTCGATGTATGGAGGAAACATCGATTGTGCTAGTAAGTCAATTTTGCTTACCACCCCAGAAGGGAGAAGGATCAAGTATGTATCCCGGCATGCGCCAAACAAGACACAAGTAAATTCATTAACAGGAGTTGTGCAGGAGGAAGTACCAGTGGTAAGGGAATTCCCTGATGTATTTCCAGAGGAGTTGCCAGGCATGCCACCGGATAGAGATATTGAGTTCTTGATTGAGCTATTGCCAGGCACAGGGCCAATATCAAAGAGACCATATAGGATGCCAGCAAAGGATTTGGTGGAAATTAAGAAACAGATTAAGGAATTACTGGATAAAGGTTACATTCGCCCAAGTTCTTCACCTTGGGGATCACCAGTACTATTAGTAGAGAAGAAGGATGGATCGTTAAGGATGGTTGTTGATTATCGAGGATTGAATGAAGTAACAATCAAGAACAAGTACCCGCTACCAATGATCAATGATCTGTTTGATCGATTGCAAGGAGCTAAAGTGTTTTCCAAGATCGATTTGCGATCAGGGTACCACCAGTTGAAGATTCGAGAACAGGATATTCCGAAGACAGCTTTTACCACCAGGTATGGGCTGTATGAGTATACCGTTATGTCATTTGGTCTGACTAACGCGCCTGCCTATTTTATGAACATGATGAACAAAGTGTTTATGGAGTTTTTGGATAAGTTCGTCGTAGTGTTCATTGATGATATCCTGGTTTATTCAAAGAATGAAGAGGAACATAAGGAGCATTTGCGTTTGGTACTTGGAAAGCTCAGAGAACATCAATTATATGCCAAGTTCAGCAAATGTGAGTTTTGGTTGAAGGAAGTAGGATTCCTCGGACACGTTATATCTGGAGAAGGTATAGCTGTTGATCCCACTAAAGTTGATACCGTGACCAAGTGGGAAGCCCCAACTACCGTTGGAGAGATCCGGAGTTTTCTTGGACTCGCAGGATACTACCGGAGGTTTATTGAAATTTTTTCAAAGATTTCGAAGCCTATGACGGAGTTGTTGAAGAAAGATACCAAGTTCAAATGGACTGAGCAGTGTGAGGCTAGTTTCCAGGAGTTGAAGAAACGCTTGGTTACCTCACCAGTGTTGATTTTGCCAGATCAGACCAAGGATTATGAGGTGTATTGCGACGCTTCACGTCGAGGACTTGGAGCAGTGCTTATGCAGGAAGGGAGAGTTGTTTCATATGCCTCAAGACAACTGAAGCCCCATGAGTTGAATTACGCTACGCATGATTTGGAGTTAGCAGCCGTAGTGCATGCCTTGAAGACATGGAGACATTTCCTCATCGGAAATCATTGTGAGGTGTACACGGATCATAAGAGTTTGAAGTACATTTTCACACAGAAGGAGTTGAACCTCAGACAAAGGAGATGGTTGGAGCTCATCAAGGATTATGATATGAAATTGCATTATCATCCCGGGAAGGCTAATGTAGTAGCTGATGCATTAAGCCGCAAGAGCCATGTCAATACGTTAATGACGGGAGAAATACCCAAGGAGTTAGCAGAAAATCTTCGTGAACTATGTTTGGAAATAGTTCCGAGAGGCTATGTAGCAACGTTGGAAATTCAGTCAACTTTGATGGACAGAATCAGGGAAGCTCAGAAGACTGACAAGGAGATTGCTTCCATAAAGGAGAAAATGAAAGAAGGAAAAGCTAAAGGATTTCGTGAGGATGAGCACGATACCCTATGGTTTGAAGACCGTGTCTATGTGCCCAATGACCCGGAGATCAGGAAGTTAATTCTGCAAGAGGCCCATGATTCACCCTATTCGATTCACCCAGGGAATACCAAGATGTATCTGGATTTGAAGGATATTTTCTGGTGGACCGGAATGAAGAAAGAAATAGCAGAGTATGTAGCAGTTTGTGATGTATGCCAGAGAGTAAAGGCAGAGCATCAGAAGCCAGCAGGATTGTTACAACCATTGCCGATACCCGAATGGAAGTGGGATAAGTTAGGCATGGATTTTATCACGGGATTGCCCAGGACTCGTTCAGGCTATGACTCGATTTGGGTTGTAGTCGATCGATTGACGAAAGTAGCTCATTTCATCCCAGTAAAGACCACTTATACCAGTGCTAAGTTGGCAAAAATATACATGACCAGAATAGTATGTCTGCATGGAGTTCCGAGGAGTATCGTATCAGATAGAGGAACCCAGTTTACCTCAAAGTTCTGGAAGCAGTTGCACGAAACTTTGGGAACCAGGCTAGAATTCAGTACAGCTTTTCATCCGCAGACAGATGGACAGACCGAGAGAGTCAATCAGATTTTGGAGGATATGCTGAGAGCTTGTGCGCTAGATTATGGATCTAGTTGGGACGATAATTTGCCATATGCAGAGTTCTCTTACAACAACAGTTACCAAACCAGTTTGAAGATGGCCCCTTTCGAAGCTTTGTACGGAAGGAGGTGCAGGACACCGCTGTCGTGGGACGAAGTCGGAGACCGCCAGTTGTTTGGACCTGACTTGATTAAGGAGTCTGAACAGAAAGTGAAGTTGATTCGCGATAGGCTCAAGGTAGCCCAGTCCAGACAGAAGAGTTATGCAGATTCTAAACGCAAGGAGACAGTTTACGAAGTTGGAGACAGAGCTTATCTTCGAGTATCTCCACTTCGGGGAACAAAGCGTTTTGGAGTTAAAGGGAAGTTAGCGCCACGATTTGTAGGACCATATCGAATTTTGGAGCGTATGGGAGAAGTGGCCTACAAGTTGAAATTGCCCGAAGGATTGTCAGGAATTCATGATGTGTTCCACGTTTCTCAGTTAAAGAAGTGTCACGCGGAGATGGCTGACATACCATTGAGAGACACAGTGCCTTTGGAAACTATTCAGTTGGATAACGATTTGACCTACGAGGAGAAACCAGTTAAGATCCTCGAGTTTGCCAGCCGAGTTACTCGCAGCAAAGTTATCAAGTTTTGCAAGGTTCAGTGGAGCCACCACACGGAGGATGAAGCCACCTGGGAACGAGAGGAAGATTTGCTCAAAGACCACCCTCACCTATTTTCTAGCCAACCCGAATCTCGAGGGCGAGATTCATCTTAAGGGGGGTAGGTTTGTAACATCCCAAATTTTCAATTTGGAATGTTATACATTAGATCATCATGCATATCATATTTTATTTGCTTTGGGTTTTGATCCTAGAAAATTCTAAGCAACTCAAGGACCCACGGAGAGAGTTGGGGATTTCGTTATTTTCATATTTGAGTTTTTCTCAAATTTTGAGAATAGGATCATTTGATTTTATTTATTTTATCATCAATTATTTCTATTACAAAAATATGAGAGAGGGAATAAAATGACTTTCCCAAAATATAGAAATATTGAGGATTTAATAAAAAAATCAAATAGTTTTATTTCGGAGTTTTTTTGTTGTTTTTATTTGAATTAGGAAAAATGCGCGTTTTTCAAAATTGCATTTAGGGCCCAAATAAATGTTCACTTTGTCGGGCTTGATTTTAGAAGCCCGGGAAAATTTATTTCGGGATTTTTGGAGTCCGTTTAGTATTTCTTTTTATTTTTCTTCCGAGCAAAAAAAACGGAACCGACTATGGGCCGTACTCGGCCAGGACTCCGCCTGGCCGGGGCCTTTATAAGCCGGGGCAAGCCAGCCCGAAGGCCCAGCCGCCCCGAAACCCTAGCCGCGCCCAGCCCCAGCCGCCGCCGCCGCCAGCCGCCGCCGCCGCCCGCCGCCGATCCGCCGGAGCCGCGCGTCGCCCGAGGTTCGCCGCACCTCGAAATCCGTGCCGTTTTTAAAAAAAATCCGTTCGTCGTTTTTCTTTTTCGTCGGATTTTTCCGCGGTTATTTTCTAATCGCGATTTCTGATCCGATTTTCGTTTTAGTTTTTCTTTTCGCTCGTTTATCGGAATCAGGCGATTCAAGCGCCTGGAGTTTCGTCTCGAAACCCTCTATCCGAATAATCAACTTAAACAAGTTTTTGCTACTCTAAAATTTGACTTAGGTTCAGATTACTAGAACGAAGTTGTTTTCTTTCGCCGTTTGACTTTCTTTGCTTCGTTCGATTTGATTCCTTTTGCCAACCGGAGTTCTTAAGTTGAACCTTCTGGTTAGATCTCTTATTTGAGTTTTACCTGTGCATTAGATGAGTACTTATTGTATGCTTGTTTGTTTGCCTGCGATAGAGTACCCGGAGTGCGCCGCCTGTTACTTCGAATCGTTAGGTTTCACGGATCATCAGCAAGGCAAGTAACACTTTGATCATACCTTTTCTACAACCCAGTTTTTTTGCATTAGATCAATCTTCACACATTGCATGATTAGGATCTAATTAAACTGTGGGATGGGAAGTAGATGAGGTAGTACCTATTACCTGTTTATTATCAAACCTTTGGGAGTTACTTCTACGTTTGCTTATTATGCCATGCTATGCTAGTAGACGTGGATTGGGTGAGTGAAATCCATGACAGATGTGAGATTGATAATTAATGGTTTATCTAAGGTGGCAACTTAAATACACATCTGGGTGGATTGAGGCACCTGGGTATTCCAGGACATGCCTGTTTTCTTTTGGACCGCCACCCAGGCTCAAAGGGATCATGAGATTTTTCAAACTAGAAACTTCCGTGTGCAGCCACAAGCCATTATGGGCTCTGGCATAGTTGATTAAGTCGTGCGAACTCTTACAGGGTAGACTAGCAGATGTAGGGGAAAGTAGGTGTACCGGTCTATCCATCGTAAGGTGCTAGCGCTTCTGAAAGACTGTGTCTCGGTCATCCGTTTCTCAAACACCATGTAGTGCGAGAAATCCAACGGAGGCGATCGAGTCTTGTGGGGAAAAGTGCGCAAACCTCTGCAGAGTGTAACAAACTAATCATGATTAGCCGTGTCCCCGGTTATGGACATCTTGAGTATCTAGTATCTGGATTATCATGTGAATCTCAACATGTTACTCTAAAATTAATGTTGTTGGGTTAATGATGATGCTTAATTGGGATTAAGAATGCTGTCAACCATTCTCAATGTTTAACAACCACCATGATAGTAATTAAATTTATTCCTTTTGAAGTAGGGAAAAATTGGCTTTATGCAAAACTGTAACCATAGAGCTTTCCACCAGCCAGATATGCATATAGTATAGCTGTTGCATTCCATTACTCTCTATGTCTTACCTTGCTAGCATATTCCATGTGCTGACCCGTTTTCGGGCTGCAACGTTAATGTTGCAGACTTTTCAGACGACGATTAAGGAGTTTTAGGTCATGGTTCTATACTCAGTGATGCCGTTGGAGTTGATGGACTCACTTATCTTCCAAGCCTTCCGCTGTTATTATTATTAGATGGCCTTAAGCCATATTTATTGTAATAAGTTCTCTTTTGAGACACTCGATGTAATAAGTGTGTGATTGCTACTCTGCTATAAATCCTCCGAGTACTGTGTGGTGTCAGCATTACTGATCTAGGGATGACACCGGAGCACAGAGATCAGACTGTTTGAGGTCTGGTCGCTACAAAACCCCATCTTGTTATCCTCGATGGCAACAATAGAGTGCGTGTCAGTTCCCCTTCTGTCACTAGGATCGAGCACTGCAAGATTGAATCCAAAGCTAAGCACTTCTCCCATTGCAAGAAAAACCAATCTAGTTGGCCAAACCAAATCGATAGTTCTAAGAGACTTGCAAAGATATCAAATCATGCATAAAAGAATTCAGAGGAGATTCAAATAATATTCATAGATAAGCTGATCATAAATCCACAATTCATCACATCTCGGCAAAACACCGCAAAAGTATTACATCAAATAGATCTCCAAGAACATCGAGGAGAACATGGTATTAAGAATCAAAGAGAGAGAAGAAGCCATCTAGCTACTAGCTGTGGACCCGTAGGTCTGTGGTAAGCTACTCACGCTTCATCAGAGAGGCAATGGTGTTGATGTAGAATCCCTCCGTGATCGAATCCCCCTCCGGCAGGACGCCGGAAAAGGCCCCTAGATGGGATCTCATGGGTAGAGAAGGTTGCGGCGGTGGAAAAGTGGTTTCGTGACTCCCCTGGAAGTTTTTGGGATATTTGAGAATATATAGCCGGAAGAACTAGGTCGGTGGAGTCATGAGAGGTCCACAAGGGTTGGGGCGCGCCCTACCCCCGGGCGTGCGTCCCAACCATGTGGCCGCCTTGTGGCTTTCCTGACGTGCACTCCAAGACCTCTGGATATCTTCTCGTCCAAGAAAAATCATTGCGAAAGTTTCATTCCTTTTGGACTCTGTTTGGTATTCCTTTTCTGCGAAACTCTAAAACAAGGAAAAAAACAGGAACTGGCACTTGGCTCTAGGTTAATAGGCCAGTCCCACAAATAATATAAAATAGCATATTAATGCATATAAAACATCCAAAACAGATAATATAATAGCATGGAACAATCAAAAATTATAGATACGTTGGAGATGTATCAGGCATCCCCAAGCTTAATTCCTGCTCGTCCTTGAGTAGGTAAATAATAAAAACAAAATTTTTGATGTGGAATGCTACCTAACATATTTATCCATGTAATTTCTCTTTATTGTGGCATGAATGTTTAGATACGTATGATTCAAAACAAAAGTTTAATATTGACATAAAAACAATAATACTTCAAGCATACTAACAAAATAATTATGTCTTCTCAAAATAACATGCCCAAAGAAACCTTATCCCTACACAATCATATAGTTTGGCTATGCTCCATCTTCATCACACAAAATATTTAAATCATGCACAACCCCGATGACAAGCCAAGCAATTGTTTCATACTTTTGATGTTCTCAAACCTTTTCAACTTTCACGCAATACATGAGCGTGAGCCATGGATATAGCACTATAGGTGGAATAGAAGGTGGTTGTGGAGAAGACATAAATAAGGAGATAGTCGCACATCAACTAGGCGTATCAACGGGCTATGGAGATGCCCATCAATAGATATCAATGTGAGTGAGTAGGGATTGCCATGCAATGGATACACCAGAGCTATAAGTTTATGAAAGCACAAAACAAAAACTAAGTGGGTGTGCATCCAACTTGCTTGCTCATGAAGACCTAGGGTGATTTGAGGGAGCCCATCATTGGAATATACAAGCCAAGTTCTATAATGAAAATTTCCCACTAGTATATGAAAGTGACAATATATGAGACTCTCTATCATGAAGATCATGGTGCTACTTTGAAGCACAAGTGTGGCAAAAGGATAGTAACATTGTCCCTTCTCTCTTTTTCTCTCATTTTTTTGGGCCATCTTTTTTTATTTGGCCTTTTCTTTTTTTTTATTTCCTCACATGGGACAATGCTCTAATAATGAAGATCATCACACTTTTATTTACTTACAACTCAAAAATTACAACTCGATACTTAGAACAAAATATGACTCTATATGAATGCCTCCGGCGGTGTACGGGGATGTGCAATGAATCAAGAGTGACATGTATAAAAAGTGATGAACGGTGGCTTTGCCACAAATAAGATGTCAACTACATGATCATGCAAAGCAATATGACAATGATGGAATGTGTCATAATAAACGGAACTATGGAAAGTTGCATAGCAATATATCTTAGAATGGCTATGGAAATACCATAATAGGTAGGTATGGTGGCTGTTTTGAGGAAGGTATATGGTGGGTTTATGGTACCGGCGAAAGTTGCGCTGTACTAGAGAGGCTAGCAATGGCGGAAAAGGTGAGAGTGCGTATAATCCATGGACTCAACATTAGTCATAAAGAAATCACATACTTATTGCAAAAATCTACTAGTCATTGAAACAAATTACTACGCGCATGCTCCTATGGGGATAGATTGGTAGGAAAAGACCATCGCTCGTCCTCGACCGCCACTCATAAGGAAGACAATCAAAAAATATCCCATGCTCCAACTTCGTTACATAATGGTTCACCATACATGCATGCTACGGGACTTACAAACCGTAACACAAGTATTTCTCAAATTCACAACTACTCACTAGCATGACTCTAATATCACCATCTTCATATCTCAAAACAATCATAAGGAATCAAACTTCTCATAGTATTTAATGCACTTTATATGAAAGTTTTTATTATATCCCTCTTGGATGCCTATCATATTAGGACCAAATTTATAACCAAAGAAAATTACCGTGATGTTTTAAAGACTCTCAAAATGATATAAGTGAAGCATGGGAGTTCATCAATTTCTATAAAATAAAACCACCGCCGTGCTCTAAAGAGATATAACTGAAGCACTAGAGCAAATTTGCCTAGCTCAAAAGATATAAGTGAAGCACATAGAGTATTCTAATAAATCACGATTCATGCGTGTCTCTCTAAAAAGGTGTGTACAACAAGGATGATTGTCGCAAAATTAAAAAGAAAAGACTCAAATCATACAAGACGCTCCAAGAAAAACACATATGTGGTGAATAAAAATATAGCCTCAAGTAAAGTTACCGATAGACGAAGACGAAAGAGGGGATGCCTTCTGGGGCATCCCCAAGCTTGGGCTATTGGTTGTACTTCAATATTACCTTGGGGTGCCTTGGGCATCCCCAAGCTTGGGCTCTTTCCACTCCTTATTCCATAGTCCATCGAATCCTTACCCAAAACTTGAAAACTTCACAACACAAAACTCAACAGAAAATCTCATAAGCTCCGTTAGTATAAGAAAATAAATCACCAATTTTGGTATGGTTGTGAACTCATTATTTATTTATATTGGTGTAATATCTACTATACTCCAACTTTTCTATGGTTCATACCCCCCGATACTACCAATAGATGCATCAAAATAAGCAAAGAACACGCGAAAAACAGAATCTGTTAAAACCAGAACAGTCTGTAGCAATATCGATATTTCCTATACTTATATAACTCCAAAAATCATAAAAAAAATAGGAAGAACTAAGGAATTTTTTTATAAATCCTCTGCAAAAAGAATCAGTATTTTATCGCGCTTTTGCTAAAAATGAAACTAATCTCCTGGGCACAAAAGTTTCTATTTTTCAGCAAGATCAAATCAACGATCACTATAAGCTATCCCAAAGGTATTACTTGGCACAAACACTAATTACAACATAAAAACCACATCTATCCAGAGGCTAGATGAATTATTTAATGCAAAACAGTACCTAAAAACAAGAACAACAATAAAATTGGGTTGCCTCTGAACAAGCGCTATTGTTTAACGCCCTTAGCTAGGCAGAAAACACGAATATATCTAAGTATTATCATCTTTGGCATGCAATTCTTCAATCTCACACCTATAACCCTTAGGAGGTTCTTTAATTTTGTTAATGATCAAACTCCTAGGCAAGAAATCAAGAAATTCACATGTAACAATTGGTTCTTTAATAATGTTGAGAAGACTGGGGTGAACGTTTATTGATTTGAGATCTTCATTTTCTTTGCTAGAAGATTCACCCTTATTCTTTGGAACGTAAGTAAACTTGGAAATATTAGTAGGAGGAAGATTTGGAGTAGTTTTAACGGAGGAAAAAGTGGAACCCAAGTTGGTAATAATATCTTCTAGTTTGCCAATTCTAGTAGAATCTTGATCTATCTTTTTATTAACTATGGGTTCCTTTTCCCTAAGATTCTTTAAAGTAACTCCTAATTTAGATCCTTATTGAGTAATCTGATTATGAATCTTTTTATCCAAATTATCAATCAACTCTACAGTAGCAATTTTATTCTCAAAAATATAAAAACAGCAAGGTAGCAAGTAACAAAAGTGAGCGAAAACGGTATTGCAATGCTTGAAAAGAAGGCCTAGGGTTCATACTTTCACTAGTGCAAGTTCTCTCAACAATGATAACATAATTGGATCATATAACAATCCCTTAACATGCAACAAAGAATCACTCCAAAGTTTCTATGGGAGAAAGTAGGACGAAAACATGCATCAACCCCTATGCATAGATTACCCCAATGTCACCACGGGAATCCGCAAGTTGAGTGCCAAAACATACATCAAGTGAATCAATAGAACATCCCATTGTCACCATAGATATTCCATCGCAAGACATACATCAAGTGTTCTCAAATCCAATACTCAATCCAACATAGTGGAACCTCAAAGAGCAAGACTCAATTCATGACAATAAGATAGAGGGGGAGAAACACCATCTGATCCAACTATAATAACAAAGCTCATTGTATATCAAGATAGTGCCATATCAAGAACACGAGAGAGAGAGAGAGAGATCAAACACATAGCTACTGGTACATACCCTCAGCCCCGAGGGAGAACTACTCCCTCCTTGTCATGGAGAGCGCCGGGATGATGAAGATGGCCACCGGTGATGGTTTCCCCCTCCGGCAGGTTGCCGAAACGGGCTCCCGATTGGTTTGTCGTGCCTACAGAGGCTTGCGGCAGTGGAACTCCCAATCTAGGTTTATTTCTAGGGGTTTCTATAATTATAGGAATTTTTGGCTTTGGAAACAAGTCAGGGGGGTCCACGAGGCGACAAGACAGGGGGCGCGCCATAGGGGGCGCCCTCCACCCTTGTGGAGGCCTCGTGGCTCTTATGGCCCAACTCTTTTGCTTCAGGGGCTTCTTATGGTCCATAAAAATCACCGTAAACTTTTAGCTAATTTGGACTCCGTTTGATATTCCTTTTCTGCGAAACTCGAAAAAAAGGAAAAACAGAAAGTGGCATCAGATTCTAGGTTAATAGGTTAGTCCAAAAAATGATATAAAATAGCATGTATATATATATAACGTCCAAGATGGATAATATAATAGCATGGAACAATCAAAAATTATAGATACATTGGAGACGTATCAAGCATCCCCAAGCTTAATTCAGGTTCGTCCTCGAGTAGGTAAATGATAAAAACAGATTTTTTTGATGTGAAATGCTACCTAACATATTTATCCATGTAATCTTCTCTATTGTGGCAAGAATATTCAGATCCATAAGATTCAAAAGAAAAGTTTAATATTAAGATGAAAACAATAATAATTCAAGCATACTAACAAGGCAATTATGTCTTCTCAAAATAACATGGCCAAAGAAAGCTTGTCCCTACAAAATCATATAGTCTGGCTATGCTCCATCTTCATCATGCAAAATATTAAATCATGCACATCCCCAATGAAAAGCCAAGCAATTTTTTCATCTCAAACTTTTTCAACTTCCACGCAATACATGAGTGTGAGCCATGGATATAGCTCTATAGGTGGAATAAAATATGGTGTTTATGGAGAAGACAAAAAGAAGGAGATAGTCTCACATCAACTAGACATATCAACGGGCTATGGAGATGCCCATCAATAGATATCAATGTGAGTGAGTAGGGATTGTCATGCAATGGATGCAGTAGTATAAGTGTATGAAAGCTCAAAAGAAACTAAGTGGGTGTGCGTCCAACTCGCTTGCTCATGAAGACCTAGGGCAATTTGAGGAAGCCCACCACTGGAATATACAAGACAAGTTCTATAATGAAAATTCCCACTAGTATATGAAAGTGACAACATATGAGTCTCTCTATCATGAAGATCATTGTGCTACTTTGAAGCACAAGTGTGGTAAAAGTATAGTAGCATTTCCCCTTCTCTCTTTTTCTCTCATTTTTTTGTTTTTGTTTTATTTTTTGGGCTCTCTCTTTTTTTGGCCTCTTTTTATTTTTATTTTTTCGTCCGGAGTCTCATCCCGACTTGTGGGGGGATCATAGTTTCTATCATCCTTTCCTCACACAGGACAATGCTCTAATAATGATGATCATCACACTTTTATTTACTTTACAACTCAAGAATTACAACTTGATACTAGAACAAATATATGACTCTATATGAATGCCGCCGGCGGGGTACCGGGATGTGCAATGAATCAAGAGTGACATGTATGAAAGAATTATGAACGGTGGCTTTGCCAGAAATACGATGTCAACTACATGATCATGCAAAGCAATATGATAATGATGAAGCATGTCATAATAAACAGAAAGGTGAAAAGTTGCATGGCAATATATCTCGTAATGGCTATGGAAATGCCATAATAGGTAGGTATGGTGGCTGTTTTGAGGAAGGTCTATGGTGGGTTTGACGCACCGGCGAAAGTTGCGCGACACTAAAGAGGCTAGCAATGGTGGAAGGGTGGGAGCGCATATAATCCCTCAACAGTAGTCATAAATAACTCACATACTTATTGTAAAAATCTATTAGTTATCGAAACGAAGTACTACACGCATTCTCCTAGGGGGGTAGATTGGTATGAAAAGACCATCGCTCGTCCCCGACCGCCACTCATAAGGAAGACAATCAATAAATAAATCATGCTTCGACTTCATGACATAACGGTTCACTATACGTGCATGCTACGGGAATAACAAACTTTAGCACAAGTATTTCTACCAATCAACAATTACTCACTAGCATGACTCTAATATCACCATCTTTATATCTCAAAACAATCATAAGGAATCAAACTTCACATAGTATTCGATGCACTTTATATGGAAGTTTTTATTATACCCCAAATTATACCCCTCTTGGATGTCTATTATATTAGGACTAAATTCATAACCAAAGCAAATTACCATGCTGTTTAGAGAGACTCTCAAAATAATATAAGTGAAGCATGAGAATTCAATAATGTCGGATTTAGGGTTCTGGCAAAACCCTTGAGGTTCGAACAGTGGGATGCCCACGAAGATTTCTCCTCCCTCTAGCTTCACGCCCTCACCGCGATCTCAAGGCTTAGCGCGTCGAACCCGCAGAACAAAGGGACACAAGATTTATACTGGTTCGGCCACCGATGTGGTGTAATACCCTACTCCAATGTGGTGTGGTGGATTGCCTATTGGGCTGAGGATGAACAGTTACAAGGGAAGAACAACCTCCTGAGGAGAGGTGCTCTTGTGCGTGGTGAGTGTGGTGGACTTGGTGGAATGGATCCGGTCCAAGATGATATATCTCCCTACGGTGGTGGCTAGTCCTATAAATAGAGGCCCGGGTCCTCTTCCCAAATATTAGGCGGGAAGGGATCCCACAACGGACAATTTGAAGGGGGACAACTAGTACAAGCTATCCTAACAAAAGATGGTCTTCGCCTGCCAAAGGCTCTGGTGGTGACGCCGTCCTAGGCTCCACGGTGACCTCCGTCCTGTCGTCCTGCTGGTCTTGGTCTCGTTGCACCGATATGGAAACCTTTGCCTGCTGCCTTGGTACTCCTCGCTTGCGCTTGCCTCTTTAGCACCAAAGAGGAAACGAGGACACTGCGCGCGCTGGCGCCCGCCTGGCCTTGGTCCTCATGGCTTGCGCCACAGGAACTTCACGAGGTGTCCCTCGCCTTAATCTCTCCGCCCCTCGCGAGCCAGCCTGGTGAGGCCGCCCCCAAGGAGGTCTTGCGTCATCCGCCTCGCGAGGCTCGGCCCCTCGTGAGGGTCTTGAGTGTTTGCTGGTGAAGATGGGCCGTACGGGGCCGCTGACGGAGCCATGCCGTGGGCCGCAGACATGCAAGTCTGGAGACCCCCGTTCCCAGGACGCCGACAGTAGCCCCCGGGCCCAAGGCACGCTCGGACTTGGCGCAAGTGCGGAGCGCCCCGGGCCCCAACAGCCTACGACCTCGGCTAATGCGTGGCGATTGATGGGACGTGGGCGTCTCCGCTTCCCCATGCCGCCTCGGCAACTGCCCAACTTGACGAGTCCTTGTTGCATGCAGAAAAAAGGTCATTATTACTTTAGATCGTGGAGGCCGGCGGTTGGCCTCCTCTTGCCTATAAATGGGAAGGGGGGGAGCGAAGCCCCCATCACCCATCTCTTCCTTCGCTCCTCCTGCTTCTTCTTCTTCCTTGCTTCATTGCTAGAAGCGACACTCATGGCGCTGATATGGAGGTTCTCAGCTGCAGAGAAGGGAAAAACTCCCTCGACGAGCCCGGGCCACTTCCGCCAAAGAAGAGGCTGGCCCACCATCGCAACATAGTCGTGATGCCGGAGGTGTCGAGGCCTTGGTGCAAGTGGTCGTGGTTTCCGCACCATGGATACGCACGCCGTCGCCCCAGGAGCCCACGCCGCAGACTCCTTGCACGAACTCGTGATGTGGGCGGCGATACCTCCACGCACTTGGATTCGCTTCTCGCAGTTCATTCTCCGCCGAGATGCCGCCGAGGGGCCCGCTTGAGCTTTGGCTGCAGCACGCCTGATACGTCTCCAACTTATCTATAATTTTTTATTGTTCCATGCTATTGTATTATCTGTTTTGGATGTTTAATGGGCTTTAATTTACCTTTTTATATTATTTCTGCGACTAACCTACTAACCAAAGGCCTAGTGCAAATTGCTGTTTTTTGCCTATTTCAGTGTTTCGCAGAAAAGGAATATCAAACGGAATCCAAACGGAATGAAACCTTTGGGAGAGTTATTTTTGGAAAAAACATGATCCACGAGACTTGCAGTGGATGTCAAGAAAGAAGCGAGGAGGCCACGAGGCAGGAGGGTGCGCCCAGGAGGGGTAGGCGCGCCCCCCACCCTCGTGGGCCCCTGCAGCTCCACCGATGTACTTCTTCCTCCTATATATACCCATATACCCTCAAAACATCCAGGAGCCCCATGAAACCCTATTTCCACCACCGCAACCTTCTGTACCCGTGAGATCCCATCTTGGGGCCTTTCACGGCGCTCCGCCGGAGGGGGAATCAATCACGGATGGCTTCTACATCAACACCATAGCCTCTCCGGCGATGTGTGGGTAGTTTACCACATACCTTTGGGTCCATAGTTATTAGCTAGATGGCTTCTTCTCTCTCTTTGGATCTCAATACAAAGTTCTCCTCGATTCTCTTGGAGATCTATTCGATGTAATTCTTTTTGCGGTGTGTTTGTCAAGATCCGATGAATTGTGGGTTTATGATCAAGATTATCTATGAACAATATTTGATTCTTCTCTGAAATCTTTTATGCATGATTTACATATCTTTGCAAGTCTCTTCAAATTATCAGTTTGGTTTGGCCAATTAGATTGATCTTTCTTGCAATGGGAGAAGTGCTTAGCTTTGGGTTCAATCTTGCGGTGTCCTTTCCCAGTGACAGCAGGGGCAACAAGGCAGGTATTGTATTGTTGCCATCGAGGATAAAAAGATGGGGTTTATATGATATTGCTTGAGTTTATCCCTCTACATCATGTCATCTCGCCTAATGGTTTATGATACGTCTCCAACGTATCTATAATTTTTGATTGCTCCATGCTATATTATCTACTGTTTTGGACTATATTGGGCTTTATTTTCCACTTTTATGTTATTTTTGGGACTAACCTATTAACCGGAGGCCCAACCCAGAATTGCTATTTTTTTGCCTATTTCAGTGTTTCGGATAAATAGAATATCAAACGGAGTCCAAACGGAATAAAATCTTCAGAAACGTGATTTTCTCACCGAACGTGATCCAGGAGACTTGCACCCTATTGCAAGGGATCAAAGAGGTGGTCACGAGGGTGGGGGGCGCCCCCCCTAGGGCGCGCCCCTACCTCGTGGGCCCCTCCATGCTCCGCCGACGTACTCCTTCCTCCTATATATACACATGTACCCCAAACAATCAGAATAGGAGCCAAAAACCTAATTCCACCGCCACAACTTTCTGTATCCACGAGATCCCATCTTGGGGCCTGTTCCGGAGCTCCGCCGGAAGAGGGTCGTCATCACGTAGGGCTTCTACATCATCCTAGCCCCTCCGATGAAGTGTGAGTAGTTTACCTCAGACCTTCGGGTCCATAGTTAGTAGCTAGATGGCTTCTTCTCTCTCTTTGAATCTCAATACAAAGTTCTCCCCCTCTCTTGTGGAGATCTATCCGATGTAATCTTCTTTTTGCGGTGTGTTTGTTGAGAACGATGAATTGTGGGTTTATGATCAAGTCTATCTATGAATAATATTTGAATCTTCTCTAGATTCTTTTATGCATGATTGGTTATCTTTGCATGTCTCTTCGAATTATTCGTTTGGTTTGGCCAACTAGATTGGTAGTTCTTTCCATGGGAGAAGTGTTTAGCTTTGGGTTCGATCTTGCGGTGTCCTCACCCAGTGACAGAAGGGGCAACAAGGCACGTATTGTATCGTTGCCATCGAGGATAACAAGATGGGGTTTATTTCATATTGCATGAATTTATCTCTCTACATCATGTCATATTGCTTAAGGCGTTACTCTGTTTTTAACTTAATACTCTAGATGCATGCTAGATAGCGGTCGATGAGTGGAGTAATAGTAGTAGATGCAGAATCGTTTCGATCTACTTGTCACGGACGTGATGCCTATATACATGATCATGGCTAGATATTCGCATAATTATGCTCAATTCTATCAATTGCTCAACAGTAATTTGTTCACCCACTGTAGAATACTTATGCTCTTGAGAGAAGCCACTGGTGAAACCTATGGCCCCCGGGTACATTCTCATCATATCACTCTCCATCACTTTTATATTGTTTTGCTATTTACTTTGCTTTTACTTTTTACTTTGCATCCTTATATCAAAAAAACCAAAAATATTCTATATATCAGATCTCACTCTCATAAGTGACCGTGAAGGGCTTGACAACCCCTAATCGTGTTGGTTGCGAGTAGCTATCGCTTTGTGCAGGTACGAGGGACTTGAGCGTGGGATCCTACTGCATTGATAACTTGGTTGTCAAAAACTGAGGGAAATACTTACGCTACTCTACTGCATCATCCCTTCCTCTTCGGGGAAAACCAACGGAAGCTCAAGACGTAGCAAGAAGGATTTCTGGCGTCGTTGCCGAGGAGTCTATGCAAAAAGTCAACATACCAAGTACCCATCACAATTCCTATCTCTCGCATTACATTATTTGCCATTTGCATCACGTTTTCATCTCCCCCCAATTCACCCTTGTCGTTTTATTCACCCTCTCTCTCTATCCTCCCTCTCTATTTGCCTCTTTCTGCCCGCTTGCCTTTTGTTTGCTCGTATGGTTGGAATAGTCATTTATTTATTACTAAACAGAGAACCTAAGATCTATGGATCCTCATCCACTTGCCAATCTTTTTAAGAGATCCAATTATGATGAACCAATTCCTAGTGATTTGGATGCACTAGATTGTCTTTATAAGCTTTTGCCTGAAATCCGTAAATCTGAAAATTGTGATGAAGTGCTTCGTGATAGATCTTTGAATAAAAAGCATGATTGCAATGATTTTATTATAAATTCTCTTGATTTCAATTTTCTAATAATATGCAAAACCCTAAGCTTGGGGATTCTAGTTTTGCTATGTCCTCTACTTGTTGCAATGATCATGATTGGGGTGATTCTTCTTTTGATCTTAAAAATTTATTTAAACCCCATGATGAATATGAGATTGATTATAATGTTTGCAATAATATTTCAAGTGGGTTTGGAAGAATTTCAACTTTAGATCCCACATTTTTAGAGAATGTTCAATCCTATGAAGTTTTTGATAAAAGTGAGTTTGGGAAGGTCATGACTTTAGTTAATGTTAGTCCCACTATTTCGGAAAAGTGCCAACTTTGCATGCATGTGGATCATGTTGAGAATATTTTATGTGATAGCTATATTGATGAATTTGCTTATGATCCTACATGTAATTACTATGAGAGAGGAAAATATGGTGGTAGAAATTTTCATGTTACTAAATTACCTCTCGTTATGTTTAGATTGCTATTGTTTCTTTCCTCTTCCTTGCATATGCCAGTTTTTGCTTGCCTTGATAATGTGTTTGCCTATAATATGCCTATGCATAGGAAGTATGTTAGACTTATATGTGTTTGTCACATGCTTTATGATGCTCCTTTTGTGCTTCAATTCTTGTCTTTCATGTGAGCATCATTAAAATTATCAATGCCTAGCTATAAGGCTTTAAAGAAAAGCGCTTGTTGGGAGACATCCCAATATTTTTCATCGCTGTTATTTAATAAATAAATTATTTAGCCTCTGCTTTGGTTGTGTTTTTTTGTTTAATTAGTGTTTGTGCCAAGTAGAACCATCGGGAAGACTTGGGGAAAGTCTTGTTGAACTTGCTGTAAAAAACAGAAACTTTAGCGCTCACGAGAACTGCTGTCATTTTTTTTGAAGAGTTATATTTAGTTAATTCTTTTTGCAGATGATTAATAGATAAATTCCTCACGTCCAACAATTTATTTTAGAATTTTTGGGGTTCCAGATCTCGCGTTAGCTACAGATTACTACAGACTGTTCTGTTTTTGACAGATTCTGTTTTTCGTGTGTTGTTTGCTTATTTTGACGAATCTATGGCTAGTAAAATAGTTTATAATCCATACAGAAGTTGGAATGCAGTAGGTTTAACATCAATATAAATAAAGAATGAGTTCATTACAGTACCTTGAAGTGGTCTTTTGTTTTCTTTCGCTAACAGAGCTCACGAGTTTTCTATTTTGAGTTTTGTGTTGTGAAGTTTTCATGTTTTGGGTGAATTCTTTTGATGGATCATGGAACAAGGAGTGGCAAGAGCCTAAGATTGGGGATGCCCATGGCACCCCCAAGATAATCCAAGGACACCAAAAAGTCAAAGCTTGGGATGCCCCGGAAGGCATCCCCTCTTTCGTCCAATTCCATCGGTAATTTACTTGGAGCTATATTTTTATTCACCAACATGATATGTGTTTTGCTTGGAGCGTCTTGTATTATTTGTGTATTTGTTTGTTAGTATGCCACAATCATCCTTGCTGTACACACCTTTTGAGAGAGCCATACATGAATTGAAATTTGATAGAATACTCTATGTTCTTCACTTATATCTTTTGAGCTAAGTAGTTTTGCTCTATGAGCTTCACTTATATCTTTTGAGCTAGATAATTTTGCTCTATGTGCTTCAGTTATATCCTTTGAGCTATATAATTTTGCTCTATGTGCTTCACTTATATCTTTTGAGTGTTATAATTTTGCTCTATGTGCTTCACTTAGATCTTTTAGAGCACGGTGGTGGATATGTTTTAAAGAAACTATTGATCTCTCATGCTTCACTTAAATTAATTTGAGAGTCTCTTAATAGCATGGTAATTTGCCTAATAATAATATGCTTGGTATTCATGATTTGTGAAACTTTCTTTTCAATGTGTTGAATACTAAGAAAGGATTGAAGCATGATAATTGTTTTGAGATATGGAGGTGATAATATTAAAGTCATGCTAGTTAAGTAGTTGTGAATTTAAAGAATACTTGTGTTGAAGTTTGTGATTCCCGTAGCATGCACGTATGGTGAACCGTTATGTGATGAAGTCGGAGCATGATTTATTTATTGATTGTCTTCCTTATGAGTGGCGGTCGGGGACGAGCGATGGTCTTTCCCTACAAATCTATCCCCCTAGGAGCATGCGCGTAATACTTTGCTTTGATAACTTCTAAATTTTTGCAATAAGTATATGAGTTCTTTATGACTAATGTTGAGTCCATGGATGATACGCACTCCCATCCTTCCACCCTTGCTAGCCTCTCTAATACAGCGCAACTTTCGCCGGTATCATGCACCTACCATATACCTTCCTGAAAACAGCCACCATACCTACCTATTATGGCATTTCCATAGCCATTCCGAGATATATTGCCATGCAACTTTCCACCATCTAGTTCATCATGACACATCCATCATTTTCATATTGCTTAGCATGATCATGTAGTTGACATGGTATTTGTGGCAAAGTCACCGTTCATAATTCTTTCATACTTGTCACTCGTGATTCATTGCATATCCCGGTACACCGCCGGAGGCATTCATATAGAGTCATACTTTGTTTTAGTATCGAGTTGTAATCATTGAGTTGTAAATAAATATAAGTGTGATGATCATCATTCAATAGAGCATTGTCCTGAAAAAAAGGCCAAAGAAAAAAAACAAAGGCCCAAAAAAAGGGGGCAATGCTACTATCCTTTTTTCCCACACTTGTGCTTCAAAGTAGCACCATGTTATAGCAAGTCTCATATATTGTGCTTCAAAGTAGCACCATGTTATTCATATAGAGAGTCTCATATGTTGTCACTTTCATATACTAGTGGGAATTTTACGTTATAGAACTTGGCTTGTATATTCCAATGATGGGCTTCCTCAAATTACCCTAGGTCTTTGTGAGAAAGCAAGTTGGATGCACACCCACTAGTTTCTTTTGTTGAGCTTTCATACATTTATAGTTGTAGTGCATCCGTTGCATGGCAATCCCTACTCACTCACATTGATATCTATTGATGGGCATCTCCATAGCCCGTTGATATGCCTAGTCGATGTGAGACTATGTTCTCCTTTTTTGTCTTCTCCACAGCCACCATTCTATTCAACCTATAGTGCTATATCCATGGCTCACGCTCATGTATTGCGTGAAGATTGAAAAAGTTTTGAAAAAGTTAGAGCATGAAACAATTGCTTGGCTTGTCATCGGGGTTGTGCATGATTTAAATACATTGTGTGGGGAAGATGGAGCATAGCCAGACTATATGATTTTGTAGGGATAACTTTCTTTGGCCATGTTATTTTGAGAAGACATAATTGCTTTGTTAGTATGCTTGAAGTATTATTATTTTCTATGTCAATATAAACTTTTGTCTTGAATCTTTCTAATCTGAATATTCATACCACAATTAAGATTATTTGCATTGAAATTATGCCAAGTAGCACTCCGCATCAAAAATTCTCTTTTTATCATTTACCTACTCGAGGACGAGTAGGAATTAAGCTTGGGGATGCCTGATACGTCTCCAACGTATCTATAATTTTTGATTGCTCCATGCTATATGATCTACTGTTTTGGACTATATTGGGCTTTATTTTCCACTTTTATATTATTTTTGGGACTAACCTATTAACCGGAGGCCCAGCCCAGAATTGCTGTTTTTTGCCTATTTCAGTGTTTTGGATAAACAGAATATCAAACGGAGTCCAAACGGAATAAAATCTTCGGAAACGTGATTTTCTCACCGAACGTGATCCAGGAGACTTGGACCCTACTGCAAGGGATCAAAGAGGTGGGCACGAGGGTGGGCCCCCCCCCCTAGGGCGTGCCCCCCTGCCTCGTGGGCCCCTCGGTGCTCCACCCACGTACTCCTTCCTCCTATATATACACACGTACCCCCAAACGATCAGAATAGGAGCCAAAAACCTAATTCCACCACCGCAAATTTCTGTATCCACGAGACCCCATCTTGGGGCCTGTTCCGGAGCTCCGCCGGAAGAGGCCCGTCATCACGGAGGGCTTCTACATCATCCTAGCCCCTCGATGAAGTGTGAGTACTTTACCTCAGACCTTCGGGTCCATAGTTAGTAGCTAGATGGGTTCTTCTCGCTCTTTGAATCTCAATACAAAGTTCTTCCCCCCTCTTGTGGAGATCTATTCGATGTAATCTTCTTTTTGCGGTGTGTTTGTTGAGACCGATGAATTGTGGGTTTATGATCAAGTCTATCTATGAATAATATTTGAATCTTCTCTGAATTCTTTTATCCATGATTGGTTATATTTGCAAGTCTCTTCGAATTATCCGTTTGGTTTGGCCAACTAGATTGGTAGTTCTTGCCATGGGAGAAGTGTTTAGCTTTGGGTTCGATCTTGCGGTGTCCTTACCTAGTGACAGAAGGGGCAGCAAGGCACGTATTGTATCATTGCCATCGAGGATAACCAGATGGGGTTTATTTCATATTGCATGAATTTATCTCTCTACATCATGTCATCTTGCTTAAGGCGTTACTCTGTTTTTAACTTAATACTCTAGATGCATGCTGGATAGCGGTCGATAAGTGGAGTAATAGTAGTAGATGCAGAATCGTTTCGATCTACTTGTCACGGACGTGATGCCTATATACATGATAATTCCTAGATATTTTCATAATTATGCTCAATTCTATCAATTGCTCAACAGTAATTTGTTCACCCACCGTAGAATACTTATTCTCTTGAGAGAAGCCACTAGTGAAACCTATGGCCCCCGGGTCTATTCTCATCATATTACTCTTCATCACTTTTATATTGTTTTGCTATTTACTTTGCTTTTACTTTTTTACTTTGAATCTTTATATCAAAAATACCAAAAATATTCTATCTATCAGATCTCACTCTCGTAAGTGACTGTGAAGGGCTTGACAACCCCTAATCGCATTGGTTGCGAGTAGCTATCGCTTTGTGCAGGTACGAGGGACTTGAGCGTGGGCTCCTACTGGATTGATACCTTGGTTCTCAAAAACTGAGGGAAATACTTACGCTACTCTGCTGCATCATCCCTTCCTCTTCGGGGAAAACCAATGCAAGCTCAAGATGTAGCAGTTTACTCTGTTCTTATGAACTTAATACTCTAGATGCATGCTGGATAGCGGTCGATGTGTGGTGTAATAGTAGTAGATGAAGAATCGTTTCGGTCTACTTCTCACGAACGTGATGCCTATATACATGATCATGCCTAGATATTCTCATAATTATTCTCTTTTCTATCAATTGCTAGACAGTAATTTGTTCACCCATCGTAGAATTTGCTATCTTGTGAGAGGCCACTAGTGAAACCTCTGGCCCCCGAGTCTATGTTCTATCATATTGTTTTCATATCAACTTGTTATTTCTATTACGTTTATTTTGCAATCTTTATTTTCCAATCTATATCATAAAAATACCAAAAATATTTATCTTATTATCTCTATCAGATATCACTTTTGTAAGTGACCGTGAAGGGATTGACAACCCATTTATCATGTTGGTTGCGAGGTTCTTGTTTGTTTGTGCAGGTACTAGGTGACTTGCGTGTTACCTCCTACTGGATTGATACCTTGGTTCTCAAAAACTGAGGGAAATACTTACGCTACTGTGCTGCATCACCCTTTCCTCTTCAAGGTAAAACCAACGCATGCTCAAGAGGTAGCAAGAAGGATTTCTGGCGCCGTTGCCGGGGAGGTTGCATCAAGTCAAGACATACCAAGTACCCATCACAAACTCTTATCCCTCGGTTTACATTATTTGCCATTTGCCTCTCGTTTTCCTCTCCCCCACTTCACCCTTGCCATTTTATTCGCCCTCTTTTCCGCTCGCATCTTTTTCGTTTGCCTCTTTTTGCATGCCTCTTGCTTGCTTGTGTGTTGGATTGTTTGTCACGATGGCTCAAGATAATACTAAATTGTGTGACTTTTCCAATACCAACAATAATGATTTTATTAGCACTCCAATTGCTCCTCTTACCGATGCTGAATCTTGTGAAATTAATACTGCTTTGCTGAATCTTGTCATGAAAGATCCATTTTCTGGCCTTCCTAGTGAAGATGCCGCTACCCATAAAAATAGCTTTGTTGATTTGTGTGATATGCAAAAGAAGAAAGATGTGGATAATGATATTGTTAAATTGAAGCTATTTCCGTTTTCGCTTAGAGATCATTCTAAAACTTGGTTTTCCTCTTTGCCTAAAAATAGTATTGATTCATGGAATAAGTGCAAAGATGCTTTTATCTCTAAGTATTTTCCTCCCACTAAGATCATCTCTCTTAGAAATGATATTATGAATTTTAAGCAACTTGATCATGAGCATGTTGCACAAGCTTGGGAGAGGATGAAATTAATGATACGTAATTGCCCTACATATGGTTTGAATTTATGGATGACCATACAAAATTTTATGCTGGATTGAATTCTGCTTCGAGAAATCTTTTAGATTCGGCCGCAGGAGGCACTTTTATGGAAATCGCTTTAGTATAAGCTACTAAACACTACTAGAAAAACCCCTACTAACGGCGCACCTAGTATGGCTATTAATGGCGCATCTGTGGTGCGCCATCAATAGCACGCCATTAGTAATTTTTACTAATGGCGCACCACCTGATGCGCACCGCGGGTGCACCATTAGTATAGGCCAGGGTGCGCCATTAGTATGCCTCCCAGGGGCCATGTATATCCAGGTGCTTTGGCATACTAATGGCGCACCACCACTGGATGCGCCATTAGTAATCGCGGCATACTAATGGCGCACTACCCAGTGATGCGCCATTAGTATGCACTGTCATACTAATGGCGCACTGTCATGTGATGCGCCATTAGTATGAATATTAGGTTTTTTTTATTTTTTTATTTTCTGTTTTTTGCACAGGTTACAAAATGTATAATTTGACAAAATATAGACAGCACATATCAACAACAGATTCATCGAATACAATAGAAGATTGGTCTTTGAATACAATTCATCATATTAGTCTCCAAATACAATTCATCATATTAGTCTCCGAATTGAAAAGACCAAACAAAGATAGAACATTATATTACAAGTCTCGAGACCGCGAGTAGCGAGTTTGTCTTCACATTACAAGTTGATATAGATCATCTAAACTACCATCACATAGAAGAGAGCTGCGGTCATCACGATGAGCATCATCACGATGAAACTCGTCTTCATCTGGTTCCTCCAACGCTCCCTCCCCTCTCCCGCTAGATAGCGGGCGTATCTAGATTCGGCCTCGGCCCTAGTGGTGTACCCTTTGTAACTGTTACTGCTGAATCGGTGAACCTGTCTCTGACACTCCTCCCAGTCATCGTAGACTCTGGGAACCTTACCCTTGTACACGACATACATCGGCATCGCTATGCACTAGCCAAACGAAACGTTAGTACCAATTCACAGACAATACATAAGCAATATATAAGTATGCAACAGAACGATCGGAAGAGAAAAGCAAGACATTAATAGCATCGATTACATCTAAGTTGAACGACTCCCGAAACCAAAGAGACATACTACAAGTTCATTAAAGTTTAATTACAACATGAGCCAATCGATGTTTCAGAACTAGACACAGCATCACTGCTTTTGACTCGACTCAAGGGACCGGAGCGTGGATGAAGCCGCCATCTATCATGTGAGTCATGAAATAACGGTTGTTGTCAGCCTGCATTTGTAGCATTGTGTCGATGTCACTGTTGGACGGTTGATTGTTGAGGTAGAACTGCCCTGAGGTACGAAGGACATCTTGATGGATGATTTCCACAAACTCCGACTGGATGCGAAAGAATTCTTGTCGGAGGTCCGCGTCCTGGATTGCCGACACGCTCTTTGCCCAATCTTTGAGTTTACTCAGTAGCAGAAGTTGATGATGGTCCCGTACGATCGCCCTCATGTGATGGATGGCGTAGTAGGCACCCTTCTGACCGCCAGGCGGCTGCTTGACGCAGCAGAACGTCGTATTGTGGGAGAACACGTGCTTGCCGTACTTACGAATAGGCCTGGTGAAGGTGCCTCCAGATTTGGCGTAGCCGGGGAGAACATCATCAAGAACCTTCTTGACATTTGTGTAGTCTACGTTTGACTGACGGTCCGGGTCGAAATACGTGGCCATGGAATATTTGGGGCTTAGGAGGATGAGCGTGCAACGTGTGTCACTGCAGAAAACACGGAATGTTAAAAGAAAAACGATCGAAATGTAAGAATTCATATGTTACGGGCCGGTTGAGGGGAGGACTTACTCGGGAAAGTAAGGCACGAGGAAGTTATCCTTATCTTGGTTTGCCAGAATGACGCCTTCGAGGTAAGAACTCGCGACTTGCCGGTCCCCAGCGCTGCCCAAGATCTTGGCACGCATGTAGAAGGGGTCGACTATCACGATGTCCGGGGTCTTGTCGTGAATGATCCGCATCTCCATACTCAGCGAAAATAGCCGAACGAAGGTGTAGTGCAGCGGATGAAGGTTCAACATAGCGTGGATGTCATCAAAACGCAGGACGATCGTACGCCCGATGGAGTTATCCACAAAGCCCTTGCCCTCTGGCACCTTGGCCGCGAAAACCGGGTATGCCACATCCTTCTCTCTGAGACGCCGCTTCTCCAAAGCAAGAACACTGTCATGCAGACTCCGCATAGCACCGGTTGCAGCATTGAGCATATTTGTCGGTAGCATCGCCCTACCCGCCACATGCACCCTCCTCGAGATATCCTGCGGTGAAGGTGGCCCGTCCTGAGCACGGATCGTACTCGGTGCCGGCTGGCTCGCACCCTTCTTAGTCTTTCTTTTGCGTGCCTTCTTCTTCTCCTGTAATGGGACCGAGTTCTGCTCACAGACCGCCTTCTTGAGTGTGTTGGGGCTGATAATATTTCGCACCTCGCCTATCTGAGGCTCGGTGAAGTCGGCAGCTGGAGGCGTCTCCTGAGAGCTGAACGCCAGACAGCGCCTGTTGCAACTTGGCTTCTCCGCGGTACCAGCTAGATCGCACACGTCTTTTGTTGGGTTTGGTTCTTGAGAAGGAGGCCCCATGAAGTCGCCATCGTACCCATGATCGGCAAAGTACTGATCGACGTTGCCAAATGTATCATCGTCGTCGTCATCGTCGTTCCGATCCTGTGCCATATGCATGTTTGGATCCAGTGGCATAGGGATGTCCGGCACCGTTACGGCGGTCTTGCCATGGGGCCGACTTGGCGCCGGCACGACTGGCGGTGTTGTCTTTGGGGTGGTGTCCCCCGCCCCCAAACGAATCTGGCTCTTCGGCCAAAGCAGGGGCCAGCTCAGGCAGGCGCTGAGGGTCATCACGTCTTCATCGTCGGCCCCGACGGGTCGAATCGGAGGTAACAAGTCGTCGCAGCCTGGCAGCACCCGAACCAGTTGAACCCTAAACAAGTTGGGTGGCATCTGGGTACCGTGGAACAAGGGGTTGCCCGGTTGAACGATTTTGCCCTTGGCGACATCGACCAACTCGTTGTTCACGAAGTGGAGGAGAGTGCACGGAACGTCGGCGGCGCCCTGCGAAAACATGTAGGGCGTCAGGGATGCCCAGTCAAAGGCAAGGAGATGAAGTCCTCGGCCGAGAGAGGCTTAATTAGTTACCGTGATGATGGCGTCGAGCTCGGCTAATGTCGACGCACCGCCAACGGCGGGCGTGCAGTTGACGGAGGGGCCGCTTGCTGAAGAGGTGCCGGCCGGCGTACACCCGGGTGCATTAAGCTCCCGTGCCGGCGTCGGAGACACCAATGCCGCCTCCGCCGGAGGCACCAATGGCCCCGCCATCGCATTATGCGAGTTGCTGGCCGTGAAGCTTGGAATCGGGGGCGGCCCCTGTTGGCCGCCCGCAATCCACGCACTCAACCCCGAGATCAAGGTAGGCACAAGGGCGGTGATCGTCGCTCCGAGTCGTTGTTCCACTTGCTCTTGGACAATCTCCGGAATCCGCGCCACCTGTGCCTTGAGTTCTTGAACCTCTCGCGCCTGGCTTTCCGAGCTGGTCTTTTTCTCCTTCCGCACACCAGCGGTATAGTATGACCCCCATTTTGTCGACAAGCCTTTGCCGGCCACACGACCAGCTGATGTCGGCTTACTGAGCTTATCCTTGTTCTTCATTACATTCAACGCCCTATTTAGAGTGGTGTCCCAAGGGTTGCTCTTAGTCGACCCCACGCTACTGCTTTCAGTCGCCTACGGAAGGAATGTGAACCATTTAGAAATTTGGCTTCATTAATTAGAATGCAACCATATGGAGCTAATTACGCGGGGGTGTATTCCTTACCAGAACAAGCTCAAGCTGCCTGGTCTTCGGATCCGTGGTAAGCTCCTTTGTTTTTGGGTCCTTCTTGTACCGGGGCCTGACAAAGTTCCTGGTCTGCTTGTTACCGCTGTATTTCTCGAAGAGGGGCAAGCTCGGCACGGTCCGCCTCCTCCTTGTCCCATATAGGCTCCGCCACTCTGTAACCGCCGGGACCGAGTGTGTGTTCCCCTATGTTCAGCTCCCGCATTTGTTTCCCCCACTCACTTGATTGGGAGCTTGCGGTGCTCGAGCAATTGATCTTGAAGTCGTTGTAGTCATCTTCGGTGATCGAAGGATTTTTCTCCTTGATCTTCTGATAACTCTCACCTTTCTCGATCATTTTCTTCACATTGCTTTTCCAAGTAGATAGGGCCTTGCTCATCTTCGTGAGGGCAGCATTGTTCACTTTATTCCCTTTGAGGCTTGTGTTTGCAAATTCAGCGGGGAACTTGTATCGTTCGTGCAGCTTCGTGAAGAGGAGGTGGCGCAAATTCCCTCGGTCAGGATGCCTCAGGTTCTCGGTGTTGATCGAGACGGTGCTCCGGACAATGCACCCGAGCTGAAGCGAGTACCCCTTGACTATTCGTTCGGGCGCCGTTGGATTCCCGTTGGAGTCCACTTCAGTAACTTCCTCCTTGAGGGTGAGGAGCACGATCGGGCGCCGGTCCTTCCGTTGCCTCTTCGGTTGGCTGCCATCTGTGCGGGCGCCGCCATCATCAGTGGTGGCATCCTCGGCGGCACCATCAGTGGTGGCATCAGTGTGGTCATCCTCGGCGGCACCATCAGTGGTCTCAGGATCGGTGGGGAAGGCGGCGGCCTCATACAAGTGAGGTTGTTCCTCCATCTCCTGGGACAGCTCCCAGAATGCCTTGCCGCCCGAACCCCCGGCCTCATCGTTGTGGGCCATGTTTCTCTCTAAATAGAAACAAAGTTTGGTCAAAAAGTTGGTTATTGTCAAGGAACAAGATCTCTAAGTTGACCAAATAACCTAATTCTCGAGGAATGTCGCCAAAAAGTTGGTTATTGTCAAGGAACAATTGAGAGATGTTTGTGATATTGCCTAGGTGTTTTGGGATAGAACCTGTTAGTGTGTTGTTGCTAAGGTCCAAGTCCACGTTCTCAGGGTAACCTAGTTCTTGAGGGGTGTGTCTAGAAAGTTCACTCTTCTTTTTAGAAGACAAGCGTCTGAAATGGTATTGCCTTTCCTTAATTTGTACTATTTTTTCATTGTGTTGAATACTTATGTGGGTGAGTGTATGGAGAGGATAAACGCTAGCAGGCTGATCATTGCATATCATTCATAACCATGAATGAAGGCTCAATGGACCAAGGAAAGAAAACCTACACAAACACAAGGATGACTATTGGAGACACTCAGGCCTGCTGCTTTGTGTTGATTGTTCAGAAGCTAGGGAATGTCCATTATATATAGATGCAGAGAAGCTTTGGCCGTGGTGAAGGTCAACCCCTATATTTTAATTGGAGGGCCAAGAGATAAGCTAAGCTGCAAATTATGAATCTGCGTCGAAAATTGCACCACATTCAGCATAGGGCAGGAGACGCCTACCCTAATGAATATGTTATTCTCACAGCTCATCACTTGCTGAACTTGTAAATCATTTCCGTGAAAACAATCAAACGGTTTTCAGCGACAAGTGATACAAGGAACTAAACTGGGTTTCAGCTCTACATGGGCCAGAGTGGACTTGAGCAAATGTGTGTATGTGATGTGCCCCAACAGGGTAAACTTATTAAGAATCGGGAACCTTCTAGGTCCAAAACTGAGGCCTTCTTTGGACAAAATGCAGTGGAACTGCACTACTACTAAAATGCATACAGCAGCACTATAACCAAAAAGCTGAAGACCTTATGTAGATAGGATCAGGATGCAGTGAAGAATTCAACCAACACCCCAGCTGGGAAATAGCTAATGCCTGCTACAGCATTCTCCCGCACTAGGGTTAAGTTAAGTATGCGGCACTGTGTAGTTCATTAGCACACTACCCTGTGAAAAACTTAGTAGTAGTTCACTATGACACTACAAGCAGAGGACAGAAACATGAGCTTTTTATCTGTTACATACTAGTACTCCAGTTGCAATGACTCCAGAACTGATACCTTGCTTATAGATATAAAATGCAGTGATTGAAGATAAGCGACAATAGCTAAGGCCTGCCTGCCGCAGGTTTATGTTGCACTAGGATTAGTATGTGACACTAGAAGCAGAAGTTACTACTTAATTATTCTGTGAAAAAACTTACTAGTTCACTGTGACACTACAAGCGGAGGACGGAAACATGAGCTTTATATCTGTTACTACTTCCCAAGTTGGAATACAACTCCAAATCTGAGGCCTTGTTTACAGAAAATGCAGTGAACTGCACTGCCACTAAAATGCATCAGCGCAACAATGTAAACAATGTAACTCCAGAACTGAGACCTTGTTCCGATACAAAATGCAGTGAAATGAACTACCAATAAAATGTACTAGAGCAGCAGTGTATTAACCCAAAAGCCAAGACCTTGTGCAGAGGGAGAGGGGGAGAGGGGGAGAGGAGGAGGGGGAGCTCACGGGGGCCGGGGAGTGGGGCGCGGGGAGGATGCCGGGGAGTGGGGCGCGGGGAGGATGTCGGGGACGAGGTCCGGGTGGGGTCGGGGCGGCGTCGGGGCGGCGGGGCAGCGTCGAGGCGGCGTCGGGGCAGCGGCGTCGGGGCGGGGTCGAGGCGGCGTCCGGGCGGCGGGGTCGCGTCGAGGCGGCGGGGCAGCGTCGAGGTGGCGGGGCAGCGGCGTCGGGTTAGGTTTGGGCGGACGGCGCGGGCTCGAGGGGGAGGAAGGGGAGAGGGAGGCGGCGGGGGCGCGTGGGCGGCTGCGGCGCAATGGGTCAGGGCAGCGGCGGCGGCGGTGGTGGATCGAGCTAGGGAGAGGGAACTGGCGAGGGGGAGAGGGAAGGGGGGATCGGGCGAAGGGGGAGAGGGAAGGGGGGATCGGGCACAATACTAATGGCGCACCACCCCTCGGTGCGCCATAAGTACATCCATACTAATGGCGCACCTCACCGTGGTGCGCCATTAGTATTTTTTTTTATTTCAACTCGAGCCAACAGGTTATGTACCACCAGAACTGATCCACATCAAGTCCCCTCTACTAGTTCGACTGGTCAGCAGCCAGTTCTCACACCAGGAGGTCCTGGGTTCGACTCCCAGGCTCCACAAATTTTTTTTAGCATTTAAAAAGTTGTTTGATACTTATTTGTGTTTAAATATGTTCAAACTTGTTTAAATCATAACAGTAATATTTTTTTATAAGACAGTAATAATTTTTTTAAAAATATCATCAAACAGTAATGCCGGTGGAGCGGGGGAGGGTGCGCGGGGTGCGGGGGGTCGGCGACGGCGGTTGAGTAGGGGAATCGAGGGTGCGGGGGGTCAGCGGCAGCGGCCGGTGGACTGGGGGTGCTCGGCGGCGAGGGGGACCGGATCTGGCGAGGTGGGATAGCGATCGAGATGGAGGGGGATCGAGATCGAGTGTCCATGAAATTTAAAAATATTCATGATAGTTCAAAAAGTACCCATGAAATAGAATCGAGAAATGAAGGCTACGATTTAAATACAATCGATCTTAGCTAGCTATCTGTTCACAATCTTCTTGCCCTTCTTTTTCGCAAATGGAGTTCTTCTGTGGAACGGACGTCCTTTAGGTAGGGTGGTCCTGCTTCTTCTTGTGGTGTATGCTGCTACTTCATCATCGTCGTCATGTTCGATCCTCGGGTCGCCGTACTTGTCGAAGTCTTGCTCATTGGCTACTCCATCCATTCCGATGATCTTCCTTTTGCCTCTCCTCACGACAACACGACTGGGCTTTGGCGGGTCGGTAATGAAGAAGCATTGGTCCACTTGGGAAGCCAGTACCCATGGCTCATTTTTCGCGGTGACGTTTGCGCCCGCGGTCTTGGATTTGGCTTCGGGTATAACCATGGTGGTGAAATACCGGTCTTCTTTTATGACGTTCTTGGCCCATCTGACACGGAACATCGGGACCTTCTCTCCAGCGTAGCTCAGCTCCCAGATCTCCTCGATCCTTCCGTAGTATCTGTCCTTGTCGTTACCGGTGTAGGATTCCATCGTTACCCCGGAGTTCTGATAACCATCGCTCTTCATGTCCTTGGCCTCGGTGTAGAATGTGTAGCCGTTGATATCGTACGCCTCATAGGTCATCAGGTTGTGCTCGGCGCCCTGTGACAAGGCGAATATGAGTTGTTCTTCCGCGGAAGAATCCTCATGTAAAGGGTACGACAGAAGCTTCTGCTTGAACCAACGCGTGAAACATGAGTTGTGCTCTTTGAGTATATCTCCGTCCGTCCTCTGTTGGCCTCGGTCATTGTACGTCTTCTTAATAAAGGTTTTGTGCTCTACCACCCAAGGATCGACCACGTCTATGTGTTGTAGCGCGACTAGGTTTGCTCTTTCAAAGTCGGCGAGTCGACCCTCGAAGTCGACATGCATTTCGCGGCGACCCTCACGGTGACCCCATCCAGCGAGCCTGCCGAGGTGCCTGTTGACGGGCAGACCAACGGGGTTCTCGATGCCTAGATAATTCGTGCAGTAGGAGATGCACTCTTCGGTCAGAAAGCCCCTGGCTATGCTTCCTTCTGGACGTGACATGTTGCGAACGTATCCTTTGATGACACCATTCATCCTTTCGAACGGCATCATGCTGTGCAGGAACGTCGGCCCGAGTTGGATGATATCCTCCACTATATGGACCAGCAGATGCACCATAACGTCGAAGAATGCGGGCGGGAAGTACATCTCAAGCTCGCATAGTATCACCACGATCTCTTCCTGTAGCCTTCTGAGTTGCCTCACGCCAATCGACTTCCGAGAGATGACGTCGAAGAAGTTGCATAGGCCAAATAGCGTTTCACGGACGTGCGCGTCCATGATCCCACGGATTGCAACTGGAAGTATCTGCGTCATCAGCACGTGACAGTCGTGAGACTTCATCCCGCTGAACTTCTGCTTCGCTGGGTCTAGGTATCTGCTTATCTTCCCCGCGTAACCGTAAGGAAGTTTTACTCCTAGGAGGCAGGTGAAAAACTGCTCGATCTCCTCCTGACTTAGAGTGAAGCACGCGGGAGGGTAGTCATTTCCGGTCTTCTTGGCCTTTTTGCCTTTGCGACGACTTTCTGTGTCCTGCTTCGCCTCATCATCATCATCATCATCATCATCATCATATATAGCGTGAAGCTCCTGCCTGATGCCCATTGATTTCAAGTCTGCCCTTGCTTTCGGCCCATCTTTGGTCCTTTCTGGCATGTTGAGCAGGGTACCAAGCAGACTCTCGCACACGTTCTTCGTGATATGCATGACATCAAGGCTGTGAGGCACATGGTGGATCTTCCAGTACGGCAAGTCCCAGAAAACAGACCTCGTTTTCCATACCTTCAGCAGCGGCTCTAGCGCCTTTTGCTTCTTTCCCGGCAGTGGGCAGTCTTTCCAATTTTTCAACAACTTGTCTATTTCCTTGCCGCTCCTCGTACACGGGCGTTTTCGGGGTTCGGTTTCACCATCGAACAGATCCTTGCGTTTCCTCCACGGGTCATCGTCGCGAAGCCACCTTCGATGTCCCATGAACACGGTTTTCGAAGACCCGGGATCTCTATCTAGCTGGCGATACGTTGTGTCATCCATGCACCTTACGCATCCAGAAAATCCGTGGACTACCTACCCCGCAAGATATCCGTAACCGAGATAGTCGTGCACCGTCGTGAGCAGTGCGGCTCTCATAGGGAAATATTCTTTCTCTGCGGCGTCCCACGTATTGGCTGGCGTTTTCCACAGCGTGTCAATCTCCTCTTTCAGCAGCCCCAGATACAGATTGATGTCGTTCCCTGGTTGTTTCGGCCCTTCAATTAGCATACTCATGTGAATGTACTTCCTCTTCATGCACAACCAGGGGGGAAGGTTGTACATCCACACAAACACAGGCCAGGTGCTATGTGTGCTTCTCTGGCTGCCAAACGGATTGACTCCATCGGTGCTCGCGCCCAGCATGATGTTCCTTGGATCGTTCCCAAATTCTGGGTATTCGAAGTTCAACGCTTGCCACTGGCTCGCATCCTTAGGGTGACTCAGCATCTTGTCTTTTTTATCTATCTCCGGATCATTTGCGTCATCTTCTCGCTTCTTCTCCTCCCTATCCGCGTGCCAACGCAGGAGCTTTGCTACCTTAGGGTCCACGAAATACCGCTGCAGACGAGGAGTGATCGGAAAGTACCACACCACTTTTCGAGGAGCTTTCTTCCTCTTCTTGTATCGAGTGACACCGCACACCGGACATATGGTAGACTCTGCGTGCTCGTCCCGATAAATGATGCAATTGTTCATGCACACATGGTATTTCACGTGCGGTAAATCCAGAGGACACACGATTTTCTTCGCCTCCTCCAAACTGGTCGGGCACTTGTTCCCCTTGGGAAGACGTTCGTGCCAGAATGACATGTTCTCGTCGAAGCATGCGTCGGTCATTTTGTGTTTTACCTTCATCTCCAGAGCCATGAGCGTTACTTTCAGGCGGGTATCCTCGGGCCTGCATCCTTCATACAATGGAGTAACCGCGTCTAACTCAAGTTGATCCATCTTGGCTTTCTCTCGGGCGGCAGCTCTTGCGTTATCCGTCTGCTTGAGAAGCAGCTCTTGAATATGAGGGTCCTGCACCTATCCCATCGATGGTCCAGCATCGTCTGCTCCGCCGGCATCATCATCATGTCCTGCATCTTCTACATGATGACTGTGTACAGCATCACCGTCGTGATCATCTCCTGGGGATTCTTCGTCTTCTCGCCCCCCCGAGCCGCGGTGGTTGTCTTGCTGCCCTTCCTCATTTCTTTCCCGGCCCCCATGGACAACTTCGTAGTCATCTTCATCACCTTGCCACCGATAGCCATCCATGAAACCACGCAAGAGCAGGTGGTCCCGCACCTTCCCGGAATCCGGGTCCGCAATAAGGCTATTCAGCTTGCATCTTCGACATGGACATCTTATCTCCGTCTCGTTCTTTTGAAGCATCTCGGCCTTCGCGGACCTCAAAAACCTATTCACGATACCTTCGGTCATCGTGCGGACCATGGTCGCCTGCGGGGTAGAGCAAAACGATATTTTAGAACCAAGAAAAAATTTGGCATGACTTTCCCTAAAAATAGGACCAAAAAGAATGCTTAATGCCAAAATTCTCGCCGAAACGGAAATGAATGAACATTCCGACAAAATATTGGCAACTAGCGCCTTTCAAATACCGGTACACCTCCAAACACAAACACATATGCAACACCACAAACATACATAGATCTAGCTAGGCCATAAAAAGTGCATGTGCACATTGTTGTAGGGAGAACAACATAAATATAGCTTCCCCCCTTACTTACCTAGCAAAACAAGGTAACTTAACCACTTAATTTGAATGAATCTATGGTGGAAATGAGGTGAAAAAGAGGAGGCACCCGAGACAAGGAGGAGGCGGTGGAGAGAATGAAGTGGGGAGAAAGTGAGTGTGGGAGGAGAGGCTGTCCAAAATATCTTGTTGCTGCCCACTTACTAATGGCGCACCAGCAACAAATGCACCATTAGTAATCCAGGTTACTAATGGCGCACCCCCTGGTGGTGCGCCATTAGTACTTTTGCAAAAAAAGGAATAAAAACAATAATAAAAAAATAACATTAGTGGCGCACCTTCTGGCTGGTGCGCCATTACTAGTTATAACATTAGTGGCGCACCTTCTGGCTGGTGCGCCATTACTAGTTACAACTAGTAATGGCGCACCACTAGTGGATGCGCCATTAGTATGTTTGGACAGGCGCACTAGTTCAAAAAAAAATTGGTACTAATGGCGCACCGTGGGCAGGGTGCGCCATTAGTAGTTTCAACACTAATGGCGCATCAGAAGGTGGTGCGCCATTAGTATATACTAATGGCGCACCACATGTCTGGTGCGCCATTAGTGTCATTTCCATCTATAGCCCTTTTCCTAGTAGTGAAACTCCTAGATAATATTATGGTTAATTATTCTCAATGGCACACCGAAAGATCTACTAGTAAAAAGGTTCATCCTATAAAAGAAATTAATGTTTTGAGTGGAAAGATGGATGAACTTATGAAATTGTTTGCTAATAAGAGTGTTTCCTCTGATCCTAATGATATGCCTTTGTCTACTTTGATTGAGAATAATAATGAATCTATGGATGTGAATTTTGTTGGTAGGAACAATTTTGGTAACAACGCGTATAGAGGAAACTTTAATCCTAGGCCATTTCATAGTAATTCCTCTCATAATTATGGTAATTCCTAAAAGAACTCTTATGGAAATTTTAATAAGATTCCCTATGATTTCGAGACTAGTGTTAAAGAATTTATGATTTTGCAAAAGAAGTTTAATGCTTTGCTTGAAGAAAAATTGCCTAAGATTGATGAGTTGGCTAGGAACGTGGATAGAATTTCTCTTGATGTTGATTCTTTGAAACTTAGATCTATTCCACCTAAGCATGATATCAATGAATCTCTCAAAGCCATGAGAATTTCCATTGATGAGTGCAAAGAAAGAACTGCTAGGATGCGTGCTAAAAAGGATTGCCTTATAAAAGCGTGTTCTTCTAGTTTCCATGATAGTAAGGATGAAGATCTAAAAGTGAATGATGTGTCTCCTATTAAATCTTTGTTTGGCAATATGAATCTTGATAATGATGGGACTAGAGATGAGTCAACTTTCGTTAAAAGGCATCCCAATGATTCAGAGTTTTTCGATCTTGATGCAAAAACTGGTAAAAGTGGGATTGAAGAGGTCAAAACTTTACATATCAATGAACCCACTATTTTGGATTTCAAGGAATTTAATTATGATAATTGCTCTTTGATATATTGTATTTCCTTGTTGCAATCCGTGTTAAATTCTCCGCATGCTTATAGTCAAAATAAAGCTTTTACCAAACATATCATTGATGCTTTAATGAAATCTTATGAAGAAAAGCTTGAATTAGAAGTTTCTATTCCTAGAAAAATCTATGATGAGTGGGAACCTACTATTAAAATTAAAATTAAAAATCATGAATGCTTTGCTTTATGTGATTTGTGTGATAGTGTTTCCACGATTCCAAAAACTTTGTGTGATGTGTTAGGTTTCCATGAATTTGATGATTGTTCTTTAAATTTGCATCTTGCAGATTCCACTACTAAGAAACCTATGGGAAGGATTAATGATGTTCTTATTGTTTCAAATAGGAATTATGTGCCCGTAGATTTCATTGTTCTTGATATACATTGCAATCCTACATGCCCTATTATTCTTGGTAGACCTTTCCTTAGAACGATTGGTTCAATTATTGATATGAAAGAAGGAAATATTAGATTCCAATTTCCGTTAAGGGAAGGCATGGAACACTTTCCTAGAAATAAAATTAAATTACCTTATGAATCTATTATAAGAGCCACTTATGGACTGCACACCAAAGATGATAATACATAGATCTATTCTTGTTTTTATGCCTAGCTAGGGGCGTTAAACGATAGCGCTTGTTGGGAGGCAACCCAATTTTATTTTATTTTCTTGTGTTTTTGTTCCTGTTTAGTAATAAATAATTCATCTAGCTTCTGTTTATATATGGTTTTATGCTTTTAATTAGTGTTTGTGCCAAGTAGAACCTTTGGGAAGACTTTGGGGAAGTTTTTGCGATCTTGCTGTAAAAAACAGAAAATTTAACGCTCACGAGATTTGCTAACATTTTTTACTGAAGAGTGAGATTAGGTTGATTCTTTTTTCAGATGATTAATAGACAAATTCCTCATGTCCGCCAATTTATTTCAGAATTTTTGGGGTTACAGAAGTATTAGAAACCTACAGATTACTACAGACTGTTCTGTTTTTGACAGATTCTCTTTTTCGTGTGTTGTTTGCTTATTTTGATGAATCTATGGCTAGTATCGGGGGGTATGAACCATAGTGAATTTGGAATACAGTAGGTTTAAAACCAATATAAATAAAGAATGAGTTAATTACAGTACCTTGAAGTGGTGGTTTGTTTTCTTATACTAACGGAGCTCATGAGATTTTCTCTTGAGTTTTGTGTTGTGAAGTTTTCAAGATTTGGGTAAAGATTTGATGGATTTTGGAATAAGGAGTGGCAAGAGCCTAAGCTTGGGGATGCCCAAGGCACCCAAAGGTAAAATTCAAAGACAACCAAAAGCCTAAGATTGGGGATGCCCCGGAAGGCATCCCCTCTTTCGTCTTCGTCTATCGGTAACTTTACTTGAGGCTATATTTTTATTCACCACATGATATGTGTTTTGCTTGGAGCGTCTTGTATGATTTGAGTCTTTGATTTTTAGTTTACCACAATCATCCAAGACCGTCACCCTTGAGCCTGAGAGTTATGACGCCATCGACAACGTCAAGACCAAGCCTCGGGAGCGCCTGCATGGTGGCATGCAGATCTTGGTGAAAACCAAAGGCCTGGAAGCATACATGAGCACCAGTAGACGAAGAACCCTGGCAAGATCCTTGGCGGCGACGCCCATGAGATCTCGGCAAGGCCCTTGCCGGGGGCGTCTACAGGGCCGAGGCCAGGCACACACTTACCAAAGCTTCGCTGCCCCACCCGTTCTGACGTGGCGACTAGCCTACCAACTAGGCACGCACCTGCGTGGCGGCATACAGCTTCTAGGCCAGTCAGCCAAGCACCTACGTGGTGGCATGCAGATCTTCGTGAAGACCCTGCCACCGCACTAGCTTAGTAGCCAGCTAGCGTGGCATTGCATGCCTCATCACCTTGGACGCGCATCGAAGCAAGGAGAAGCGGCGATGGACTGGACGAGCTTCTTTACGGTCCCCGATAAAGCAAGAGGAAACATAGGCGGCGCGTTAAATGCGTTTGTCCTAGGATGTCAGGAGATAGACTTGTACAATGTACATACTTTCCACCTCCTATGTGCCACTGTGGCAACCCCTTTTGACATATAAAAGGAGGCTCGAGGCGTACCGAGGAAGGATTCAGACTTTTTAGACTTTTGGGACTAGGCATGCACCGTAGTTAGTTCAAGAGCTCAAGAACACTAAATACACACAAAGCAGGATTAGGGTTTTACGCATCATTTGTGGCCCGAACCGGGGTAAAAATTCCACCGAGTTAATCTTATAGACCCGCTCTTTGCGCAGCCCCACGCCCCGTAACCATAGAAGGGATTCCATCAAGGGATCCATAGGTGTCATTCCAGAACCCCGACATCTTTGGCGCACTAGGCAGGGGCGTTGAGGCTGTGAAAATCCGGTTTTGAAGTGAACTCACTACTTCTTTGTCGTGATGGCTGGAGAGCAGAAGGCGATGTCGATCAGCCACGCTCCATGCCATCGGCTAGGCGAGGCGGTGCTGTCTGCAGCCACAAAAACCATCCGCGTGGCGACAAAAATCTAAGTCACGCAAAACCTTGAGAATTTTTCCTTTTTATAAGGTTATCTTCCTCGAAAGATCTTGTTCCTTGTATCGAAAACCTGCACCCAAGGGAACCCTTCTGCTATTGGCAACACCCTTGTTCTGTTTCGAGTTCAGGCGACTGCGCCGAGAACGGTAAGGTGATTTTCCCGGTAGCAAGCGCCCCCCAGCAGGCTGCTAAGGATCCATTCCTCAAAGCGCCACAACATGGGTTTACGTGCCGGCAAACCTATCCAACTAGGTGTAGGGTGTGTACATACAAGGAAAGATCGAATAGGAAGATATCAGGCTTCATTTCAAAGTACTGCAGAATTATATTACATCAGTTATTGCCGCGGTTCTAACTTAAGATAAATTGTCTTGGGCATGAACTCGCGGCGGCAAGGAGGAACGGGGTGGCTAGTCCTGGTGCTGGCCCTCCACCCTCTTGACTCCATCGACGCAGCTGATGATGGGCTCGATACGCTCTTCGAGCGCCGCGAGGTCAGTGCCCTCCGGCAAGCTCTCAAGCGTGTCGGCAAAGTTGATGTTGGGGTTCCAAAATGCCACCTTGGTGAGCACCTTGGTCAGGGCACCCCGGCAAAGCCTCTGAGACTCATTGGCCAGATAGGTCGATCGATTGGAGCAGAGCTGCTCCAGGGAGTCGAGGATGCGCTCGAAGAACAAGGTTAGTCTGGCATTGGGGCTTGTGTTTGCCTCCTGGGAGAACCTGACGTCTGGCGTGCCCATGACGGCTAGCTGCGCCGTGAGTTTCTCTACAACGCCGATGAGATGGCTGATCCAGAGATTCACGCCGTCCTCTGATATGTCCATTTTGCATCATGCTTTTATATCGATATTTATTGCATTATGGGTTGTTATTACACATTATGTCACAATACTTATGCCTATTCTCTCTTATTTTACAAGGTTTACATAAAGAGGGAGAATGCCGGCAACTGGGATTCTGGGCTAGAAAAGGAGAAAATATTAGAGACCTATTCTGCACAGCTCCAAAAGTCCTAAAACTTCACGGAAGACGTTTTCAGAATATATAAAAAATACTCAGCGGAAGAAATGCCCAGAAAATAACAAGCCATCTTCTCGGACGAAACTCCGCCGCCATGAGGCAGAACCAATCTTGGGCTCTGGCGGAGCTGTTATGCCGGGGGAAACTTCCCTCTCGGAGGGGGAAATCATCGCCATCATCATCACCAACGCTCCTCTCATCGGGAGAGGGCAATCTCCATCAACATCTTCATCAGCACCATCTCCTCTCAAAACCCTAGTTCATCTCTTGTATCCAATTCTTGTCTCTATGTCCGGGATTGGTACTAGTAGGTTGCTAGTAGTGTTAATTACTCCTTGTAGTTGATGCTAGTTGGTTTAATTGGTGGAAGATCATATGTTCAGATCCTATATGCATATTAATACCCCTCTGAGTATGAACATGTTTATGCTTTGTGAGTAGTTACGTTTGTTCCTGAGGACATGGGAGAAGTCTTGCTATTAGTAGTCATGTGAATTTGGTATTCGTTTGATATTTTGATGAGATGTATGTTGTCTCTACTCTAGTGGTGTTATGTGAACGTCGACTACATGACACTTCACCATTATTTGGGCCTAGAGGAAGGCATTGGGAAGTAATAAGTAGATGATGGGTTGCTAGAGTGACAGAAGCTTAAACCCTAGTTTATGCATTGCTTCGTAAGGCGCTGATTTGGATCCATATGCTTCATGCTATGGTTAGGTTAGGTTTACCTTAATACTTTTGTTGTAGCTGTGGATGCTTGCAATAGAGGTTAATCATAAGTGGGATGCTTGTCCAAGTAAGGACAATACCCAAGTGCCAGTCCACCCACATACCAAAATTATCAAAGTACCGAACGCGAATCATATGAATGTGATGAAAACTAGCTTGACGATATTCCCATGTGTCCTCTGGAGCGCTTTTCTCTATATAAGAGTTTGTCCAGGCTTGTCAAGGATTGGGCCACCTTGCTGCACTTTATTTACTTTTGCTACTTGTTGTTTGTTACAAATTATCCTATCACAAAACTATCTGTTACCACTTATTTCAGTACTTGTAGAGAATACCTGGCTGGAAACCGCTTATCATTTCCTTCTGCTCCTCGTTGGGTTCGACACTCTTACTTATAGAAAGGACTACGATAGATCCCCTATACTTGTGGGTCATCATCCTCATAGTCCTTATGGGCGACGACATCATCACTCCGCAGCCGCTTTATGTCTCGAGGACCTTCTTCAGGGTTACCTCCCAGGTTGTGGCCTCTGAAAGCTTTCCCTCCAAAGCGCCCAGTTGCGGCTTCAGATCATCAATGGAGCTGTTGGCCTTGGAGAGCAGCTTGATCTGGTTGGAGATGGTGGCCCGCGAATATGCCACAGTGTGGTTGGTCGTGTCCCTCTCCTCCGTCAGCTCCAAGACCTTCTTCTTCAGCTCCTCCTGCTCCAGCTCTAGCTTCTCTACCTTGCCGACGTGGTCCAGGACCAGAGCATCGAGTGCCTCCTTGTGCCTCTGCTCCAGCTCTTGGATCCGCTGCGTGACGACCTTCTCGATATCCTCGTCCTTGCCGTGGAGCATGGCTACAAGCGCCTGCTCGCGGGCAATGAGGTCTTCCTCCTAGGTGTCCAGTAGAGCTTGCTGCTGCACCCTGGCGGCTTCGTCCTTGGCAGCCTGTTCCTTTGCCGCCTCTTGGGCCTTCTCGATCTCGGCCTGCTTCAGGATGAGCTCTCGCTTGTGCTCATCCAGCTCACCCTAGGCAGTCCTCAGTTCTTCCCGGGCCTCGCCAAACTAGATCTGCGTATGAGTGGCGCGCTCCTCAAAATCCGCCTCCGCCTTGTCCACCACCGCCATCCTGGATTTTACTTTGTCTTGGTGGGCACGATGGAGCGCTTGGAGCTTCTAGAAGTTGCTGCTGATGGCTCGAAGAAGCTGCTCCTCTTTGGAACCGCCGCCGCCAGTGCTCGGTTCGTCAACAACCTGGAGCCCGGCAGTGGCGAGCGCCTCATCATCAAACACCTCCCCTTCGGTTGGCGCTCTGGCGCTCGCTGTCCCTGGGAGGCAGATGAACAGGTTGTCACCCACCTTCAAGTATTTGCCTGAGGCGAGGGTTGCAGGGGAGGAAGGTTGGTCGTTGGCCATCCCCTCCCTGGTAGGCCCCTTGGTGGCCTCCTCGGCAGTGGCCTTGCCGGCCTCCTCGGCAGGCTCCTTGGTGGCCTCCTCCGCGGCCGCCTTGCCGGCCTCCCCGGCAGGTGCCTTGCCGGCCTCCTTAGCAGCAGACTTAGCGGCTTCTTCAGCCGCGATCTTGGCGGCCTCGGCTTCGGCGTCCTTGGTGACCCCCTCGATGATAGTGTCGATATCCTCCTGGTCCATCGTGGCAGGGTCTAGAAACCAGAAAGGAAGATGAAGCAGGACCAAAATCAAAATTCAGAACAAAGAATAGGAAGAAAACAGAGACGGGAGGCGGGCCACTTACCCATGTCGAGCTGACAAGAAGTGGTTCCCTCCCCGCCAATGTTCGTAGCCGGGACGGAGCCGCTAGCACCCATGCTTGCCTCCTGATCCTCCTTCTCCATGCGCGTGGGCTTGATGAAAGGTGCCCTTGTCGGGGACGCCCCTCTGGGTGGCGTGGTTGACGGGGGCGGCGTGTCGGGGGTGGATCTCAGTGGCTCCTCCTGTTGCTGCTCTCCTCCTGCAAACCCGGCAAGGTCATTACCAAGGATTCACGCCCCAATGCCTGTCGGGGGGAGTGAATGAGGAACTCACGCTGGGGGCTGAAGCGGGGGCTGCATCGAGGGCTATTGTCTGGGCTGATCACCACCAACACCGGCGTGCACGGAGTGCTCACCAGGGGCTTGTCGCCTGTTGAAGCCCTGGCCCTCTTCACCGCCCTCTGGGCCAGCGTCTCTGTGTTCCCGCAAAGATAATATCAAGTTCGGGAATATGGCACAGGCTAAGGGTCAGAGATAATGAAGGGCGAGATGCTTACTCGTCCTCCTCTACTGGCCTCCTCTTCCTCTTCGGGCTGAAGGACCCAAGGTCGAAGTCGGCCTCCGGGGTGGCGTCCGCGTGGGGAAGGGAAGGCGAAGGCGTCCTGCGCCGCTTGGATGAGGAAGAAGTGGCGGCCGCGGCCTTCTTCACTTCCGCAACCCTCATATCACGCGCGGGTTGCGCCTGGGCCTGTTGCCGCTGCGTGGACCTGCCGGGCCGGACCGGCTCGCTAGAGCTAGCCCACCGCAGGACACGTTTTCTCTCCAGGGTCGGGGGGTCATCCGCCTCGGTATCCTCTTCGGCCGACTCCTCAACCACATCTTCAACATGGGGGCCCCCAACGTCGGCGCCACTGGACCCCCAGCAGCTCCCGTCCACTCGGTGAACTTTCTCTCCTCTGCGGCCAGGTCAGCTTCATCTTCCACGGTGCCGAGGCTGCCGGCCTCCTCGGCAAGCGCTGGCTCCTCCGCCCGGGCGGCGATGTATGCTACCTCCTCTGTGGTGGTGTCGCGGATGAGCTGCGGCTCGTCGCGAACGTACCTCTACGACAAGTTGTCAAAGAATTCCTGCAACAGCTCTGCTTCTGGCTCGTCCCAAGTTGGGTCGAGGCCGTGCGCGTTGAAGACCGGCATCATGGCGATGATGGTGGTCTGGCAAAAGTTGCTGCTCAGCGGGACCACCTCTGCCGGCAACCCAAACAGAGGCCTGCCGACCTTGGCAGCCTTGCTGGTCTTCTCGGCCTTGTCGGTCCTCTCGGCCCTGCCGCCCTCATCGACCTTGAGCTGAAAAAGCCTCTGGCAGAGGTGAGCGTGCTGCAACACTGTGAAGTTGTGGTTCAGACCGGGGCGGAGCCTCATGATGTCGGCCGCGTTTCTGAAGTCCCAGGCCGACCTCCCCATATTGTGCAGTGGGGCAATCCGGCGACGGATGAAATCGGCCCCGATCATCTTGAGAGTGAGCCCGGACGAGGTGACGCGATGGATCCTGGTGGTAGCGACCGTGAGATTCTTTTCGTCGGTGTCGACATCGCTCCAGTCGTTCCTGCGGACCGGTGGCTTTTGATGGACCCGGTAGAACTCCTGCGGGTCCTCCTCCACAATCCAGCACCACCGGCCCTGCCACTCTTCCCACCTCTCCTTCTGGGCGACCTCCTGGTACGTGCCCTTGCTCTGGGTCCTTGGAATCCAGGTGATGTAGCTAGAGATGGTGCCCCCTGGTTGGATGCGAGGGGTGAAGTAGTGGCGGAAGAGCACCATGCTGGGATGCACTCCGGCAAAGCCCTCACAAAGGTGGGCAAAGAAGGCCATGCACGCCACGACGTTCGACGTAAAATCTAGAAGATGGAAGCCAAAGGTGTGCATGATGTCGTAGAAGAAATCGGAGAAAGGGGCAGAGCCCACAGGAGAAGTAATTGACAAAGAAGGGGTATTGATTTGGGCCGGCCTTGGCAAAGGAGGCGGGGATGAAACGCGTGGCAAGGTGCCCCGATGTCTCTGTCCCCCACAGGGGCCTGAACTTCTCCTTGAGGGTGAGTGCGTCGACCATTATGGTGAAGAGGGCGCATTCCATCTGCATCTCCACCAACTCGCTCTCCGGCGCCTCTTTCTCCCCGGCATCCTCGGCCATTCCCTTGCCCTTGCCTGTCTTAGGCACCATGGCGGCTAAGAAGAGGTAAGGGGTCGAGAGCAATGGGGGCGCGGCGGCGGCGGCGAGTAGAGGGGAAAGCTTCGGTTCGCTCTTGGAGAAGAAGAGGGGAACAGTGGTTCCAAGATTGCAAAGGGCGCAGAGGGTAAATGAGCAGCGCCCCTGCGGTTTCCTCTTTTTTATGGGGAAGATGCAGGCCGCCTCTTTACTATTCACCACAAGGTGACGCAAGCGTGCTGCGACCGCCCCATGCACGACCCCCACGTCACGCACTCAATGCAGGTCATGGGGAAGCGCAACTGGTGAAGGGATTACTACAGTTAAAACTCTGCCACACGTGCCCGCGCATCATCCTGGGCCTGGCCCAACAACGCTCCACGCTTATGTGTGGCCCAGACCCGGGGGCTCCTGTCGGTGTACAAAAGTAGGGGCCCTTCTGTACCCCTTTACTTGTGCACGGGCAGTCATAGCCACACCTGCGGCCGGGCTCGACAGGTCATAGGAAGCGAAGATACAAGGCTACAGAGGCAACACCCAAGCCAGAAGCATAAAGAGAGAAGGGACAAGATGGGCTTCCCCCGGCAAGAGCCTTGCCGGAATGGCCTACATGGCCCCGGCAAGAGCCTTGCTGGGGCAACTTGACCAACACCAGCAAGACCGCCACCCTTGAGCCTGGGAGTTATGACGCCATCGAGAATGTCAAGACCAAGGCTCGGGAGCGCCTGCATGATGGCATGCAGATCTTGGTGAAAACCAAAGGCCTGCAAGCCTAGATAAGTACCAGAAGACGAAGACCCCCGGCAAGATGCTTGCTGGGGATGCTCGCAAGCCCTCGGCAAGACCCTTGCCGGGGACGCCCACGAGATCCTGACAAGGCCCTTGCCGGGGGCGTCCGCGGGGCCGAGGTCAGGCCCAAACTTACCAAAGCTACGCTGCCCCATGCCCGTTTTGACGTGGCGACCAGCCTACCAACTAGGCACGCACCTGCGTGGCGACATGTAGCTTCTAGGCCAGCCAGCCAAGCACCTGCGTGGTGGCATGCAGATCTTCGTGAAGACCCTGCCACCGCACCAGCTCAGCAGCCAGCCAGCCAGCGTGGTGCTGCATACCTCGTCACCTTGTACGCGCGTCGAAGAAAGGGGAAGCGGCGATGGACGGGACGAGCTTCTTTACCGTCCCTGATAAAGCAAGAGGACACATAGGCGGCACATTAAATGTGTTTGTCCTAGGATGTCAGGAGATAGACTTGTACACTGTACATACTTTCCACCTCTAGTGTGCCACTATGGCAACCCCTTTTGACATATAAAAGGAGGCCCGGGTCATACCGAGGAAGGATTCAGACTTTTGGGACTAGGCATGCACCGCAGCTAGTTCAAGAGCTCAAGAACACTAAATACACACAAAGCAAGACTAGGGTTTTACGCATCATTTGCGGCCCGAACCTGGGTAAAAATCCCACCGAGTTGATCTTCTAGAACCGCTCTTTGCGCAGCCCCATGCCTCGCAACCGTAGAAGGGATTCTGTCGAGGGATCCCATAGGTGTCGTTCCAGAACCCCGACACTTAACTAGTGTGCTTAAACCTGCACACTGAAGCTATCATTTGTAGATTATGTTGTCTACCATGAATATATTTGGTTGATGTTTAGCTTGTTGTGCTTAACATGCCTTTATATGTACTCATATAGGATAGTATTGAGAACAACTTTTGTTTTCCATCGAGTTTAGTTTCATTGCATTACTTATATATACTCACTCTTTAGGATATTGGTAGCTAGTACTGAAGGAAATATGCCCTAGAGGCAATAATAAAGTTGTTATTTATATTTCCTTATATCACGATAAGTTTTTATTATTCATGCTAGAATTGTATTAACCAGAAACTTAGTACATGTGTGAATACATAGACAAACTAAGTGTCACTATTATGCCTTTACTTGACTAGCTCGTTAATCAAAGATGGTTAAGTTTCCTAACCATTGACATGAGTTGTCATTTGATTAACGGGATCACATCATTAGAGAATGATGTGATTGACTTGACCCATCCGTTAGCTTAGCACGATGATCATTTAGTTTGTTGTTATTGCCTTGTTCATAACTTATACATGTTCCTATGACTATGAGATTATGCAACTCTCGAATACTGGAGGAACACTTAGTGTGCTATCAAATGTCACAACGTAACTGGGTGACTATAAAGATGCTCTATGATACGTCTCCAACGTATCTATAATTTTTTATTGTTCCATGCTATTATATTATCAACCTTGGATGTTTTATATGCATTTATATGCTATTTTATATGATTTTTGGGACTAACCTATTAACCTAGAGCCCAGTGCCAGTTTCTGTTTTTTCGTTGTTTTTGAGTATCGCAGAAAAGGGAAACCAAACGGAGTCCAATTGACCTGAAACTTCACAGAACTTATTTTTGGACCAGAAGAAGGCCAGGAAGTAAAAGAATTGGGCCAGAAGAGTCTCGGGCAGCCCACGAGGGTGGGGGGCGCGCCTACCCCCCTAGGCACGCCTACCCCCCTAGGCGCGCCCCCCTGCCTCGTGGACAGCCCGGAGACCACCATGCCTTGTTCCCGACTCCAACACCTCTTATATAACCCAAAACTTCCAGAAAGAAACCTAGATCAGGAGTTCCGCCACCAGAAGACTCTGTAGCCACCCAAAACCAATCTAGACCCGTTCCGGCACTTGCCGGAGGGGGAATCCCTCTCCGGTGGCCATCTTCATCATCCCGGCGCTCTCCATGAAGAGGAGGGAGTAGTTCTCCCTCGGGGCTGAGGGTATGTACCAGTAGCTATGTGTTTGATCTCTCTCTCTCTCTCTCTCTCCCGTGTTCTTGAGTCATCACGATCTTGATGTATCGCGAGCTTTGCTATTATATTTGGATCTTATGATGTTTCTCCCCCTCTACTCTCTTGTGATGAATTGAGTTTTCCCTTTGAAGTTATCTTATCGGATTGAGTCTTTAAGGATTTGAGAACACTTGATGTATGTCTTGCATGTGCTTACCTGTGGTGACAATGGGATATCACGTGATCCACTTGATGTATGTTTTGTTGATCAACTTGCGAGTTCCGTGACCTCGTGAACTTATGCATAGGGGTTGGCACACATTTTCGTCTCGACTCTCCGGTAGAAACTTTGGGGCACTCTTTGAAGTTTTTTGTGTTGGTTGAATAGATGAATCTGAAATTGTGTGATGCATCTCATACCCATGGATACTTGAGGTGACATTGGAGTATCTAGGTGACATTATGGTTTTGGTTGATTCGCGTCTTAAGGTGTTATTTTACTACGAACTCTAGGGCTGTTTCTGACACTTATAGGAATAGCCCAACGGATTGATCGGAAAGAATAACTTTGAGGTGGTTTCGTACCCTACCATAATCTCTTCCTTTGTTCTCCGCTATTAGTTACTTTGGAGTGACTCTTTGTTGCATGTTGAGGGATAGTTATATGATCCAATTATGTTATTATTGTTGAGAGAACTTGCACTAGTGAAAGTATGAACCCTAGGCCTTGTTTCAACACATTGCAATACCATTTGTGCTCACTTTTATCATTAGTTACCTTGCTGTTTTTATATTTTTATATTACAAAAACCTATATCTACCATCCATATTGCACTTGTATCACCATCTCTTCACCGAACTAGTGCACCTATACAATTTACCATTGTATTGGGTGTGTTGGGGACACAAGAGACTCTTTGTTATTTGGTTGCAAGGTTGTTTGAGAGAGACCATCTTCATCCTATGCCTCCCACAGATTGATAAACCTTAGGTCATCCACTTGAGGGAAATTTTCTACTGTCCTACAAACCTCTGCACTTGGAGGCCCAACAACGTCTACAAGAAGAAGGTTGTGTAGTAGACATCAAGCTCTTTCTGGCGCCGTTGCCGGGGAGGTTAGTTCTTGAAGGTATATCTTTAGATCTTGCAATCAAATCTTTTTGTTTCGTGTTTTATCACTAGTTTAGTTTACCTCATATGCTTCATCTTTTTAATATCTTTCATGAAAATAAGGATTCCGATAATTGTGCCAAAGTGTTAGAAGAAGAATGCATTAGAATGTTTGGCACTAAATCTTTGAATGATGAGCATGGTTGCAATGTTTTTAGTATGCACTCTTTGAATATCCATAGTACTAATGATGATTGCACTAGTCATGATGAAAATGTCTCTTATAAGCATGTCAACTTTTGTGGAATACATAGAGCTTGCAAGCACACACCAAATAGGGAAGATAGATTTTGCAAGAGGCATAAGTATTTGGAAACTAAATGGTTGCAAGAAAGGCTAGATGATTATGCTGAAAGATTCAATATTTATCGCCATCCTTGTGAACTTTGCAATGAATATGGCCACTTAAAGCTCCAATGCTATTTGTTTCATGATCAAATAGTGTCCAAAAATTGTGATAACTTGATTACCCTTGAGCATCATAAAGATCTTAGTCTTCTTTTGGGGTATGAAGAAATGAAATGTATAACTGAGGGTATTCCAAAATTTAATCTTGATAGAGTTCTTCATTTTGATCTAGAAGAAATTTTTATGTATTGTGCGGTGAATTGCATTGAAAATCCTTATATTGCCAATTACATAAAGACAAGAAAAGAAATAGAAGATTAAGAGAATACTAATGAAAGGGAAGAGACTTCCCAACAGCCTCCTATTATTTCTTATGATGAATTAGGTAACGAGGAGGAGCCTTCTATCCAACCAATCTCATTAATAACGAACTCCAAAAAGAGGATTAAACCCACACATGATGTTAAGAAGAAAAAGAAAATACGGAGAAGCAAAGGTAATAAGGTAATCCTCCCAAATGATGTTGCTCCTATTACTCATAGTGATGATGATAATTGTTATACTATTTGTGCTATCCATACTATTAATGATGAGAGTGATTATTCTTATGATATGAAAAGGCCCAAGCTTGGGGATGCTATGTTTGATGAGAATGACATGTTTGAAAATGTATTTGCTGCAATTAATGTTAGTCCCAATCTTGGGGATTCTATGTTTAATGAAGATGATATTTTTAGTCTCCCAAGTTTTGTTGAGCAAATTTATTATGATGATAGCATGCCTCCTATATATGATGGTTATATGATGAAAGTGGGTTTGGAAGAGTGTCAACTTTAGGAAGTAATGATCCCACTATTTTGAAGGATGTTGAATCTTATTTTGACAATTATGGAAGTGGATTTGGAGAGGTCATGACTTTATTTAGTAATGATTCCACTATCTTGGAAGAGGTTCCAATTGATTATGATGAGAACAAAGTTGATACTTATGATGATTATTGTGATGACACTTATGCTATAAAAAGTAGTAATGATTATATTTATAAAAATTGTCATGATTATGATTACCCTTTTTCTGAACATTACTCTTTTAATGTGGAAACAATTTATAGTATTCGAGTCTCTTATGATACTCCCACTATTCCGAATGAGAAGAATTTTTCTTATGTGGAGAGTAATAAAATCTCTATGCTTGTAGATCATGAAAAGAATGCTTTAGGTGCTGGTTATATTGTTGAATTCATTCATGATGCTACTGAAAATTACTATGAGGGAGGAACATATGCTTGTACGAATTGCAATAATATCAAGTTTCCTCTCTATGTGCTTAAAGTTTTGAAGTTATGCTTGTTTTGCCCTCCTATGCTAGTTGATTATGGTTCCCACAAGTTGTTTGCTCACAAAATCCCTATGCATAGGAAGTGGGTTAGACTTAAATGTTCTAGTCATATTCTTCATGATTCTCTCTTTATGTTACAATTCTTATCTTTTATGTGAGCATCATTGAAATCATCATGCCCAGCTAGGGGCGTTAAACGTTAGCGCTTGTTGGGAGAAAACCCAATTTTATTTTTTCTTTACTTTTTGCTCCTGTTTAGTAATAACTAATTCATCCAGCCTCTGTTTAGATGTGGTTTTATGTTTTAATTAGTTTTTGTGCCAAGTAGAACCTTTGGGAAGACTTGGCTGAAGTCTTTGCGTTCTTGCTGTAAAAAACAGAAACTTTAGCGCTCACGAGATTAGCTGCCATTTTTTACTGGAGAGTGATATTTAGTTAATTCTTTTTGCAGATGATTAATATATAAATTCCTCACGTCCAGAAGTTTATTTTAGAATTTTTGGGGTTCCATAAGTATTCGGAACCTACAGATTACTACAGACTGTTCTGCTTTTGACAGATTCTGTTTTTCGTGTGTTGTTTGCTTATTTTGATGAATCTATGGCTACTAATAGAGTTTATGAACCATAGAAAAGTTGGAATACAGTAGGTTAAACAAAAATATAAATAAACAATGAGTTCATTACAGTACCTTGAAGTGGTGGTTTGTTTTCTTTTACTAACGGAGCTCACGAAGATTTTTTTTAAGTTTTGTGTTGTGAAGTTTTCAAGTTTTGGGTAAAGATTTGATGGATTATGGAACAAGGAGTGGCAAGAGCCTAAGCTTGGGTATATCCAATTCACCCCAAGGTAAAACTCAAGGACAACCAAAATCCTAAGCTTGGGGATGCCCTGGAAGGAATCCCCTCTTTCGTCTTCATCCATCGGTAACTTTACTTGGAGCTATATTTTTATTCACCACATGATATGTGTTTTGCTTGGAGCGTCGTTTTATTTTATTTTGTTTTGCTTGATGTTTGAATAAAATAACAAGATCTGAAATTATTAAATGTTAGAGAGTCTTCACATAGTTGCATAATTATTCGACTACTCATTGATCTTCACTTATATCTTTTGGAGTAGTTCGTCATTTGCTCTAGTGCTTCACTTATATATTTTTAGAGCACGACAGTGGTTCTATTTTATAGTAATAATTGATCTCTCATGCTTCAATTATATCATTTTGAGAGTCCTTTAGAACAGCATGGTAATTTACTTTGGTTATAAATTTTAAATGCTAAGAGAAGTTGGATGCTTGATAGTTGTTTTGAGATATAAAGGTGGTAATATTAGAGGTGTGCTAGTTGAGTAATTGTGAAATTGATGAATACTTGTGTTGAAGTTGGCATGTCCTGTAGCATGCACATATGGTAAATGTTGTGTGACAAATTTGAAGCATGGGGTGTTCTTTGATTGCTTTCCTTATGAGTGGCGGTCGGGGACGAGCGATGGTCTTTTCCTACCAATCTATCCCCCTAGGAGCATGCGCGTAGTGCTTGGTTTTGATGACTTGTAGATTTTTGCAATAAGTATGTGAGTTCTTTATGACTAATGTTGAGTCCATCGATTATACGCACTCTCACCCTTCCATCATTGCTAGCCTCTTCGGTACTGTGCATTGCCCTTTCTCACCTTGAGAGTTGGTGCAAACTTCGCTGGTACATCCAAACCCCGTGATATGATACGCTCTATCACACATAAGCCTCCTTATATCTTCCTCAAAACAGCCACCATACCTGCCTATTATGGCATTTCCATAGCCATTCCGAGATATATTGCCATGCAACTTTCCACCATTCCATTTACACGCATCATCATTGTCATATTGCTTTGCATGATCATGTAGTTGACATCGTATTTGTGGCAAAGCCACCATGCTTAATTTTCATACATGTCACTGTTGATTCATCGCAATCCCGGTACACTACCGGAGGCATTCACATAGAGTCATATTTTGTTCTAAGTATCGAGTTGTAATTCTTGAGTTGTAAGTAAATAAAAGTGTGATGATCATCATTAGAGCATTGTCCCATGTGAGGAAAGGATGATGGAGACTATGATTCCCCCACAAGTCGGGATGAGACTCTGGACGAAAAAAAGAGGCCATGAAAAGAGAAAAGAAGGCCCAAACAAAAAAATGTGAGAGGAAAAGTGAGAAGGGACAATGTTACTATCCTTTTCCCACACTTGTGCTTCAAAGTAGCACCATGATCTTCATGATAGAGAGTATCTTATTTTGTCACTTTCATATACTAGTGGGAATTTTTCATTATAGAACTTCACTTGTATATTCCAATGATGGGCTTCCTCAAATGCCCTAGGTCTTCGTGAGCAAGCAAGTTGGATGCACACCCACTTAGTTTCTTTGATGAGCTTTCATATATTTATAGCTCTAGTGCATCCGTTGCATGTCAATCCCTACTCCTTGCATTGACATCAATCGGTGGGCATCTCCATAGACCATTGATTAGCCGCGTCAATGTGAGACTTTCTCCATTTTTGTCTTCTGACACAACCTCAATCATCATATTCTATTCCACCCATAGTGCTATGTCCATGGCTCGCGCTCATATATTGCGTAAAAGTTGAAAGAGTTTGAAAAGGCTAAGTATGAAACAATTTCTTGGCTCGTTATCGGGTTGTGCATGATGAGAGCATTTTGTGTGACAAAAATTAAGCATGGCCAAACTATATGATTTTGTAGGGACAAGTTTTCTTTGGCTATGTTATTTTGATAAGACATAATTGCTTGATTAGCATACTTAGAGTATTACTATTTTTATGTCAACAATAAACTTTTATTTTGAATCTTTCGAATCTGAACATTCATGCCACAATAGATAAAAAACATTGAAGAACATGCTAGAAACCATTTCACATCAAAAATTCTGTTTTTATCATTTACCTACTCGAGGACAAGCAGGAATTAAGCTTGGGGATGCTTGATACGTCTCCAACGTATCAATAATTTTTGATTGTTCCATGCTATTATATTATCAACCTTGGATGTTTTATATGCATTTATATGATTTTTGGGACTAACCTATTAACCTAGAGCCCAGTGCCAGTTTTTGTTTTTTCGTTGTTTTTGAGTATCGCAGAAAAGGAAAACCAAACGGAGTCCAATTGACCTGAAACTTCACGAAACTTATTTTTGGACCAGAAGAAGGCCATGAAGTAAAAGAATTAGGACAGAAGAGTCTCGGGCTGCCCACGAGGGTGGGTGCGCGCCCCCTGCCTCGTGGGCAGCCCGGAGACCCCACTGCCTTGTTCCCTACTCCAACACCTCTTATATAACCCAAAACTTCCAGAAAGAAACCAAGATCGGGAGTTCCGCCGCCAGAAGCCTCCGTAGGCACCGAAAAACAATCTAGACCCGTTCCAGAACCCTGCCGGAGGGGGGAATCCCTCTCCGGTGGCCATCTTCATCATCCCGGCGCTCTCCATGACGAGGAGGGAGTAGTTCTCCCTCGGGGCTGAGGGTAAGTACCAGTAGCTATGTGTTTGATCTCTCTCTCTCTCTCTCTCTCATGTTCTTGAGTCGGCACGATCTTGATGTATCACGAGCTTTGCTATTATATTTGGATCTTATGATGTTTCTCCCCCTCTACTGTCTTGTGATGAATTGAGTTTTCCCTTTGAAGTTATCTTATCGGATTGAGTCTTTAAGGATTTGAGAACACTTGATGTATGTCTTGCATGTGCTTATCTGTGGTGACAATGGGATATCACGTGATCCACTTGATGTATGTTCTGGTGATCAACTTGCGAGTTCCGTGACCTCATGAACTTATGCATAGGGGTTGGCACACGTTTTCGTCTTGACTCTCCGGTAGAAACTTTGGGGCACTCTTTGAAGTTCGTTATGTTGGTTGAATAGATGAATCTGAGATTGTGTGATGCATAGCATACCCATGGATACTTGAAGTGACATTGGAGTATCTAGGTGACATTAGGGTTTTGGTTGATTTGCGTCTTAAGGTGTTATTTTACTATGAACTCTAGGGATGTTTGTGACACTTATAGGAATATCCCAACGGATTGATCAGAAAGAATAACTTTGAGGTGGTTTCGTACCCTACCATAATCTCTTCGTTTGTTCTCCGCTATTAGTGACTTTGGAGTGACTCTTTTTTTCATGTTGAGGGATAGTTATATGATCCAATTATGTTATTATTGTTGAGAGAACTTGCACTAGTGAAAGTATGAACCCTAGGCCTTGTTTCAACACATTGCAATACCGTTTGTGCTCACTTTTATCATTAGTTACCTTGCTGTTTTTATATTTTGAGATTACAAAAACCTATATCTACCATCCATATTGCACTTGTATCACCATCTCTTTGCCGAACTAGTGCACCTATACAATTTACCATTGTATTGGGTTTGTTGGGGACACAAGAGACTCTTTGTTATTTGGTTGCAGGGTTGTTTGAGAGAGACCATCTTCATCCTACGCCTCCCACGGATTGATAAACCTTAGGTCATCCACTTGAGGGAAATTTGCTACTGTCCTACAAACCTTTGCACTTGGAGGCCCAACAACGTCTACAAGAAGAAGGTTGTGTAGTAGACATCACTCTACAGGTGTCTCCGATGGTGTTTGTCGAGTTGGCATAGATCGAGATTAGGATTTGTCACTCCATGTATCAGAGAGGTATCTCTGGGCCCTCTCGGTAATGCACATCACTATAAGCCTTGCAAGCAATGTGACTAATGAGTTAGTTACAGGATGTTGCATTACATAATGAGTAAAGAGACTTGTCGGTAACGAGATTGAACTAGGTATTGAGATATGGACGATCGAATCTCGGGCAAGTAACATAATGATGATAAAGGGAACAGCGTATGTTGTTATGTGGTTTGACCGATAAAGATCTTCGTAGAATATGTAGGAACCAATATGAGAATCCAGGTTCCGCTATTGGTTATTGACCGAAGATGAGTCCCGGTCATGTCTACATAGTTCTCGAACCCGCAGGGTCCGCACGCTTAACGTTCGGTGACGATCAATATTATGAGTTTATGTGTTTTGATGTACCGAAGGTAGTTCGGAGTCCTGGATATGATCACGGACATGATGAGGAGTCTCGAAATGGTCAAGGTGGAGGGCACGTGTGGGAGTCCTGGATGAGGGGGTCTCCGGACAGCCGAACTATATCCTTTGGTCGGACTGTTGGACTATGAAGATACAAGATTGAAGACTTCGTCTCGTGTCCGGATGGGACTTTACTTGGCATGGAAGGCAAGCTGGGAAATACGGATATGTATATCTCCTCCTTTGTAACCGACCTTGTGTAACCCTAGCCCCCTCCGGTGTCTATATAAACCGGAGGGTTTTAGTCCATAGGACAACATACAATCATACCATAGGCTAGCGTCTAGGGTTTAGCCTCTATGATCTCGTGGTAGATCAACTCTTGTAATACTCATATCATCAAGAACAATCAAGCAGGACATAGGTTTTTACCTCCATCAAGAGGGCCCGAACCTGGGTAAACATCGTGTCCCCTGCCTCATGTTACCATCCGCCTTAGACGCACAGTTCGGGACCCCCTACCCGAGATCCGCCAGTTTTGACACCGACATTGGTGCTTTCATTGAGAGTTCCACTGTGTCGTCATCATAAGGAAGATGGCTCACCTTGTTGTCAAGGACAACATCACCTCTGGGGAGCCCTGGCTGTAGGCCAAACTCAACGACTAGGCAGCTTCCTCATGACCGCCCGCTCGGCTGCTGCGCCGACGATGACCTCTTGGGTCATCGAAAGTAGCCTCCACATCGGCTCAAAATTTGCCGAGCAGATGGATCCAATGGAGCTCTCCTCTTTGAACGAGCTCTTGGATGGCATTTCCGCTCTAGGAGTCACTACGGAGTACGATCAGATCGGGTTTAAACCCGACCAAAGGGAGATTAACTCTCCGCCGGTCACCCATCAGATAGCGGTGGTGGAGGAGCAATGCGGCAATTCTCCCTCTATCCTGAGGATGAACTATGTCCGGATTCCCGAGCTCTCCAATCAGGATACTCGCTCACGGGAGGACGCCGCCCTAACCCTGAATCCAGAATCAGGCCGCATACCGAACCCACAGGGCAACATCCCAGAGCCCGAACTTCCAAGATCAGAAACTCCCCAGCCCCAGGATCACAGATTGGGTCAAGGTCTGGACTTAAATCCACCCATCCACCCAGATACAAACTATCTTTTGCATATTAGGCAAGCGCCCCAAGAGACAGTACATCACTATTGGGCCAGGTTCCTCCTTGTAATGAACAAGGTCAAGGACTATCGCGAGGAAGATGCAATTTCGTTCTTTTGCAACAATTGCACGGACAAGGGAGTCCTCAATGCCATAAGTCGCCGTGACGTAGCACACTTCGCTGACTTGGCAGACATAGTACGGAAATAATGTGCGATGGAAAACGCCTGGAAAACCGAAACACAATTTTGGTATAATCCGGCTCTGACAAAACCCCCAGTCCAAACTAAAAGGGCACACTCTCATAAGTCGCCCGACTCAATTACAAAGAAGCAAAAGCCCACTACAGGGCGTGGAACCGTATTGGAGGGATGGCTCAATAGGCCCTGCAAAATCCATAGTAGAACGGATACCATATCAACACACAGCCTTAGAGCATGTTGGGTACTCTGGTAGGTGGCCAAAAGCGGTGAGGATCTTCTCACCCAAAATACCTCAGAGCACCTTCCCACAGATAACAACACAGTATTAACGGTCTTCGAGACCTTCGCCTCAAATAATAGGCACAAGCTAGCACTCCACGGCCTTGCCGAAGTCTGCCAAGTGGCAGCAATAAATCCATGGAGCGACACGACTATCACCTTCAACGCCAGTGACAAACCTAAATTCCCAACAGCCCGAGCACCAGCCGCGTTGGTCCTCAGTCCAATTGTGGACGGCTTTCGGCTCACTTAGGTGCTCATGAATGGCGGCAGCGGATTAAACCTCATCTATGAGGAAACTCTCCAAAAAATGGACACAGACAGCAACTGTATTGAGCAAAGCAGCACGACCTTCCCAGGAATCATCCCTAGTCGGGAGGCACGTTGCGCTGGGAAAATCACACTTGATGTGGTATTCTGCACTCCAGAGAATTATAGGTCCGAAGAAATTACATTCCAAGTGGCCTCGTTCAGTAGCGGATACCACGCCCTTCTAGGGCGGGAGGCATTCATGATTTTTCAAGCCATACCCCATTACGGGTACATGAAGCTCAAAATGCCCGGACCCAAGGGAATTATCACTCTAGCTAGTGATCTGGACATAACACTCCGTGCCGAGAAAAAACAGCCGCACTAGCCCTCGAGGCATTATCCGAAGCCCTTGTGGCGGAGGAGTTAACCGCGCTGCGCTCCACGGTGGACAGGGACGACGTGATACAGGACAAAAGATCCAAGTCCACCTCCTTTAAACCAGCAGACAAAATAGTTAAATTCCAAGTCCATCCAACGGACCCTACAAAAATAGCATCCATTGGGGCACAGTTAGACCCCACTGTAGATGCCGCATTACGGGAGTTTCTGCGCGAGAATTGGGATATATTCGCCTGGCATCCTTCAGACATGCCAGGAATCCCACGCAGATTGTCCGAGCATAGCCTTAATATTCTAAAAGGATTCAAGCCGGTCAAGCAGACTCTTCGGTGTTTCTCTGAACCTAAGCGACAAGCCATGGGAGAGGAGCTGGCCAAGCTGCTAGAAGCCGGATTCATTAAAGAAATAAAACATCCAGATTGGCTAGCAAACCTGGTGATGGTACCAAAGAAGGAAAAATCCTGGCGTCTATGTGTCGACTTCAAAGACCTTAACAAGGCTTGCCCAGAGGATCCCTTGCATCGATCAAATCATCGACGCTACCGCAGGACACGAATCATTGTGCTTCCTTGATGCATACTCCGGTTACCACCAGATTAAGATGGCGGAGTCTGATCAAGCCGCAACGGCATTTATAACACCATACGACCCCTTCTACTTTGACACAATGCCCTTTGGGCTCAAAAATGCCGGCGCAACATATCAGCGCATGATCCAGACATGTCTGGAAAAACAGATCGGCAAGACTGTGGAGGCATATGTAGACGATGTGGTCATTAAAACCAGACACATTGACTCCTTAATAGACGACTTGAGGCTCACGTTCACCAATCTCCGAACATACGACATTAAGCTCAATCCGGAAAAATGCGTTTTCGGCGTTCCCGCCGGAAAGCTCTTGGGCTTCATCGTCTCCAGTAGAGGAATTGAAGCAAATCCGGCTAAAATCCGAGCTCTGTCATAGTTGGCTATCCCAACTGACCACAAGCAAATCCAGAAATTGACTGGATGTGTGGCGGCTTTAAGCCGCTTTATCTCCCGATTAGGAGAAAAGGCACTTCCCCTTTATCACCTTCTTCAGTGCACCGAACACTTCGAGTGGACGGACGCAGCCATAGCTGGACTGGAAGAAATCAAAGCCATCCTGCCGCGCCAACTGTTGGCGAACCAATGCTATTATATATAGCGGCAACCCACCAAGTTGTAAGCGCAGTGCTCGTCGTCGAACGAGAAATGGACGGACATAAATTCCCGCTTCAAAAGTCAGTATATTATGTATCCACTGTCCTAACTCCATGCAAATCACAGTACCCACATTACCAAAAGATAGCATACGCGGTATTTATGGCATCCCGGAAATTACGACACTACTTTCAGGAGTGTTCGATTACGGTGGCATCTGAAGTACCACTCAATGACATAATAAACAACTGTGATGCCACGGGCCGGATTGCCAAATGGGCCATCAAGCTCCTCCCATTCGACATAACATATAAGCCACGATGAGCCATTAAGTCACAAGTACTGGCCGATTTCATAGCCGAATGGACAGAAGCCGAACTCCCTAAAGAGTACGGCGCATACTCCAATTGGATCATGCACTTTGACGGCTCTAAAATGCTGGTTGGTCTAGGGGCTGGCGTCGTCCTGACGTCCCCCACTGGAGACACGGTGCAATACGTGCTCCAAATACTATATACGGACTCCAATAACGCAGCCGAATACGAGGCCCTATTACACGGCCTCTGGATGGCAGTCTCCATGGGCATCCAACGCCTAGACTTGCATGGGGACTCGAACCTCGCAATATCCCAAATAAATGGAGACTTCGTTGCCAAGGATCCGAAAATGGCGGCATATAGGAACGCCGTCCTCAACATGTCAGCCCGGTTTGAGGGGCTGGAATTCCACCATTTGGCTCGGGAAAACAACTAGGCAACGGACATCCTAGCACGTATTGGCACTAAACGCGAGCCTGTCCCACCAAACATCTTCCTGGAAAGACTGTTTAAACCATCCGTGGTATGGGAAGGGGACACCGGCAAAAATAGTCCGGACCCGGCCACAATCCGAGATACCGACTACTCTGACACAATCGGAGGCTCTGCCACCGAAATAACACCTTCATCCCACGTGATAATGGACATCATTGCCCCGTGGACAGAACCATTCCTGGCCTACCTAACTAGACAGGAATTACCTGAGGACCAAAATGAGGCTCGCTGCATAGTGCGGCGATCTAAAGCCTACAAGGTCCATGAGGGAGAGCTTTATAAGAAAAGCACAACCGGAGTCATTCAAAGGTGCATCTCGGAAGAGGAAGGGCGGAAGCTTTTGGCAGAAATCCATGCCGGACTCGGCGGCCACCACGCAGCAGCCCGGGCCCTTGTAAGTAAGGCCTTCCATACAGGTTTTTATTGGTTGACGGCCCGGGCAGATGCACAACATCTGGTTCAACATTGTGTTGGTTGCCAGCTTTTTGCAAACCAAAGCCACCATTGAGGCGGTGCTACCTTGCGACATAATTCATGACTCACCTCGAGTGCGCATGTACGAAGAAAGAGATGCCGAGCTCGATCAGCAGGACAGTATGGATGCCCTGGAGGAGGAGCGCGACGTGGCAAAAGCCCGTTCCGCATTCTATCAACAACAGGCTCGAAGGTATCAAAGCAGAGAAGTGCGGGCCAAAACCTATAACGTCGGTGAACTAGTTCTGCGCCTGCCGGAGAATAAAAAGAACAAGCTCAAGCCCAAATGGGAAGGTCCCTTCATTATCGACCAAGTTCTGACCGGTGGAGCGTACCGTCTGCGGGATGCATCGAATAATCGACTCGAGCCAAACCCCTGGAACGCAGCCAGACTCTGAAGATTCTATGCCTAGCGCTGGACTCTATGTTCGTCTCCTTACCTCCATGAATTTTTTGCACATCTATTTTTTCTCCCTTTCTTTCTCTCTTTTCTCTTCAAAGCCCTAAAGGGCTAAACCTGTGTCTTGGTTACACAATCTTGACGCGCTAACCGCGCTCAATATACCTGGGGCTTCCTATACAGAAGCTTAATCTAATTATTTTTCTGGGCTTCATGCCCCGCACATGTGTTATTCTTCCCCATGTACCTTTTTTCGCCATTATATGCATCGATATGACTTAAGTTTTGGCCAATCTGGGTTGCCTAGCTCTTGTGTTTATGCCCTAAATTCCCGTTAATTCGGCTAGGGAATAAGGGGAGCAACTCTGGCGATTGTTACTGCCGGGTCAGCCGGATGTGTACCTCAGACTGGGTGAAGCCAAAAGCTAGCGTTCCTAAGGGAATATTCGGTTGGCGAATAAAAGATGACTTTCATTTAAATTACTACACGCCCCCAGATGTTTTTAGCCTGCGTCTCGCAGTTCATACATGCACATTAGGGCATGCGTACCCAGGGAAAGGAACCCTTAACGGAACTATTCTCCTTGGAAGATGTTTCTTACTATCCATGTAATATAACATAGCTAGTTGGGTACTTGTCTGTTCAAGCACTTATGACCCCTACGCCTGGTTTCCATGCATACCCCGGTTTTTGTATAACCGAGTGGGTATTGGGATACACTCCGGACTATCGGGTCCAGAGGTCGAAGCAAAAAGGTCCTCCATGACAAATGATTTACAATCCGGCTAGGGACATTACATATGTCACTTGAAGTACACAGTTACTAAGACTGATTAAATTCTTCTTCTATACCATCCAACAGGGTGTCTAGCCTACAATCCTGTTGGGAATACTTTGCGGCTAATTCTACTTGATTGTACACTAAACTGGCAGGGATCTCTTTCCCATCGAGCCCCACAGGTCTGACCTCGGCCATGTGGTTTGGGTCAGCCTTGGTGTATCTTGATAACCCACAATTATAGGGGATCACAAGAGTTTTCGATAAGTAAGAGTGTCGAACCCAACGAGGAGCTAAAGGTAGAACAAATATTCCCTCAAGTTCTATCGACTACCGATACAACTCTACGCACGCTTGACGTTCGCTTTACCTAGAACAAGTATGAAACTACAAGTACTTTGTAGGTGTTGTTGGATAGGTTTGAAAGATAAATAAGAGTACGTAAATAAAAAGTAGGGGCTGTTTAGATAAAGAAACAATAAAGTAAATATAGCGAGTGTGGAAAAGTGGTGGTAGGAGTTGCGAAATTGCCCCTTAAGCAATTGACTACTTTACTAGACCGATAGCAAGTATTATGAGGGAGAGGCCACTGCTAGCATGTCATCCCTGACTTGGAATTCTATGCACTTATGATTGGAACTACTAGCAAGCATCCGCATGTTCATTAAGGTAAAACCCAACCATAGCATTAAGGTAAATTGGTCCCCCTTCAATCCCGTATGCATCAATTTCTATGCTAGGTTGAAGCTTCTGTCACTCTTGCCCTCCAATACATATTCCTATCAACATACCACTAACCCTAGGGTGTGATCCACGCACGCAATCATATGATGGGCACCAAAGGACAGCAACATAACCACAAGAAAATTAAATCAATCATAGCAATTCATCAACCACCGATAGGACAACGAAAATCTACTCAGACATCATAGGATGGCAACACATCATTGGATAATAATATTAAGCATAAAGCACCATGTTCAAGTAGGGGGTACAACGGGTCGCGGGAGAGTGGACCGCTGTAGATAGAGGGGGGGAAGGTGATGGAGATTTTGGTGAAGATGGCGGAGGTGTTGGTGTATATCGTGGTGGTGATGATGGCCCCCGGTGGCACTCTGGTGCCACCGGAAGCGAGGGGGAGAGAGCCCCCCTCCTTCTTCTTCCTCCTTGACCTCCTCCCTAGATGGGAGAAGGGTTTCCCCTCTGGTCCATGGCTTCCATGGCACGGGAGGGGCGAGAGGCCCTCCGAGATTGGATCTGTCTCTCTGTCTCTCTCTGTTTCTGAGTTCTGTTCTGGCTCTGTTTCACCGTTTCGTGTATATATGGAGATCTGTAACTACGATTGGCCTGAAACATTCCTCGTGATTTTTTCCTGAAAATTAGCTTTCTCGCGGCAAAAGAAGAGCATCAACCGCCTTATGAGTGGCTCACGAGGGTAGGGGGCGCACCCAGGGGGCAGGCGCGCCCCCTGCCTCGTGGCCACCTCGGGCACCGTCTCACGTGGATTTTTCTTCCGGAATTTTCTAAATATTCCAAAAAGTATCTCCGTCCGTTTTTATCCCGTTTGGACTCCGTTTGATATGGATATTCTGCGAAACCAAAAACATGCAACAGAGAGGAACTGGTACTGGGCACTGGATCAATATGTTAGTCCCAAAAATAGTATAAAAAGTTGCCAAAAAGTATATGGAAGTTGTAGAATATTGGCATGGAACAATCAAAAATTATAGATACAACGGAGACGTATCAGCATCCCCAAGCTTAATTCCTGCTCGTCCTCGAGTAGGTAAATGATAAAAAAGATAATTTTTGATGTGGAGTGCTACCTAGCATAATCTTGATCACATAGCTAATCATGGCATGAATATTAAGACACGAGTGATTCAAAGCAATAGTCTATCATTTGACCTAAAACAATAATACTTCAAGCCCACTAATAAAGCAATCATGTCTTTTCAAAATAACACGGCCAAAGAAAGTTATCCCTACAAAATCATATAGTCTGGCTATGCTCCATCTTCTTCACACAAAATACTCACATCATGCACAACGCCGATGACAAGCCAAGCAATTGTTTCATACTTTTCACGCTCTCAAACCTTTTCAACTTTCACGCAATACATGTGCGTGAGCCATGGACATAGCACTATAGGTGGAATAGAATGGTGGTTGTGGAGAAGACACATCAACTAGGCATATCAACGGGCTATGGAGATGCCCATAAATAGATATCAATGTGAGTGAGTAGGGATTGCCATGCAATGGATGCACTAGAGCTATAAGTATACGAAAGCTCTAACTGAAACTAAGTGGGTGTGCATCCAACTTGCTTGCTCATGAAGACCTAGGGCATTTGAGGAAGCCCATCGTTGGAATATACAAGCCAAGTTCTATAATGAAAATTCCCACTAGTATATGAAAGTGATAACTCAAGAGACTCTCTATATGAAGAACATGGTGCTACTTTGAAGCACAAGTGTGGTAAAAGGATAGTAACATTGCCCCTTCTCTCTTTTTCTCTCATTTTTTTCTTTTTTTTAGGCTTCTTTGGCCTCTCTTTTTTTTGGGGGGGGGCTTCTTTGGCCACTTTTATTTTGATAACCTCACATGGGACAATGTTCTAATAATGATGATCATCACACTTTTATTTACTTACAACTCAATATTACAACTCGATATCTAGAACAAAGATATGACTCTATATGAATGCCTCCGGTGGTGTACCGGGATGTGCAATGATCTAGCGTAGCAATGACATCAAAAAACAGACATGCCATGAAAACATCATGCTAGCTATCTTATGATCATGCGAAGCAATATGACAATGAATGCTCAAGTCATGTATATGATGATGAAAGTTGCATGGCAATATATCTCGGAATGGCTATGGAAATGCCATAATAGGTAGGTATGGTGGCTGTTTTGAGGAAGGTATATGGTGGGTTTATGGTACCGGCGAAAGTTGCGCGGTACTAGAGAGGCTAGCAATGATGGAAGGGTGAGAGTGCGTATAATCCATGGACTCAACATTAGTCATAAAGAACTCACATACTTATTGCAAAAATCTATTAGTCGTCGAAACAAAGTACTACGTGCATGCTCCTAGGGGTATAGATTGGTAGGAAAAGACCATCGCTCGTCCCCGACCGCCACACATAAAGAAGACAATCAATAAATACCTCATGCTCCAACTTCGTTACATAACGGTTCACCATACATGCATGCTACGGGAATCACAAACCTCAACACAAGTATTTCTACAATTCACAACCACCCACTAGAATGACTCTAATATCACCATCTTTATATCACAAAACTATTGCAAGGAATCAAACACATCATATTCAGTGATCTACAAGTTTTATGTAGGATTTTATGACTAACCATGTGAATGACCAATTCCTGTCATCTCTCTAAATAGATATAAGTGAAGCAAGAGAGTTCAATTCTTTCTACAAAAGATATGCCCACGCTCTAACAAATATAAGTGAAGCAAAAGAGCATTCTAAAAATGGCGGTTGTCTATGTGAAGAGAAACAGGCAATCCAAACTTCAAATGATATAAGTGAAGCACATGAAGCATTTTATAAAGCCATACTCAAAAGATATAAGTGAAGTGCATAGAGCATTCTATAAATCAACCAAGGACTACCTCATACCAGCATGGTGCATAAAAGAAAGATGAAAACTAAATGCAAAAGACGCTCCAAGATTGCACATATCACATGAACGAAACGAATCCGAAAACATACCGATATTTGTTGAAGAAAGAGGGGATGCCTTCTGGGGCATCCCCAAGCTTAGACGCTTGAGTCTCCTTGAATATTTACTTGGGGTGACCCGGGATCCCCAAGCTTTAGCTCTTGCCTCTCTTCCTTCTTCTCACATTGAGACCTTCTCGATCATCGAACACTTCATCCACACAAAACTTCAACAGAAAACTCGGTAAGATCCATTAGTATAATAAAGCAAATCACTACTCTAAGTACTGTTGCAAACCAATTTGTATTTTGTTTTTGCATTGTGTCTACTGTAATATAACTTTTTCATGGCTTAATCCACTAATATAAATTGATAGTTTCATCAAGCCGAGCAAACTATGCATCAAAAACAGAATCTGTCTAAAACATAACGGTCTGTAATAATCTGAACATTCACCATACTTATGTTACTTGAAAACTTCTACAAAAATTAGGAAAAATAAACAATTTGTATAGGAAGACAGTGCAAAAAGAATCAGAACCATTTGATGTTCCAGCTAAAAATGTAAAATCGCACACTACAGCCAAAGTTTCTGTCCTACACCGTACAAACCATCAAGCAAATGTAAACATCCTAAAGGAAAACCTTGGCACATTATTTTTATTTCTAAACTTTATAAAATCACACAACAGAAATAAATGACTCTCTAAAACTTCCGGGTTGTCTCCCTGGCAGCGCTTTCTTTAAAGCCCTTAAGCTAGGCATATAGTGCTCAAGTAATGGATCCACCCGGATCCCAAGGTATATCAAAGCCAATTTTAATTAACAATGATTTATAATTTAGTGGTGAGCACAAGGTAACATATATCATGTAATGACGAAGTCTAACTCTCTTCCTATGCATTGGCATGTCATAAAAGAACAATTCATGCACACATAGTAAAGGCCAATGCATAGTATAAATAGTTTCTTGCAATTTTATCGTATTGGAAACATAGAGAGGTGGAGATATAGTTCCTCTCTCATAATAATTGCAAGTAGGAGAAGAAAGCACATGCATATTATATTCATCAAAATCATCAAGTGCAACGGTAAAAGGCAACCCATCAATATAATCCTTAATAAGTGCAAACTTCTCCGATATAGTGTAGTCGGGAGAATTCAAAAAGATAATAGGACTATCATGCGTGGGTGCAATAGCAACAATTTCATGATTAACATAAGGAACTATAGCAAGTTCATCTTCATAAGCATAATTCATATTGGCATCTTAGCCACAAGCATAGCAAGCATCATCAAAAAGGGATATTTCAAAAGAATCAACGGGATCATAACAATCATCATAGCAATCATCCTTCGGTAAGCACGAAGGGAAATTAAACAATGTATGAGTTGAAGAGTTACTCTCATTAGAAGGTGGGCACGGGTAGCTAATCCGCTCTTCCTCCTTTTGTTCTTCGCTCTCCTCATCATCTTTTTCATCCAATGAGCTCACAGTTTCATCAATTTCTTCTTCCATAGACTCCTGCAAAATATTAGTCTCTTCTGGACAGCGGAGTAGTACTCAATATATGGTTCAACATAGGCATTAGAAGCATAATTATCATAGCAATATTTAAGTATGGCAAAATTTTCAGATTTGTAAAGAGTAGCATCATACTTTTCAATCAAAGAAGCAATTTCGTAAGCACCCTTAAAAGCAACAAATTCTTCAATTTGTTGAACATCATAGTAACTATAAACACCCTTAGCATAAGAGGATACGATTCCATTATCACTAAACAAACATTGGTAGGGAAGGTGTTTCTTAGGGTTCTTCAGAACAACAAGTATAATCATATATTTCACATAAATTCCAAGCATAGCATTGCAAACGATGAATTTGATCCAGTAAAGTTTTCCCTTTTTCAGATATTCGGTGTCGCACATAACAAGCATGCTCATCTAAAGATTTGCCCTCAACTAAGCTAGTTGGGGTTTCAGCACGAGCACATAGGGATCGAAGATGATCCAAGTAATAAGCTTCAGCAGTGTGATAGATTTTGAGTGGTTCTTCAACCATTGGTTTAGTAGGTACAACTAATTTTTTTGGTATTTTGCGTTTCCTACCCATAACTAAAGATAGAAAACAACTAAGAACAGCAAATAAAAATTACTTAGTGATAAAGCAAACAAGCACACACGAGAATATTCACCCCACGCTATTGCTCCCCGGCAACGGCGCCAGAAAAAGGTCTTGATAACCCACAAGTATAGGGGATCGCAACAGTTTTCGATAAGTAAGAGTGTCGAACCCAACGAGGAGCTAAAGGTAGAACAAATATTCCCTCAAGTTCTATCGACCACCGATACAACTCTACGCACGCTTGACGTTCGCTTTACCTAGAACAAGTATGAAACTAGAAGTACTTTGTAGGTGTTGTTGGATAGGTTTGCAAGATAATAAAGAGTACGTAAATAAAAAGTAGGGGCTGTTTAGATAAAGAAACAATAAAGTAAATATAGCGAGTGTGGAAAAGTGGTGGTAGGAGTTGCGAAATTGCCCCTTAAGCAATTGACTACTTTACTAGACCGATAGCAAGTCTTATGAGGGAGAGGCCACTGCTAGCATGTCATCCCTGACTTGGAATTCTATGCACTTATGATTGGAACTATTAGCAAGCATCCGCAACTACTAATGTTCATTAAGGTAAAACCCAACCATAGCATTAAGGTATATTGGTCCCCCTTCAATCCCGTATGCATCAATTTCTATGCTAGGTTGAAGCTTCTGTCACTCTTGCCCTCCAATACATAGTCCTATCAACATACAACTAACCCTAGGGTGTGATCCACGCGCGCAATCATATGATGGGAACCAAGGGACAGCAACATAACCACAGCAAATTAAATCAATCATAGCAATTCATCAACCACCGATAGGACAACGGAAATCTACTCAGACATCATAGGATGGCAACACATCATTGGATAATAATATGAAGCATAAAGCACCATGTTCAAGTAGAGGGTACAATCGGTTTGCGGAGAGTGGACCGCTGTAGATAGAGGGGGAAGGTGATGGAGATGTTGGTGAAGATGGCGGAGGTGTTGGTGTAGATCGCGGTGATGATGATGGCCCCCGGTGGCACTCCGTGCCACCGGAAGGAAGGGGGAGAGCCCCCTCCTTCTTCTTCTTCCTTGACCTCCTCCTAGATGGGAGAAGGGTTTCCCCTCTGGTCCATGGCCTCCATGGCACGGGAGGGGCGAGGGGGCCATGGAAAAAGAAAGCCCAAGGGGTACGGTCCGGACCATTGATTGGATCTGTCTCTCTGTCTCTCTTTGTTTCTGCATTCTGTTCTGGCTCTGTTTCACCGTTTTGTGTATATATGGAAATCTGTAACTCTGATTGGCCTGAAACCTTCACCGTGATTTTTTTTCGAAAATTAGCTTTTTGCCGTAAAAGAAGAGCGCCAACCGTCTTACGGGTGGCTCACGAGGGTAGGGGGCGCACCCCCTGCCTCGTGGCCACCTCGGGCATCGTCTCTGTCGGTTTTTATCCCATTTGGACTCCGTTTGATATGGATATTCTGCGAAACCAAAAACGTTCAACAGAGAGGAACTGGCACTGGGCACTGGATCAATATGTTAGTCCCAAAAATAGTATAAAAAGTTGCCAAAAAGTATATGGAAGTTGTAGAATATTGGCATGGAACAATAAAAAATTATAGATACGAAGGAGACGTATCAGTGTATCGTGTCTTCACCATAGCCCAGGCTTCCCGTGCACCTTGTCAGCAGGCTGATATCTTCCATAACCGAAAGTGCCACCGCGCTCCCTTCAGCTTCTCTATAAGCTCCCCCATGCCTCCTGGCGGGGACGCGGACGGCCACAAGGCTTGGGCAATACTCTGCATCACCTGCTGAACTTGTTCGTGCAGTTGTAAGAGCTCTGTCAGAAGATCACCCGAGGACCCGGGCATCTCCTCCGCGGGATGACCCGTCGGCATACCTGTAGACATAACGCTGTTAGAAGGCTTCTTCGCCGAACTCCTTTAAAAAGTTCGTTCAAGCACTTACTAAAAATGCTGCGCTGAAGCCGTTTATTCTCCTTCACGGAGTCCGCAAGCTGGGCTCGGACATCCTTCAGTTCCACGTCCAGCTAGATATTGGCATCCTGGAGATCATTTTTCTCCTGCCTGACTCGCGTCAGCACGCGCTCGCCAGCATTTCGATATCGATCATCACGTGCCGTATCCGTCTCCACGGCCTCCGGATTCACTCCGGGGCCACCTGCAACATCTATTGTTATGTGTGCATATACGCCGCATACTACCTGGTACGGATATTCTTTGCAATAGACAAAAGAGTTACTAGGGGGACCCTTTTTGGACTCCTTCAATGCGGCAACAGCGGCTTCCAACTGGGCCTTGCACTTGTCCAGCTCTTGAGACAGTTGGGAATTCTTCTCTATAAGAACCTGCACAAATATTGATCCTTAAATCAGTTGCGTCAACTGTTTCAAGTCTCAGGGGCTACTGATAATCGTCAGATTTACTTACCCGTACATCCCTTACATACTGGTCTGTGGCTCTGGCTAGACCATTTTAAGCAGCACGGAGGTACGCGTCTCCAGAATTGAAGGCATCAAATGCCTCTGGTTAGAAGCAAGCGTCACGGAGTACGGCCCGGCGACGCTTATGATTCATGGCGCTCTCCACTTCTAAATTTGTAGCGGACAATCTATCTGCATCCTCTGTAGGAGGAGTATCTGGCGCCCGCCCCATGTCCGCTTCCGCCTCTATGTCCGGCCCTGGAGCCCGACTGGTGGAAGCGTGATCGGCAGCCTCTCCGGACATATTCTGGTGAGCGTTTTTTCTATTAAAGAAACATGGACGTCATTACATTTTGAGAAAGAAGACAACCACGGAGCGGGTTTTTTTTGTCATACCTCTGCGCCGGTGTCTCCGTCCTGACCTCCTTCCTTTTTGGCCTACCCGGCCTTGGTGCCTCTTGTTGGCGAGTTGCTGCGGGTTCGGCACGACGTCCCGAATGCCTTCCCTGTAGAACACCATATGTATATGTTAGGTGAAGTGTCTAAAAGGGGATCCTAGTTTTTGGAGTTGGGATTTTGGTTTTTCTTACATGCGACGCAGGGAGCAGTCAGGGATAGTCGACTGTAATGGCCACCATGGCGTCATCACAGCTCAACTGATAGAACTGCCTGTCTATCAGCTCCACGAATATGTCTGGATCTTCTTCGAGTCCGGGACCGAGGGCCCGGTCAGGGTCCTCTGGTTGTGGAGATGGGCTGTTGACCTCCCTTATAGCTTTTTGCAGTTCCTGCCGTAAAGTGGCAAGGTAAGTACCTACGACAAAGAATGCGGGCAGAATGTGAGTAAGGAGATATAACTCACCCAGCTTGGAGGGTTGTACATGGAGAATCCATCCCGTGGCTTGATGCGGATGAAGTCCTCTTCCTCTCCCTTGAACAGCTCGGACATAATTTTTGCTAAAGCAGCAGCGGAGTCCGGTCCCTTACGCCCGCAACGGGTGGCATCATCTTCCCCGTTAAAACACCACAGGGGGTGCCCTCGATATTGAAGTGGCTACACTCCCCGCATTATGCATATTGACATAACCTCGATTACTGTCAATCCTGATTGAGCTAGCACTTTAATCCGGTTCATCAGATAAAGGACTTCTCCGTTGTCCTCCTCCTGGGGGCTCCGTGGGCACCAGTTTCGGCGTTTCTTCAGAGGAGCATTGTTGAACTCAGGAAGACCCCGCCGAACAGGGTCCGGAAGGGGGACGTCCTCCATATAAAACCATTCCGAAGGCCAGTCTTTGGATGTCTTCTTCGGAGTACCGGATAGGTATCCAGTCTCGGCGATGCACCATATTTTGGCTCCGCCCACTTGATAAAGTGACCCCTTCTGTGTGCGGGGGACGAGGCAAAATAACCTCTTCCATAGCTTGAAATGAGCCTCGCAGCCCAGGAATAACTCGCAAAGGGCAACGTAGCCGGCGATGTGTAATATGGAAGCAGGGGTGAAATTATGCAGTTGGAGGCCGTAAAACTCCAGGAGCCAACAGAGGGATGAATTGGAAATCCGAGTCCCCTTAATAAGTAAGGAACAAGGCACACCCGCTCCCCCGTAGAGGGGCTGGGGAAGCTCTCCGCTTGCTCCCCGCCATTATAGGTGGCGAGCCCGGCTCGGACGGGAACCATATACGATGGAAGGAGGAATCCCTGAGTCTGCAGTTCGACTAATCGACTGTGTGGGACGGAACATATCTCCCAATCACCGGGCTTAGGGCTACAGGGGTGAGAGGAGGAGCTGCGGTGGTCGGCCATGTTGGAATGGATTTTTCCGAAGCGCGCTCTGATGGATTCTCGCTGTGGGAGGATGGTATGGATTGGATCTAAGAATCCCCATCCTTTTAATAGACGATTTATTTATCTGGCTAGGGGGGTGAATGTAAAAACACCCTGGCTCCTCATATTCATTCGATGCGTGGAAGATAGCCCTTATTGAGCACAGAAGCCAAGAAGTCCAACATTTATGGGGCCGGACACTACTTAACAAACATTCAAAATTTGGAGAAGAACCCACCTTGCAATGCCGAAGACAATACTGCGTGCCAGACTTGACGTCATTGAAGCCTGGTTCGGGGGCTACTGAGGGAGTCCTAGATTAGGGGGTCTCCGGACAGCCGGACTATATCCTTTGGTCGGACTGTTGGACTATGAAGATACAAGATTGAAGACTTCGTCTCGTGTCCGGATGGGACTTTACTTGGCGTGGAAGGCAAGCTGGGCAATACGGATATGTATATCTCCTGCTTTGTAACTGACCTTGTGTAACCCTAGCCCCCTCCGGCGTCTATATAACCCGGAGGGTTTTAGTCCATAGGACAACATACAATCATACCATAGGCTAGCTTCTAGGGTTTAGCCTCTCTGATCTCGGGTAGATCAACTCTTGTAATACTCATATCATCAAGAACAATCAAGAAGGACGTAGGGTTTTACCTCCATCAAGAGGGCCCGAACCTGGGTAAACATCGTGTCGCCTGCCTCCTGTTACCATCCGCCTTAGACGCACAGTTCGGGACCCCCTACCCGAGATCCGCCGGTTTTGACACCGACAGCGCGCCCCCTAGCCCAATCCGAATTGGGTGGGGGCCCCTTCCTTCCCTCTCTCTCCCTCTTCATTCTCTCCAACTCCAACTAGGGAAAGGGGGGAATCCTACTCCCGGTGGGAGTAGGACTCCCCCTAGGGTGCGCCATAGGGAGGGTCGGCCCTCCCCTCCTCCACTCCTTTATATGCGGGGGAGGGGCACCCCATAGACACACAAGTTGATCTCCTAGCCGTGTGCAGTGCCCCCCTCCACAGATTTCCACCTTGGTCATATCGTTGTAGAGCTTAGGCGAAGCCCTGCGTCGGTAACTTCATCATCACCATCATCACGCTGTTGTGCTGACGAAGCTCTCCCTCGACACTCAGCTGGATCTAGAGTTCATGGGACGTCACCGAGCTGAACGTGTGCAGATCGCGGAGGTGTCGTACGTTCAGTGCTAGGATCGGTCGGATCGTGAAGAAGTACAACTACATTACCACGTTGTTATAACGCTTCCACTTACGGTCTATGAGGGCACGTAGACAACACCCTCCCCTCTCGTTGCTATGCAGCACCTAGATGGATTGTAACATCCCAAATTTCTAATTTGGAATGTTATACATCGGTAATTCATGCATTTCATATTTTATTGCATTTCGTTTTTGCGAATCTCGAAATTCTAAGCAACTCAAGGACCCATGGAGAGAGTTGGGGATTTCATCATTTTCATATTTGAATTTTATCAAATATCGAAACAAGGATCACTTTGGTTCCAATTATTTTTCTCTCCAAAAATATTTCATATTAAAAATATATGAGAGGAGATAATATGACTTCTCCAAAATAAATGAAATATTGGAGGAAAAATACCAAATAATAGATTTTATTTGGATTTTTATTGCTATTTTATTTGAATTAGAAAAATATATGCATTTTTCAAAATTGCATTTTACGCCAAGAAAATGTTCACCCTATTCTAAATATTTTATTTCGATGGCGAAAATTTGTTTTGGTATTTTTAGATTTTTATTTATTTTTCTAGAATTTATTTTCGGCGGAATTATGTTAAAAAAGTTTTTCCCACCGGAACGAACTGGGCCGAGGCCCAGTTGGCCCAGCCACCTCGCGCCGCCGTCTCCCTCATGGAGACTGCGACGCCGCCCGCCTTGGCCGCCTCGGCCACACCTCCCCGCCCCCTGTCGCAAGCCACCTGCCCTCCCCTCCTTAAAAGCCGAACCGGGGCCCCTTGGAGCCCCAAGTCAACAGACGCCGCCCACCGCCTTGCGTCGCTGCTGCCGCCGCCGCCGCACGCCGCCGACGCCGCTTGCTGCCGCGCCACCCCGCGTCGCCCTCCGCCGCCCCACGCTGCCCCGCCGCGCCGCGCCGCCGTAGAAGCCGCCGGAGCCGACGCCGCCGATCCGATCCGGAGCCGCTCAGTTTTTTGGTATTTCGGTAAAGTCCTGGTTTTTAAAAAAAATCCTAGTTTTATTTTTTTAGATCGGTTCATTCGGTTTTTCTCGGTTCGATTAAATAGCAGACGTTCGTCTGTACGTTCATTTTAACGAACGCTGCTCGTCCATTAGCCGCAGGCAGCGAACGTTCGTTCGTTAGCCTGTTCGTCAGTTTTTCTTTTCCTAGGGTTTTTCCACGATTATTTTCGATCGCGATTCCAGCCCTAATCTTTGTTTTGGTTTATCTTTTCGCGCATTTATCCAAATCAGGTGAATCAAGCGTCTAGATCTTCGTCTCGAAGCCCTCTTTCTGTTTAACCAACTTGAACAAGATTTTGGTATTGTAAATTTTGACTTTAGTCCAGATTAGTAAACGGATCTTGTTTCTTTCATAGTTTGAGTTTCGTTGCTCCATTTGTTTTGATTCTCTTTGCAGATCGAATCTCTTCAATTGTGTTTTAGGATTCGATCTTCTCATTTCAGTTTTACTCATGCAACCGTAATTCATTGCTTATGTATGCTATTGTTTGTTTGTGATAGAATTCCCGGAGTGCAAAGCGTGCTACTATGAGTCTCTAGGTTTTGCAGATCGTCAGCAAGGCAAGTAGCACATTGATCATACTCTTTTCATACCCAGTTTTTGTGCATTAGTATCAATCCTCAAACATTGCATGAGTAGGATCTCTTAACATGTGGGTTTGGGAAGTAGTTGTCGAGGTAGAACCTATTGCCCTATTTATTATCAAGCCCTTGGGAGTTACTTCTACGTATGCTTATATTGTTATGCTATGCTCGTAGACGTGGTTTGGGTGAGTGAATCCATGACAGATGTGAGATTGTTAATTAATGGTTTACTTAAGGTGGCAACATTAATACAAGTCTGGATGGATTGCTTGTGGGCACCTGGAGAATCTAGTGTTGTCCTAGGATATCTCGGAGTACCCATGTGATCATCCTATGGTCCGCCACCCAGGCTCAAAGGGATCACACGATTATTCATGCTAGAAACTTCTGTGTGCAGCCACAAGCCATTATGGGCTCTGGCATAGTGGAGTAAGTTGCGTGACCTCTTCTAGTGGTAGACTAGCAAATGTAGGGGATGTAGGTTGGTACGGTCTACCCAGGGTTATAGTTAATGCTTCTGAAAGATTGTGTCTCGGTCATCCGTTTCTCAAACGCCATGTACTACAAGAAATCCAACAGAGGAGATCGAGTCTTGTGGGGAAAAGTGCGCAAACCTCTGCAGAGTGTACATACTAATCATGGTTAGCCGTGTCCCCAGTTATGGACATCTTGAGTAACTGGTACTTGAATTATCATATGGATCTCATCACTCTAAATTTAATATTGTTGGGTTGATAATTACTTTTAATTGGGATTTGAGTTGGAGGAACCTTCTCAATGTTGTTCAACTACCATGATAGTTAAATAAAATATATTCCTTTGTTGTAGGGAAAAATTGGCTTTTCGCAAAAGCATATTAACCATACAGCCTCCACTAGCCATATATGCATGTAGTGATAGCAATTATCTCTTCATTACTTTACTGTGTTACTATGCCAACATATTCCATGTGCTGACCCATTTTCGGGCTACAACGTATCATGTTGCAGACTTTTCAGACGAAGATTAAGGTTCGCTAGGCTGTTGTCGTGCACTCAGCTATGCCATTGGAGTTGATGGATTCACCTTATCTTCCAAGCCTTCCACTGTTATCTTATTCAGATGGCTTTCAGCCATATTTATTGTAATAAGTTCTCTTTTGAGACATTCGATGTAATAAGTGTGTGATTGATACTCTGTTATAAATCCTTCGAAGTACTGTGTGTGTCAGCATTACCGATCCAGGGATGACACTGAAGCACAGAGACTTGACCGTTTGAGGTCGGTTCGCTACAAGATGGTATCGGAGCACACGCTGAATGTAGGACACGGCCACTAAGATGAGCCATAGGTCACTCTTCTCTACTCATTTCTGACTTCTCTCCCTTTTCTACTCTTTAGGATAGCGAACTCAAGGAACAAGTTTGCACAACCGGATGAAGACACACCTTTTGGACGACACTTGAAGGAAGTCACTAGGTACCTGAACATCGGAATATCAAGCTTCACTGGGACCAACACCGCCACACTACCAGAAGAGGAACGTTGGATGATTTGAGTTCAAGTTCCAGAAAGGACGTTCATGCCAGTCACTAAACCCATAGAGTTTTCCTTTGATGCGCCAACCTGGAGTCTAGGCAAGAGCATGGCAGCCCACATCACCATAGGACGCATTGGCAAAGTTTACACAAGGAGCTTAAGGACACTATCTACCAGATATGTGGGCGCTGAGATGAGCAATGGGAGATGATCAGTACCAGGAAGGATAGGTCCATTGCAGCATTCATCTAGGAGTTAAATCATCACATATGTCGCCAGGAGAACCAGATGTGCGCAAGCATGATAGATTTGAAGAAGGCGATGACCAGGATCACAGAACTAGAAGAGGAGCTTAAGTCTACACGCGATGGATATGAGGAGGAAATGACGATACTTGTGGAGATGAATGACGACCTGACAAGGAAGCTAAGAGTTTTTATGGGAGACCCCGCGCCAGGAGGATAAGACGACGAACCCAAGGAGATTCGTTCTGAAGACTACATCATCATCGATGACACCGACTCCGACCCTGATAGTAGTGATGATGACTATGAAGAAGAAGCTGGAGCGGACATCATGGAGTCTTCCACCGATCAAATTTTTTTAGTAGACCACCATATGATCAGTAGTATTCCCCCATGTATATAGAATAGTCCGAGCACTGTAACGATAGTTAGATCGATTGTATGCCCTTGCTTGATTGATTGAGTGATGTGATATGATTGTGTTTGTCTCATGTGCATATGGGTAGTGCTTTCTCACTAGACCTCATTATATTCTAATCTCTCCCCTCTAAACCCATCAGATGCCTCCAAGACATGACCCCGTATTTGCTTTCCGACCGGAGCTCACTCAGTTGATCTAGCAGCAGAATACACTGATGCAGTTGCTAGTTCAGAATCAGGGCAACAACAACAACAATAACAACAACCCACCGCCACCACCTCCAGTTGACAACTTAGCCCGTTTTCTGGGGTTACAGCCACCTGTGTTTTACAGTAGCACCGAGCCCATAGTTGCGCATGATTGGCTACGCAGGATTGGAAGAGAGTTAACCACTGTCGGTTGCACAGATGCTGAGAAGGTGCGTTTTGCCGCACACCAATTGGATGGACCCATAGCCGCATGGTGGGAGAATTACATAGCTACTTTTCCCATAGTCAATGTCACTTGGGAGCAGTTTCAGCAAGCTTTCCGCACAGCCCGTGTCTCAACTGGAGCTATGAGCATGAAGAAGCGTGAGTTTCGCAACTTACGCCAGGGAAATCATATTGTAGGTCAGTACGTGGAGGAGTTTAGTAAGTTATCTCGCTATGCCCCAGATGACGTGGCCACAGATGCCGCGAAGCAGGAGAAGTTTATGGAGGGGCTGAATGATGAGATGAGCATGCAGTTGATGGTGGCAACATTCAACAACCACCAGGAGTTGGTAGACAAGGCTCTTATGATTGAAGGGAAGCAGCAGTAGATTGAGAGCCGTAAGAGGAAGTATGAACAAGGGAAGTATAATTCAGGAGCTCAGCAGAAACCCCGTCTCACCCCGAACCCGGGAGGATTTACCCATAACCATGGAGGCCATAACCATAATGGAGGAATTCTGCATAACCACACCCGCCAAGAAGGATCTAAGTCACATTACTTGTTTTAAGTGCGGGAAGATTGGACACTATGCCACCGAGTGTTCTGAAGCAAAGAATGGGAATGGCAATGGAAACTCTGGGAAGAAGCCCAACCCATTCAACAAGGGACAAGTGAACCACGTGAACATGGAGGAGGTTGAAGAGCAGCCAGATGCAGTTATCGGTAAGTTTTTGGTTAAGTCATTTACCGAAATAGTTCTTTTTGATACTGGTGCACCGCATTCATACATTTGAAGGGGATTTGTGGACAAGTTTAAGTTACCCACCTTAGCCCTTAGGACACCCTTGCTAGTGAGTTCACCAGGTGCAGAGTATATGGCCAGCCGATGGTGCGACTGGTTACCCTTAACCATTGGTAGCCACGTTTTCCCCTCAGACCTAATAATTTTGGAATCCCAAGGATTGGATGTGATACTCGGTATAGATTTGTTATTGAAGTACGGAGCAAACATTGATTGCGCCAGTAAGTCGATTTTACTCACCTCCCCGAAGGGAAAAAGGATTAAGTATGTATCCAGCTATACTCCCAAGAGTACTCACGTAAATTCTCTCACAGGAGTTGTTCAGGAAGAAGTGCCTGTAGTGAAGGATTACCCGAATGTATTTCCTGAGGAATTACCCAGGCATGCCGCCAGACCGTGATATTGAGTTTTTGATAGAGCTGTTGCCAGGCACCGGACCGATATCAAAGAGACCCTACCGGATTCCCGTAAATGATCTGGAGGAGATTAAGAAGCAGATCAAGGAGTTATTGGAGAAAGGTTACATTCGACGAAGTTCATCACCATGGGGAGCCCTAGTGCTCTTGGTTGAGAAGAAGGATAAATCTCTGAGAATGGTTGTTGATTATTGGGCATTGAATGAGGTGAAGATCAAGAACAAGTACCCACTGCCGATGATCAATGATTTGTTTGACCAGCTGCAAGGAGCTAAAGTCTTTTCGAAGATCGACCTGCGATCAGGATACCACCAGCTAAAGATTCGAGAAAAGGATATACGCAAGATAGCTTTCACCACAAGGTATGGGCTATATGAGTATACGGTTATGTCATTTGAACTGACTAAGGCCCCCGCCTATTTCATGAGTATGATGAATAAGGTGTTTATGGAGTTTTTGGATAAGTTCGTTGTGGTGTTCATTGAAGATATCTTGGTATACTCAAAGGATGAAGAGGAACACAAGGATCATTTGCATTTGGTTCTCGAGAAGCTGAGGGAACATCAGTTATATGCCAAGTTTAGCAAATGTGAGTTTTGGTTGAAGGAAGTAGGATTTCTTGGACATGTTATATCAGGAGAAGGTATAGCAGTGGATCCCACCAAGGTCCAGTCAGTCACTGAGTGGTTGGCACCCACCTCAGTTGGAGAGATCCACAGTTTTCTTGGACTAGCGGGATACTATCGGAGATTCATTGAGAATTTTTCCAAGATTGCGAAGCCCATGACGACATTGCTAAAGAAGGACACTAATTTCAAATGGACAGAAGAATGTGAGGCCAGTTTCCAGGAGTTGAAGAAACGTTTGACTATAGCCCCGGTGCTGATTCTACCAGATATACGCAAGGATTTCCAAGTGTATTGCGACGCCTCTCGCTTAGGACTTGGAGGAGTACTTATGCAAGACAGGAGGGTTGTTTCGTATGCCTCACGACAACTTCGACCCACGAGTTGAATTATGCCACGCATGATTTGGAGTTAGCAGCTGTAGTGATGCACTCAAGACCTGGAGACATTTTCTTATTGGGAACCATTGTGATGTGTACACGGATCATAAGAGTTTGAAGTACATATTCACCCAGAAGGAGCTGAACCTCAGGCAGAGGAGATGGTTGGAACTCATAAAGGATTATGACATGAAGCTGCATTATCATCCAGGAAAGGCCAATGTTGTAGCAGATGCTTTGAGCCAAAAAGTTATGTTAATACTCTTCTAACGGGAGGATTGCCAAAGGAGTTAGCAGAAGATCTCACGGAGCTTCGTTTGGAGATTGTTCCTAGAGGTTTTGTTACAACCATGGAAGTTCAGTCGACCTTGTTGGGAAAGATTCGAGAAGCTCAGAAGGATGACAAAGAAATTGCCGAGATAAAGGAGAAGATGGCTGAAGGAAAAGCCAAAGGATTTCGTGAGGATGAGCACGACACCTTGTGGTTCGAGGGCCGTGTTTATGTGCCCAATAATGCAGAAATCAGGAAGTTGATACTACAGGAAGCTCATGACTCGCCATACTCGATACACCCCGGAAACACCAAGATGTACTTGGATTTGAAGGAGCGTTTCTGGTGGACTGGTATGAAGAAGGATATTGCTGAGTATGTAGCAGTATGTGATGTATGTCAGAGAGTGAAGGCAGAACATCAGAAGCCAGTAGGATTACTGCAGCCTATGCTGATACCCGAATGGAAGTGGGATAAGCTTGGCATGGATTTTATCACCGGATTGCCCAGGACCCAATCAAGATATGATTCTATCTGGGTATTAGTTGATCGCTTGACCAAAGTGGCTCACTTTATCACAGTGAAAACCACGTATACAAGTGCGAAGTTGGCCAAGATATATATGACCAGGATTGTATATCTGCATGGGGTTCCGAGGACCATCGTATCAGATAGGGGAACGCAGTTTACATCAAAGTTTTGGCACCAGCTTACCGGACTTTGGGTACCAGGCTAGAGTTCAGCACAACATTTCACCCGCAGACAGATGGACAGACTAACAGAGTCAATCAGATTCTGGAAGACATGTTGAGAGCTTGTGCGTTGGATTATGGATCTAGTTGGGATGCTAATTTTCCATACGCAGAGTATTCATACAACAATAGCTACCAGGCCAGTTTGAAGATGGCACCGTTTGAAGCCCTGTATGGAAGAAGGTACAGAACACTGTTGATGTGGGATGAAGTTGGAGACCATTAGTTGTTTGGACCAGATTTGATTGAGGAGTCCGAACAGAAGGTTAAACTAATTCGGGATAGACTGAAGGTAGCTCAGTCCAGATAGAAGAGCTATGCAGACTCAAAACGCAAGGAGGTAGTCTATGAAATCAGAGACAGAGCATATTTGCGAGTGTCACCTCTGCGAGGAGTTAAACGTTCTGGAGTTAAGGGAAAGTTAGCCCCGAGAGTTGTAGGACCGCACCGTGTTTTGGAACGCATGGGAGAGGTTTCCTACAAGTTGGAATTACTCGAAGGACTATCAGGAGTACATGATGTGTTTCACGTTTCCCTGTTGAAGAAGTGCCATGTTGAGATGGCCAATATCCCTTTGAGAGATACGGTGCCCCTAGAAGCAATTCAGTTGGATAGTGATTTGACCTATGAGGATAAACCAGTAAAGATTCTCGAGTTTGCCAGCCGAGTTACTCGCAGCAAGGTTATCAAGTTTAGCAAAGTTCAGTGGAGCCACCATACCGAGGATGTAGCCACCTGGGAACGAGAGGATGATCTACGAAAGGACCACCCACACCTATTTTCTAGCCAACCCAAATCTCGAGGGCGAGATTCATCTTAAGGGGGGGGGGGTAGGTTTGTAACATCCCAAATTTCCAATTTGGAATGTTATACATAGGTCATTCATGCATATCATATTTTATTACATTTTGTTTTTGCGATCCTCAAAATTCTAAGCAACTCAAGGACCCATGGAGAGAGTTGGGGATTTCACTGCTTTCATCACTACTAGGAAAAGGGCTATAGATGAAATTGACACTAATGGTGCACCAGAGAAGTGGTGCGCCACTACTATATACTAATGGCGCACCATGTGGTGATGCACCATTAGTGTGGAAGACACTAATGGTGCACCAGGCACAAGGTGCGCCACAAGTAACAATTTTTTTTCATTTTTCCAAACATACTAATGGCGCATCCGGGCAAAGTGTGCCATTAGTAGTTCTAACTAGTAATGGCACACCAGCCATAGAGTGCGCCACTACTGTATTTTTTTATTCTGTTTTTTTGCAAAACTACTAATGGCGCACCGTTGCAAAGTGCGCCATTACTAGTTTAAACTAGTAATGGCGCACTCTGCCAAAGTGCGCCATTAGTATATATATTTTTGATATTTCATGGGCACTTTTTGATATTTTTTGATATCACCAAGACAGATACTTTTTGATATCATGAATATTTTAAAATTCCATGGGTACTTTTTGAATTCATGAGGACAGTCAATCTCGATCCCCCTCCATCTCGATCTCGATTCCACCCACACCCTACCCCGCTAGCTCCACCGCCGACGACGACCCACCGCACCCTCCCCCGCTCCACCGCCGCCGACGAGCACCCTCCGCACCCTCCATCACGATCTCGGTTCCACACGCACCCTCCCCCGCTAGCTCCACCGCCGCCGACGACCCACCGCACCCTTCCCCGCTCCACCGCCGCCGACGAGCACCCCCCGCACCCTCCCCCGCTCCACCGCCGCCGAAGAGCACCCCCCGCACCCTCCCCCGCTCTGGTCAAATTATGTATGCAAGAACAAATCTTTAAACAATTACTAACATTCATAACAAAAATTATTTATAACATCACCACAAATAATAATAAAAAATATACTAATGGCGCACCGGCCTGGTGGTGCGCCATTGCTATCTAAAAAAAGATTTCTAATGGTGCACCGGCGGTGGGTGCGCCATTGCTATCTAAAAAAACGATTTCTAATGCTGCACCGACGGGTGGTGTGCCATTAGTAAGCTTCCCCCCTATAGCTAAGTCCTCCCTCTCCCTCGCCAGATCCCATTCGTCCCTCTCTCCCTCGCCAGACCCACGACGCCGCCGCCCCGACCCCCGCCAGACTCCACCCCCGCCGCCCCCGCGCCCCACCCTCGCCGGCCCCGCCGCCCCCGCGCCCCCACCCCCGCCGCCCGACCCTCAACGTCTTCGCCTTCCTCCTCGCCGTCCGCGCCGAGCAGCGATGCAGCACCATACCCCCCCCCCCGACCCTCCTCCTCCCCTCCCCCTCCTCCTCCTCCCCTTGCCCCCCGCCTGCGCCGGGGCTGACGGCCCCTTCTCTGTCTCGCAGGGCAAGGTCTTCGGCGCCTCTACAACATCGATGCCTCACCGTCGATCCGCGTCACCTCATCAACCCCGGCCCCGCACGAGCTCGCCATCGTCTTCCTCTCGGTGAGCTGCACCGGTTCCCCTCCCCCCTTTCTGTTAACTGAACATTGTCAGGTTTAGGATCTGTTAACTGAAAAAGTTTAGATTCAGAAACATTGTTGGACTGATAGGAAGTTTGTTGAACAAAGCAATCTACACCTGTAATTTCTACTATTATGCCTTTGTTACTCCAGTCAAAATTTTAGTCAAAATTTTCCTGTCAAAATTTTCAGTCAAGCACAACTGATCATGTAACTTGAGACCTTGCCCTGCGGCATTATAATGTTTGATGCCTGCATCAACACTTCTCTATACTGCATGCGGTTGTTATAGTTGGGGGTCAAAAGTAGGGTTTAGCTTTAACATGATTCGCTAGTGCTTTCATCACAGAACACATTCTTTAAAAAGGGGATATTCTGAAGTCGATGCTTTCTCAGGATGGGAATAATAGTCTAAAATACACCTGATGGAAACCTTGTTGATTGTGATCTCTGCACATGTTTAATGTCTATGCTGTTGTGTGGCTGTTATGTGTGTCTATGTCGGTGAGCTTGTGTTATGCACTTCTGCATTTGACAAGTAATGACTTGCAAAGATGATGATCATCTTGCTAGTTTGTTGGGTTTTGTCTCCGACCATTATGTCGTGATGAATTTGCAGGTACCCCAAGAGGCCCTTGAGTTTGCCAGAATGTCGATTAACTTCCATTCCGGCAAATTCGGGTACTCCATATGTCCTATTTTCAGCAAAGGTCATGCTGAAAATTTCCGTGAATTTTAGCATGACTTTGCTAAAAATAGGACATATGGGGTACTTGCGACTAATGCATGGGCCGGGGTATCTTAGTACTTAATTAAGTAGGATGAACTGCCCCTTTATTCTTGCTGCATTAAACCATAGGTTTTAGGGTGCCTCAGTGTCGATAAGAACCTAAATGATGAAAGCCTAGGCTTTTAGGGTGCCTTGGCGTCGACAAACTCTAAATGATAAAACCTTGGCTTTTAGGGTGCCTCAGTGTCGATAAGAACCTAAATGACGAAAGCTTAGGCTTTTAGGGTGCCTCGGCGTCGACAAACCCTAACTGATAAAAGCTTAGCTTTTAGGATGCCTCGGTGTCGACAAACCCTAAATGATGTAGTTTTGAATTATGAACGTAGGATATGTCGTCATCGAACAATGAAAGTCTCCCGGGGGAGTGCGACTGGTGCCACTACGATCGAGGTCTGTGCGACATGCCTCACCTGGACGATGATCTGCGCTTCAGCATTAAGCTCGAGGAGACCTTCGAAGTTGAAATGGTACACAACGACGACAAGTGTTATTTTCATAATTAAGCATGACTTCAACTATTTCAACGTGTAATTTTCATCTTCTACAATTCGAATATAGCTTATCCCATGCCATGCAAGACGCTATGTCTTGGAGAGGATGGATTTTGAAGACCATGAAATTTCTGAAACAAAGAAAATTCACCTAAGGACTCATCACGATGTGGACTTTGAAGTAAATCTATATAATTCTAAGAGCGTAACCCATTTTGGTTGCAAAAATTGGGAAGCATTTTGCAAGATGTATGATTTTGATGAGGGTATGCTTATCACCATGGATCTTGGTAATCCTGACATCAACCAAGACAATATGGACATTTGGGTCCTTGTTGATACGCCTCCAGTGCTACCGCTATGTGAGTTTCTCAAACATAGTTATTAGCTAATTTATATTGTTTATTTCAAAATAGTTGACAGCTTATTTCCATTGACAGCTTATTTTTATTGTTCAAAGAATGTGCGGGAGATGGTAGACAAAACCCACTACACCGATGGCTCCGAATTAACAACTTACAAGGAGAAAAATCATCTGGTCGGATTTTGTACTGACATTGAGAATTACAATATCCACAATCGAACTCCTCAACATTATGGTAAATACGTGCCACTAGTGCATGTGTTCAACTACGGTAACTACCATGGAGATACCCTGGTAAGATTTTTACTATTACGACATCCGTGCATCTTTTGCATACTTCTAAAACTAGTACATCATTGCTAACTATGAAGTTATTACTATGTTTTTCAACAGATAATCCCAGAGAATTGTGTGCCTCATTTGATGTATAAGAAAGGTAGTCTTAATGTTTTGAACATACAGCCAGGTCATCCTACGAATCTCAATTGTCCATACGAGATTTCTAAAAGAAGTGGAGACATGAAAATCAAAGGATGGAAAAAATGTATGGACAGTCGTAAGGAGGTTCTTGGAAGCAAAAGGAAGCGAAGCGCAAGAATTGGAGATAGGATGTTCTCCATTCTCCATAATGGAGAGTCAGGGTCTATATTGTTTTATGCTATTTTAGCTTAAATAGGGTATTTAGGTCCTGCCTAATACTGATCATCATGTGCTAAGAACAATTAAGTAGGGTTGGTTCAATGACTATCAAGATGATGATTGTATGACTTGTTATTAATAACGAGTAGAAGTTGTATGATGATGATTAGTAGGACTTGTTAGGATTAGTATTACTCCGACAAACTCGCTACTCGCGGTCTCGAGACTTGTAATGTTCTATCTTTGTTCGGTCTTTTGAATTTGGAGACTAATATGATGAATTGTATTCGGAGACTAATCTTCTATTGTATTCGATGAATCTGCTCTTGCTGTGGGGTGTTGTATATATTCTGTCCAATAATATATTTTGTAACCTGTGCAAAATTAAGAAAAGTAAAAAAAAACTAATATTCATACTAATGGCGCATCACCCAACAGTGCGCCATTAGTATGCCAGATACTAATGGTGCATGGTGTTCTATACTAATGGTGCACTGCGTGGTGCGCCATTAGTATACCAGATACTAATGGCGCACCGGTGGTGCGCCATTAGTAAGAAATACTAGTGGCGTGATACTAATGGCGCACCAGTAGTGCACCATTAGTAGGCAAAACTGGTGCGCCATTAGTAGCCCTTTTCCTAGTAGTGCATATTTGAATTTTATCAAATATCAAAACAAGGATCACTTTGGTTTTAATTATTTTTCTCTCCGAAAATATTTCATATTAGAAATATATGATAGGAGATAATATGACTTCTCCAAAATAAATGAAATATTGGAGGAAAAATACCAAAAGTCAAATAATAGATTTTATTTGGATTCTTATTGCTATTTTATTTGAATTAGAAAAATATATGCATCTTCAAAATTGCATTTTAGGCCAAGAAAATGTTCACCCTGTTCTAAATATTTTATTTAGATGGTGAAAATTTGCTTTGTATTTTTAGATTTTTATTTATTTTTCCAGGATTTATTTTCGACAGAATTATGTTTAAAAAAGTTTTTCCCGCCTGACCGAACTGGGCTGAGGCCTAGTTGGCCTAGCCACCCCGCGCCGCCGTCTCCCTCGCAGAGAACGCGAGCCGCACACCGCCGCCTGTCGTGGCCATCTCGACCACGCCTCCCCGCCCGTACCGCAAGCCACCTCCCATCTCCTCCTTAAAAGCTGATCCGGACCCCCCTGGGGCCCTAAGTCGACAGCCGCCGCCGCCCCGCCGCCTTGCGTCGCTGCTTCCTCCGCCGCCGCACGCTGCTACCGCGCCGCCCCGCGTCGCCCCGCCTAGCCGCACCGCCATAGAAGCCGCCGGAGCCGATCCGATCCAGAACCGTTCGGTTTTTTTTGGTTTTTAGGTAAAGTCCTGGTTTTTTTAAAACCCTAGTTTTGTTTTTTTAGATCGGTTCGTTTGGTTTTTCTCGGTTCGATTAAATAGCGGACGTTCGTCCGTGCATTCGTTTTAACGAACGCTTCTCGTCCGTTAGCCGCAGGCAGCGAACGTTTGTTCGTTAGCCTGTTCGTCAGTTTTTCTTTTCCCAGGGTTTTTCCGCGATTATTTTCGATCGTGATTCCAGCCCTAATCTTCGTTTTGGTTTATCTTTTCGCTCGTTTATCCAAATCGGGTGAAACAAGCGTCTAGATTTTCGTCTCGTTGCCCTCTTTCTGTTTAACCAACTTGAACAAGTTTTTGTTATTGTAAAATATGACTTTAGTCCAGATTAGTAAACGGATCTTGTTTCTTTCATAGTTTGAGTTTCGTTGCTCCGTTTGTTTTGATTCTTTTTGCAGATCGAATCTCTTCAGTTGCGTTTTAGGATTCGATCTTCTTATTTGAGTACCCATGCAACCATGGTTGATAGCTTATGTATGCTATTGTTTGTTTGCGATTGAATTCATGGAGTGCGAAGCGTGCTACTACGAGTCTCTAGGTTTTGTAGATTATTAGCAAGGCAAGTAACACATTGATCATACTCTTTTCATACCCAGTTTTTATGCATTAGTATAAATCCTCAAACATTGCATGAGTAGGATCTCTTAACATGTGGGTTTGGGAAGTAGTTGTTGAGGTAGAACCTATTGCCCTGTTTATTATCAAACCCTTGGGAGTTACTTCTACATATGCTTATATTGCTATGTTATGCTTGTAGACGTGGTTTGGGTGAGTGAATCCATGACAGATGTGAGATTGTTAATTAATGGTTAACTTAAGGTGGCAACTTTAAAACACATCTGGGTGGATTGCTTGTGGGCACCTGGAGAATGCAGTGTTGTCCTAGGATATCCCGGAGTACCCGTGTGATCATCCTACGGTCCGCCACCCAGGCTCAAAGGGATCACAAGATTATTCATGCTAGAAACTTCCGTGTGTAGCCACAAGCCATTATGGGCTCTAGCATAGTGGAGTAAGTTGCGTGACCTCTTCCAGTGGTAGACTATAGCAGATGTAGGGGATGTAGGTTGGTACGGTCTACCCAGGGTTAGAGTTAATGATTCTTAAAGACTGTGTCTCGGTCATCCGTTTCTCAAACACCATGTAGTGCGAGAAATCCAACGGAGGAGATCGAGTCTTGTGGGGAAAAGTGTGCAAACCTCTACAGAGTGTACAAACTAATTATGGTTAGCTGTGTCCCCGGTTATGGACATCTTGAGCAATTGGTACTTGAATTATCATATGGATCTCATCACTCTAAATTTAATATTGTTGGGTTGATAATTACTTTTAATTGGGATTTGACTTGGAGGAACCTTCTCAATGTTGTTCAACTACCATGATAGTTAAATAAAATATGTTCCTTTGTTGTAGGGAAAAAATGACTTTTCGTAAAAACATATTAACCATACAGCCTCTACTAGCCATATATGCATGTAGTGATGGCAATTATATGTTCATTACTTTACTGTGTTACTATGCCAGCATATTCCATGTGCTGACCCATTTTCGGGCCGCAACGTATCATGTTGCAGACTTTCAGACGAAGAGTAAGGTTCGCAAGGCCGTTGTCGTGCACTCAGCTATGCCGTTGGAGTTGATGGACTCACTTTATCTTCCAAGACTTCTGATGTTATCTTATTTAGATGGCTTTAAGCCATATTTATTGTAATAAGTTCTCTTTTGAGACATTCGATGTAGTTAGTGTGTGATTGCTACTCTGTTATAAATCCTTCGAAGTACTGTATGTGTCAGCATTACCAATCCAGGGATGACAGTGAAGCACAGAGACTTGACCGTTTGAGGTTGGGTCGCTACATGGATCTTGCGTGTGCGTAGGATTTTTTTTTAAATTACTGCGTTCCCAATAGTGGCACCCGAGCCAGGTTTATGAGTAGATGTCATATGCACAAGTAGAACACAAAGGAGTTGTGGGCGTGGGTATATACATATTGCTTGCCGTCACTAATTGATTCTTGATTCTGCAGTATTGTTGGATGAAGTGGCTCAGACCGACATTACGTGTATACTTATGTGAGACTGGTTCTACCGACATGCTTCGCACATAGGTGGCTGGTGGGTGTCAGTTTCTCCAACTTTAGTTGAATCGTATTCAATGAATATGGTTCTTTCTGAAGATCAAAAAGAAATCACTATACCGCATTGTGGTTTTTGATGCGTAGGTAAGAACGGTTCTTGCTCAGCCCGTAGCAGCCACTTAAAACTTGCAACAACAAAGTAGAGGACATCTAAATTGTTTTTGTAGGGCATGTTGTGATATGATATGGTCAAGACATGATGCTAAATTTTATTTTATGAGATGATCATGTTTTGTAATAGAGCTATCGACAACTGGCAGGAGCCATATGGTTGTCGCTTTTATTATATGAAATGCAATCGCCATGTAATTGCTTTACTTTATCAGTAAGTGGTAGTGATAGCCGTAGAAGCAATAGTTGGCGAGACGACAACAATGCTTTGATGGAGATCAAGGTGTCAAGCCGGTGACGATGGTGATCATGACGGTGCTTTGGAGATGGAGATCAAAGGCACAAGATGATGATGGCCATATCATATCACTTATATTTGATTGCATGTGATGTTTATCCTTTATGCATCTTATTTTGCTTAGTTTGGCGGTAGCATTATAAGATGATCTCTCACTAAATTTCAAGGTATAACTGTTCTCCCTGAGTATGCACCGTTGCTATAGTTCATCGTGCCGAGAAACCACGTGATGATCGGGTCTAATAAGCTCTACGTTCAGATACAACGGGTGCAAGCCAGTTTTGCACACGTGGAATACTCAAGTTAAACTTGACGAGCCTAGCATATGCAGATATGGCCTCGGAACACTAAGACTGAAAGGTCGAGCGTGAATCATATAGTAGATATGATCAACATAGTGATGTTCACCATTCAAAACTACTCCATCTCACGTGATGATCGGACATGGTTTAGTTGATATGGATCACGTGATCACTTAGATGATTAGAGGGATGTCTATCTAAGTGGGAGTTATTAAGTAATATGATTAATTGAACTTAAATTTATCATGAACTTAGTCCTGATAGTTTTTGCATATCTATGTTGTAGATTAATTGCTCGCGTATAGCTTCCCATTTTATTTATGATATGTTCCTTGAGAAAACTATGTTGAAAGATGATAGTAGAAACGATGCGGACTAGCTCTGTGATCTGAGGATTATCCTCATTGTTGCACAGAAGAATTATGTCCTTAATGCACTGCTAGGTGACGGACCTATTGCAGGAGCAAATGTAGACGTTATAGCTCGGTATGATGACTACTTGATAGTTTAGTGTGCCATGCTTTACGGCTTAGAACTGGGACTTCAAAAATGTTTTGAACGCCATGGAGCATATAAGATGTTCCAGGAGCTGAAATTAGTATTTCAGACTCATGCCTGAGTCGAGAGGTATGAGACCTTTGACAAGTACTTTGCCTACAAGATGGAGGAGAATAGCTCAACCAGTGAGCATGTGCTCAGAATATCTGAGTACTTCAATTGCTTGAATCAAGTGGGAGTTAATATTCTAGATAAGATAGTGATTGACAGAGTCCTCTAGTCACTATCGCCAAGTTACTGGAACTTCGTGATGAACTATAATATGCAAGGGATGACGAAAACGATTTCCGAGCTCTTCGTGATGCTGAAATCGACGAAGGTAGAAATCAAGAAAAGCATCAAATGTTGATGGTTGACAAGACCACTAGTTTCAAGTAAAAGGGCAAAGGGAACTTCAAGAAGAATGGAAAGCAAGTTTCCACTCCCATGAAGAATCCCAAAGCTAGATCCAAGCCTAAAACTGAGTGCTTCTACTACAAAGGAAATGATCACTGGAAGTGGAACTGCCCTAGATACTTGGCGGATAAGAAGGATGGCAAAGGGAACAAAGGTATATTTGATATACATGTTATTGATGTGTACTTTACTACTGTTTATAGCAACCCCTTAGTATTTGATACTGGCTCGCTTGCTAAGAGTAGTAACTCGAAACGGGAGTTGCAAAATAAACAGAGACTAGTTAAGGGCGAGGTGATGATGTGAGTTGGAAGTGATTCCAAAGTTGATAAGATCACCATCACACACTCCCTTTACCTTCGGGATTAGTGTTGAACCTAAAATAAATGTTATTTGGTGTTTGTGTTGAGCATAAATATGATTCGATCATGTTCATAACAATACAGTTATTCATTTAAGTCAAAGAATAATTGTTGTTCTATTTACATGAATAAAACCTTCTATGGTCATACACTCTATATAAATGGTTTATTGAATCTTGATCGTAGTGATACACATATTCATAATATTGAAGCCAAAAGATGCAAAGTTAATAATGATAGTGCAACTTATATGTGGCACTGTCGTTTAGTTCATATTAGTGGAAAGCACATGAAGAAACTCCATGCTGCTGGACTTTTGGAATCACTTGATGCTTGTGAACCATGCCTCATGGGCAAGATGACTAAGACTTCGTTCTTTGGAACAATGGAGCGAGCAACAGACTTGTTGGAAATAATACATACTGATGTGTGCGGTCCAGTGAGTGTTGAGGCTCGCGGCGGGTATCGTTATTTTCTGACCTTCACAGATGATTTGAGCAGATATGGGTATATCTACTTGATGAAACATAAGTCTGAAACATTTGAAAAAGTTCAAAGAATTTCAGAGTGAAGTGGAAAATCATCGTAACAAGAAAATAAAGTTTCTATGATCTGATCGTAGAAACAAATATTTGAGTTACGAGTTTGGTCTTCATTTGAAACAATGTGGAATAGTTTCGCAACTCACGCCACCTGGAACACCACAATGTAATGGTGTGTCCGAACGTCATAACCGTACTTTATTAGATATGGTGCAATTTATGATGCCTCTTACCGAATTACCACTATCATTTTGGGGTTGTGCATTAGAGACAGCTGCATTAACGTTAAATAGGGCACCATCTAAAAATCCGTTGAGATGACACTGTATGAACTGTGGTTTAGCAAGAAACCTAAGCTGTCATTTCTTAAAGTTTGGGGTTGAGATGCTTATGTGAAAAATTTTCAAACTGATAAGCTCGAACCCAAATCGGAGAAGTGTGTCCTCATAGAATACCCAAAAGAAACTATTGGGTACACCTTCTATCACAGATCCGAAGGCAAGATCTTTGTTGCTAAGAGTGGATCCTTTCTAGAGAAGGAGTTTCTCTCGAAAGAAGTGAGTGGGAGGAAAGTATAACTTGATGAGGTAATTGTACCTGCTCCCTTATTGGAAAGTAGTTAACCACAAAAATCAGTTCTAGTGATTCCTACACCAGTAAGTGAGGAAGTTAATGATGATGATCATGAAACTTCTGATCAAGTTACTACCAAACCACGTAGGTCAACCAGAGTAAGATTCGCACCAGAGTGGTACAGTAATCCTGTTTTGGAAGTCATGTTACTTGACCACGACGAACCTACGAACTATGAGGAAGCAATGATGAGCCCAGATTCCACAAAATGGCTCAAGGCCATGAAATATGAGATGGGATCCATGTATGAGAACAAAGTATGGACTTTGATTGACTTGCCCGATGAGCGGTGAGCCATTCAGAATAAATGGATCTTCAAGAGGAAGACGGACAATGATAGTAGTGTTACTATCTACAAAGCTCGAATTGTCGCAAAAGGTTTTTGACAAGTTCAAGGTGTTGACTACGATGAGATTTTCTCACTCGTATCGAGGCTTAAAAGTTTGTCCGAATCATGTTAGCAGTTGTCGCATTTTATGAAATCTAGCAAATGGATATCAAAACTACATTCCATAATGGATTTATTAAAGAAGAGTTGTATATGATACAACCAGAAGGTTTTGTCAATCCTAAAGGCGCTAACGATGTGTGCAAGCTCCAGCGATCCATCTATGGACTGGTGCAAGCATCTCAGAGTTGGAATATATGCTTTGATGAGTTGATCAAAGCATATAGTTTTATACAGACTTTTGGAAGCCTGTATTTACAAGAAAGTGAGTGGGAGCACTACAGCCTTTCTGATAAGTATATGTGAATGACATATTGTTGATCGGAAATGATATAGAATTTTCTGGAAAGCACAAAGGAGTGTTTTAAAGGAGTTTTTCAAAGAAAGACCTCGGTGAAGTTGCTTACATATTGAGAATCAAGATCTATAGAGATAGATCAAGACGCTTGATAAATTTTTCAATGAGTACATACCTTGACAAGTTTTTTGAAGTAGTTCAAAATGGGACAGTCAAAGAAGGAGGTCTTGTCTGTGGTGCAAGGTGTGAAGTTGAGTACATACTGAAAACCCGACTACGGCAGAAAATAGAAAGAGAATGAAAAGTCATTCCCTATTCCTCAGTCATAGGTTCTATAGAGTGTGCTATGTTGTGTACCAGACCTATTGTGTACCTCACCATGAGTTTGGCAAGAGGGGGCAATAGTGATCCAGGAGTGGATCACTAGACAATGGTCAAAATTATCCTTAGAGGACTAAGGAAATATTTCTCGGTTATGGAGGTGATAAAAGAGTTCATCGTAAATAGTTACGTCGGTGCAATCTTTTGACACCGATCTAGATGACTCTAAGTATCGATCTAGATAGATATTTAAAGTGGGAGAAATTAGCTAGAGTAGCTCTGTGCAGAGTATTGTAGACATAGAAATTTGCAAAATACGTACGGATCTGAATGTTGCAGACCCGTAGACTAAACTTCTCCCACAAGCAAAACATGATCACTCTTTGGTTTTCAATCACATAGCGATGTGAACTATATTATTGACTCTAGTAAACCCTTTGGGTATTAGTCACATTAAGATGTGAACTATTGGTGTGAAATCACATGACGATGTGAACTAGATTGTTGACTCTAGTGCAAGTGGGAGACTGAAGGAAATATGCCCTAGAGACAATAATAAAATTGTTATTTATATTTCCTTATATCATGATAAATGTTTATTATTCATGCTAGAATTTTATTAACCAGAAACTTAGTACATGTGTGAATACATAGACAAACTAAGTGTCACTAGTATGCCTCTACTTGACTAGCTCGTTAATCAAAGATGGTTAAGTTTCCTAACCATTGACATGAGTTGTCATTTGATTAACGGGATCACATCATTGGAGAATGATGTGATTGACTTGACCCATCCGTTAGCTTAACACGATGATTGTTTAGTTTGTTGCAATTGCTTTGTTCACAACTTATACATGTTCCTATGACTATGAGATTATGCAACTCCGGAATACCGGAGGAACACTTAGTGTGCTATCAAATGTCACAACGTAAATGGGTGACTATAAAGATACTCTATAGGTGTCTCCGATGGTGTTTGTTGAGTTGGCATAGATCGAGATTACGATTTGTCACTCCGTGTATCGGAGAGGTATCTCTTGGTCCTCTTGGTAATGCACATCACTATAAGCCTTGCAAGCAATGTGACTAATGAGTTAGTTACGGGATGTGGCATTACGGAACAAGTAAAGAGACTTGCCAGTAACGAGATTGAACTAGGTATTGAGATACAAACGATCGAATCTCAGGCAAGTAACATACCGATGACAAAGGGAACAATGTATGTTGTTATGCGGTTTGACCGATAAAGATCTTCATAGAATATGTAGGAACCAATATGAGCATAGAGGTTCCGCTGTTGGTTATTGACCGAAGATGAGTCTCGGTCATGTCTACATAATTCTCGAACCAATAGGGTCTGCACGCTTAACGTTCGGTGACGATCAGTATTATGAGTTTATGTGTTTTGATGTACGGAAGATAGTTTGGAGTCTCGGATATGATCACGGACATGACGAGGAGTCTCGAAATAGTCGATACATAAAGATCGATACATTGGAAGGCTATGTTTGGACACCGAAATGGTTTTGGATGAGTTCGGGCATTTACCGGAACCCCCCGAGGAGTATATGGGCCTTAGTGGGATAGAGGAGAGGAAGGCCAAGGTGGAGGATGCGCCCCCTAGCCCAATCCGAATTGGGTGGGCCCCCTTCCTTCCCTCTCTCTCCCCTTCCTTCTCTCCTACTCCAACTAGGGAAAGGGGGCAATCCTACTCTCGGTGGGAGTATGACTCCCCCTAGGGCGCGCCATAGAGAGGACCAGCCCTCCCCTCCTCCACTCCTTTATATACGGGGGAGGGCGCACCCCATTGACACACAAGTTGATCTCTTAGCCGTGTGCGGTGCCCCCCTCCATAGATTTCCACCTCAGTCATATTGTTGTAGAGCTTAGGCAAAGCCCTGCGTCGGTAACTTCACCATCACCGTCATCACGCCGTCGTGCTGACGAAGCTCTCCCTCGACACTCAGCTGGATCTAGAGTTCATGGGATGTCACCGAGCTGAACGTGTGCAGATCGTGGAGGTGCCGTACCTTTGGTGCTAGGATCGGTCGGATCATGAAGACGTACGACTACATCAACCGCGTTGTCATAATGCTTCCACTTACAGTCTACGAGGGTACGTAGACAACACTCTCCCCTCTCATTGCTATGCATCACCTAGATGGATCTTGCGTGTGCGTAGGATTTTTTTTGAAATTATTGCGTTCCCCAACAAGTACCATATAGCCTGGGGCTGATAAGGGGTTAATCTGGAATCAGACATTTCACTGAATATATCTTTAACCCATTTACTGGTATATTAACTAGGGCCATATTTAATATATCTGAGGCTACATAGCAACATGCATTGTACTGAATGACTTAATATGCAATCCCAGGCTACATAGCAACAAGGAAGAGTGTTACCTTAATGTTCTGATGATGTCTAGATATACATGTAATAAGATCTTATATAATGGGATGGAGGGAGTGTTGTACTACATCATTTTTTAATTGTTGTTTAGCTTCTAATATTAATTTGGTGCTTTTAGGTACATATGTCATTGCCAAAGATCCAAACTTCGACCCTTTCTGCGTATGGGGCAATGAGATATTGATGAACCATCATCAAGTGAGGAAACTGATAAAGATTGTTATTAAAATGGGTCAAAAGATGTCAATCGAACTATTTATTTACACTTTATGCAAGACAACGGTGAACTGTAGAATGGTGCTACTTCTTGAGCTTGCGTTGGTTTTTCCCTTGAAGAGGAAAGGGTGATGCAGCAAAGTAGAGATAAGTATTTCCCTAGGTTAGAGAACCAAGGTATCAATCCAGTAGGAGACAACGCACAAATCACCAATACCCGCACAAACAATCAAACAACTTGCACCCAACGTGATAAAGGGGTTGTCAATCCCTTCACGATCACTTGCAAAAGTGATATCTAATAGAGATAAATAAAAGTAAACAAAACGTAACTAAATATTTTTGGGTTTTTTGGTTTATAGATCTGAAAATAAAAGATTTAAAAATAGTAGACCAGAAACTAATATGATGGAAAATAGTAGATTGGAAACTTATATGATGGAAAATAGTAGATCAGAAACTTATATGATGGAAAATAGACCCGGGGGCCATAGGTCTCACTAGTGGCTTCTCTCAAGATAGCAAATAATACGGTGGATGAACAAATTACTTTCGACCAATTGATAGAAAAGCGCAAAGTTATGACGATATCTAAGGCAATGATTATGAAATATAGGCATCACGTCCGTGTCAAGTAGGCTGAAACAATTCTACATCTACTACTATTACTCCACACATCGACAGACTCCTGCCTGCATCTAGAGTATTAAGTTCATGAAGAACATAGTAACGCATTAAGTAAGATGACATGATGTAGATGAATAAACTCAAGCAATATGATGTAAACCCCATCTTTTTATCCTCGATGGCAACAATACAATACATGCGTTGCTGCCCCTACTATCAATGGGAAAGGACACCGCAAGATTGAACCCAAAGCTAAGCACTTCTCCCATTGCAGGAAAAACCAATCTAGTTGGCCAAACCACACCGACAGTTTGAAAATAATTACAAAGATATCAAATCGCGCATAAAATAATTCAGAGAAGATTCAAATAATATTCATAGATAAGCTAGTCATAAATCCACAATTCATCGGATCTCGACAAACACACCAGAAAAGAAGATTACATCAGATAGATCTCCAAGAACATCAAGGAGAACATGGTAATTAGAATCAAAGAGAGAGAAGAAGACATCTAGCTACTAGCTATGGTCCCGTAGGTTCGAGGTAAACTACTCATGCTTCATTGGAAGGGCAATAGAGTTGATGTAAAAGCACTCCGTGATCGAATCCCCCCCCCCCCCAGCAGGATGCCGGAAAGGGCCCCTAGATGGGATCTCACGGGAACAGAAGGTTGCGGTGGTGGAAAGTGTTTTCGCGGATACTTCTGGAGGCTCGGGAATATATGTGAATATATATATGAGGAAGAAGTAGGTCAGGGGGGTCACGGGGGCCCCACAAGGCAGGGACGCGCCCTCCACCATTGTGGCCGCCTCGTGGCTCCTCTGACTTGATCTCAAAGTCTATTGGGTGTCTTCTGGTCCAATAAAAATCACCCAGAAGGTCTTATGCCGTTTGGACTCTGTATGGTATTCCTTCTCCGTGATGCTAAAAAACAAGGAAAAACATAAACTGGCACTGGGCTCTAGGTTAATAAGTTAGTCCCAAAAATAATATAAAATAGCATATTTATGCATATAAAACATCCAAGACAGATAATATAATAGCATGGAACAATCAAAAATTATAGATACATTGGAGATGTACCAAATGGTAATTAAGAACTTTGTAGCCTTATTTTTACTACCCGTAATGACTTGTGTTAGATGGCAATGTTTGAATATTTTACCTCTCAAACTACATGATTGGCGGCCGTCCATCACATGGGGTTGGACTAGAGTCATGCGTGCCTTCTGCATCGAGGAGAGAACAATAGGGCCATTCCGCTTCACCTTGTTCAGCAACCAGAATGTCTCTCGCCTCTTTCTTTACCATCTTTAATAGTACAAGTATACAATCATGGTTCATCATTCTTTATTTGGTGCTTATCTAATTCTCGAACATATGTACATGTGAATCTAATAATGCATTGGTTGCTTGAACCTGATGGATATGAATAAAGCTATAGCCTACTTTCAAATTCAAATTAGCTACAATTTTAAATAGCAACGATTAAATTAGGGTGAAATTACGCTCAGCAGCTCATTACGGCGCACACAGTCTATAAAGCACAATGTGTGTGATATACGTCATAATCTGACATGGTTCACGGAGAGGAAACGTGTGTAACCATGCACATAGTTGCCATTTGCAAAGCGTGTGTGATGTCAGACAATATCACGAACGGTGCGGGAAAACTAAATGTGTGTGATTGTCGACCTATTGTACACAGTTTACAATCATGAACTATTTGTGATGTGCCAGGCATCATAAACATAGAGCCAGTTTGGTACATACCTGGAATGTGCCTGGGCTGCGCCTGATTTTAGGTAAAACCACATAAGTTTGATTGCGATGGCAATGCTAGCACAAATGAGTTGCAAGGATGAAGCATTTGGGATATTCGAGATGTTAGAGATAGTTTTATAGGGACAACTGTATGCACCATGGCTCCCTATCCCCAACGGTTTCTGGGTCGTGTGGGAAGGACGCCCCCCCCTATCGCACACACTCACTTCATGACGGTTCAAAATGCTATCGTAGAAAGGGGTTAAAACTGTTTGTAGATAATGTGGCCCAAGGAAGTAGACAGTGACCACCATGCACTACTAGGGAAAAGCCTAGAAGCAGCGCGGGTTTTAGGTATAGCAGTAGCTTGGGCACCCACGCTACTGATACGATGCTATAGCTAACCTGTAGCAGCAGCGTGTGTTGGCCTGCGCTACTGCTATACAAGCATAGCAGCAGCGAGCTGTAAAACAGCGCGCTACTCCTAATATCTCTGGCACTCTGTATTAGGCCGCGCTACTGCTAGTGGCACACTGCTGCTAACTTTACTCCCCTCGCTACTGCTAATTTTTTTGCATATTTGTTTTGTATTTGAACAGGCTTTATACAAGATTCTTTAGCACATACAAATGTCATCATCATACACATACAAATGGTTGCGAGACCACAAATGTAATCATAGCATATACATACAAATAGTCTCATCAAATCATGTCATCATCATAATCATCATCCAACACAAAGTGATCTCTCGTCATCATCTCGAAAATAGCGATACATGCAAGTCTCGAATACTTGCAACTACATCATCATCAATAAACAATGATATACACGAGAAGTTCTATCACTATGAGTGATAGCGAAACTATGCAGTACATGAGGCGGCGGTTATGAGTCCTCTCTCGCGCTAGCGTGAACCTCAAGTAACTAGCTTCTACTTCTTGTCTGCTTTTGAAGCCTTTATAACTGGCGCCCGAGACCCCCTCCACTTGCGCCTAACACTCATGCCACTCGTTGTACACTCCCGTAACCTTCCCTTTGTACACGACATAGCACTCCTTCTTCGCCATCAAGAATCTAGGTACCTGTTAGAGATTCATCTTCATCAAGAGAATATACGATCATATGCAACAAAATATACTAGAGCAACACGAAAAAAGAAAGGGTTAGCAACTAGATGCAACATATAGTACGCAAACTAATTAACTAGAGGTACGCATGTCATCGTATCCAAACTAACAAAGTAGCGTTACGCAAGTTCGGCAGGGACCATGGACATCCCAAAGTTTCATCGCTACAGAAAGTATACAAGTTCAACCGACACATATGATCATCACCGGCATTGTAAATCACTAGAAGTTCCATCCTTCCATATCATCAAGGATGGACCCTAGCTTCTTGAATGGCGTGAGGTCATGACGTTGCATGCCTATGCGAGTTCAGACGTCAGATCGCGATATAGGGACGTGGTGGAACATCCCCTTCTCATCGATGACTTCTTTCATGATGATCATTGCAATGTCCCTTTGGATGCGAAAGAAGTCATCTCTAAGTTTATAATCCGCTTCTCCATGAGATTCTACCGACTTGCGGATATGATCATCGTTTTTGGTTTTCATGCGAAGCTTTTGGTGATCCGTGTTGAACTCAATCATGATATGGAGGAGGTAGAATCCATATTTCTTGCTTGGTTTTGGGACATGGATGTAGCAGAAGTTAGTTTTATGTGAGAAACCCAACTTCTTGTTCCTTTGTTTCCTAATCTGTAGGTGGCCACCCCTAATGCCGAAGCCTCGGAGAGCATCATCTAGAATATTCATTATGTGGGTGTAGTCCTTCTTCTCGTAGTCTCTGCTAGGGTCGAAATACACGGCGTGGGAACTCGCAGGTAAAGAACGATAAGGACGGCATGCCCGTTGCTGCGGGGAAGAACACACCACAAATTATACTCCATATGAGCGAGAAGGAATGATTGAAATGTACGAAAGGGTTTTCCGGAACTGACTTACTTTGGATGATAAGGCAGGAGGACAATTTCCTGGTCCTTATTCTGTACCATGAAGTTTTGGAGGTACTCCCTAGCAGTTTCACGCTCAAAGTCATCGAGACTCAAGAAAGACTCGTGCATGTAGTATGGATCAGCCACATAGATTTGCGAGACTTCTTCTCTCTTCGTGGCGGAGCTCATATGTAGCGCAAAACGGCAGACGATTGTAAAATCGAGCCGCCTTGTCAAAAACATCTCGAAGATATGGTCAAACCGCAGGAAGAACACCTCCGCGGGCCGTGTGTCGACGTAACACTTCCCCTCAGGCACACGAGCTACGTATGTCAGATATCCTGGATCCTTCGAGTCTAGTAGGCTTTTCTCAGTCAACAACACATGGTCGTGCAATCTCCTAAGATCCCCTGATAGTGCCTCTAGCGATTTCGGCGATAGCATTGGCTCGTCTGTGACATGGAACATGGCCGCATCTTTCACGAGTACACGCTCTTCAAAATCCACCATCTGGCTGCTATGTGCTCTGGCTTGTTTGGAGGAAGCTATCTTCCCCGGTCTCTTCCTCTCCTTTTTCTTGGGCACACCTTCCAGACCCTTCCTTAACCCCTACCCTAGTGTTGCCGGGCTAAGCACTGTAAGACCCCTGGCTAGTTGAGACTATGTTGAGGCGGCATCTTCAGGCATGTCCTATGAGGATTTCATGAAGAGAGACTTTTTGCAATCCCTCCTACGATGTTCCTGCCCAGGCAGATCATCCATATCCTCATTAGCATGCGGATATCCCGATTCGCCATATGGCTGACTCATCATATCTAAGTCACCCTCATAGGCGTTTTGATACGTCTCCAATGTATCTATAATTTTATATTGTTCCATGTTGTTATATTATCAATCTTGGATGTTTTATAATCATATTATATCATTTTTTGGTACTAACCTATTGACATGGTGCCAAGTGTCAGTTGCTATTTTTCCATGTTTTTACATCGCAGAAAATCAATATCAAACGGAGTCCAAATGCCATGAAACTTTATGGAGAATTTTTATGGGCCAGAAGGAACACAACGGGCCCTGGCTGCGTCTGGGGGTGCCCCGAGGGAGGCACAACCCACCATGGTGCGCCTGGAGGCCCAGGCACACCCTGGTGGATTGTGCCCACCTTGGGTGCCCCCCAGAACGCCGCTTTGCTCTATAAATACCCCAATATTCCCAAAACCCTAGGGGAATCAATGAAATATTCATCCAGCCGTTGTAGAGTCTAGAACCACCAGATCCGATCTAGACACCATCTCGGATGGGGTTCACCACCTCTAGTGGTGCCTCTCCGATGATGAGTCAGTAGTTCTTTGTAGACCTTTGGGTCCTTAGTTAGTAGCTAGATGGTTTCATCTCTCTCTCTTGATTCTCAATACAATGGTCTCTTGGAGATCCATATGATGTAACTCTTTTGCGTTGTGTTTGTTGGGATCGATGAACTTTGAGTTTATGATCAGATCTATGTTTTTATATCCATGAAAGTATTTGAGTTTATTTGATCTATTTTATGCATGATCTCTTATAGCCTCGTATTTCTTCGCTGATATTTGGGTTTTGTTTGGCCAACTTGATCTATTTATCTTGTAATGGGAAGAGGTGCTTTCTAGTGGGTTCGATCTTACGGTTCTTGATCCTAGTGACAGAAAGGGAACCAACACGTTTGTATCGTTGCTACTAAGGATAAAATGATGGGGTCTATCTCTACATATATAGATCTTGTCTACATCATGTCATCGTTCTTATTGCATTACTTCGTTTCTCCATGAACTTAATACACTAGATGCATGCTGGATAGCAGTCGATGTGTGGAGTAATAGTAGTAGATGCAGGTAGGAGTCAGTCTACTAATCTTGGACGTAATTCCTATATAATGATCATTGCCTAGATATCGTCGTGAGTATTTGAAGTTCTATCAATTTCCCAACAGTAATTTGTTCACCTACCGCTTTGCTATTTTTCTCGAGAGAAGCCACCAGTGAAACCTACGTCCCCCGGGTCTCTTTCTCATATTATTTGCCTTTGCGATCTACTTTTATTTGCATTTATTTTCAGATCTATTAATCCAAAAAATACAAAAAAAACTTTTCTGCACTTTATTTTATTTGCGATTTATTTATCCAATTTATTACAACCTTTTTACTGTCATGCACCAATTTCTGGCACCGTGCCCGAAAGGGATTGACAACACCTTTAACACGTCGGGTTGCAAGGATTTGCTATCTGTGTGCAGGGGCTGTTTACATTGTGTTGCTTGGTTCTCCTACTGGTTCGATAACCTTGGTTTCATATTTGAGGGAAATACCTACCGTCATTGTGCTGCATCATCCCTTACTCTTTGGGAAAATACCGACGTAGCTTCAAGCGACATCAAAAGGAATTTCCGGCACTGTTGTCGGGGAGGATCTTCAACATATACCAGGTTCCTAATCACAAATCTCATCTCCTTGCAATTTACATTATTTTCCATTTGCCTCTTGTTTTCCTCTCCCCTACTTCACAAAATTTGTCGTTTTATTAGCCCCTCTTTTTCGTTCGTCGTTTTCTTGCCAAATCTGTTTTTAGTGCAATCTTGTTGTGTGGTCATCATGACTCAAGAGAACACCAAGTTATGTGATTTCTGAGATACCAACAAAAATGATTTTATCGGCACTCCTCTTGCTCCTCCCGCCACTAGTGCGGAGACTTGTGATATTAATACTGCTTTGCTGAATCTCGTTATGAAAGACCAATTTTCTGGTACTCCTAATGAGGATGGTGCATCCCATCTTAATACCTTCGTGGAATTATGCGATATGCAAATGAAAAAATATGTGGACAATGATGTGGCCAAGATGAACTTATTTTTGTTCTCTTTGCGCGATTCTATAAAAAATTGGTTCTCTTCGTTACCTCGCAATAGTATCGATTCTTTGAATAAGTGCAAAGATGCTTTTATCACTATGTATTTTCTGCTCGCAAAAATTATTTCCCTTAGAACCCAGATCATGAATTTCAAGCAACTAGAACATGAGCATGTTGCACAATCTTGGGAAAGGATGAAAATGATGCTAAGGAATTGCCCAACTCATGGGTTAAATCTTTGGACGATCATACAAATTTTTCATGCGGGGTTGAATTTTGTTTCTCGTAATCTTTTAGATTCAGCTGCGAGTGGTACTTTTATGGAAATTACTTTGGGTGAAGCCACCAAATTGCTTGATAATATTATGGCAAAATATTCGCAATGGCATACCGAAAGGGCTCCAACTACTAAAAAGGTTAATTATGTCGAAGAAATTTCTTCTTTGAGTGAAAAAGTTGATGCTCTTGTGAAATGGTTGCTAGTAGAAGTGCTCCTATTGATCTTAATGATATGCCTTTGTCAAATTTGATTGAGCAAAATAGTGATGCCATAGATGTGAATTTTATCTCTTGAAATAATTTCAACAACAATGCTTATAGAGGTAATTTTAATCCTAGACCTTTTGCTAGTAATTCCTCTACTAATTATGGTAATTCCTATGGAGATCAATCTTATAGTAATAATAGGCACACCTCTGATCTTGAGAACAATATTAAAGAATTTATCAATACGCAAAAAGTTTTCAACACTTCCATAGAAGAAAAGTTGAGTATGATTGATGATTTGTCTAGAAGTGTTGATAGAATTGCTCATGATGTGGAAAATCTCAAGATGAAAATTTGTTTGCCTAAGGTTGATGAATCAAATAAAGCTCTTTATGTTTCTATGGATGAAAGTAAGGAAATGTCCACTATGCTTAGAGCTAAAAGAGAATTTTTAGAAAAGGCATTCTTTCACAAAACTGATGAAGATCTTAAAATGATGGGTGTTTCTTCTATTGATTCCTTGTTTAGTACAGTTAATATTGATGAAAAAGGGATTGGAGAAAAGTTTAATATTGCTTAATACTTTCTTTGGCCATGTTATTTTGAGAAGACATGATTGCTTAGTTAGTATGCTTGAAGTATTATTGTTTCTATCTCAATATTAAACTTTTGTCTTGAATCTTATGGATCTGAACATTTATGCCAAAATAAAGAATAATTACTTAGAGAAATATGTTAGGTAGCATTCCACATAAAAAAAATATGTTTTTATCATTTACCTACTCGAGGACGAGCATGAATTAAGCTTGGGGATGCTGATACGTCTCCAACGTATCTATAATTTTTTATTGTTCCATGCTATTATATTATCAACCTTGGATGTTTTATATGCATTTATATGCTATTTTATATGATTTTTCGGACTAACCTATTAACCAAGAGCCCAGTGCCAATTTCTGTTTTTTTCCTTGTTTTAGAGTATTGCAGAAAAGGAAAATCAAACGGAGTCCAATTGACCTGAAACTTCACGGAACTTATTTATGGAAGGAAAGCAACCCGGGAGACTTGGAGTCCACATAAGGGAAGCAACGAGGAAGCCACGAGGCAGGGGGCGCGCCCTCCACCCTTGTGGGCCCCTCGTGGCTCCCCTGACGTACTTCTTCCGCCTATATATCTCCATATACCCTAAAACGATCAGGGAGCACAATAGATCAGGAGTTCCGCCGCCAGAATCCTCCGTAGCCACCGAAAACCAATCTAGACCCGTTCTGGCACCCTGTCGGAGGGGGGGAATCCCTCTCTGGTGGCCATCTTCGTCACCCGGTGCAATCCATGACGAGGAGGGAGTAGTTCTCCCTCGGGGCTGAGGGTATGTACCGGTAGCTATGTGTTTGATCTCTCTCTCTCTCGTGTTCTTGAGGTGATACGATCTTGATGTATCGCGAGCTTTGCTATTATATTTGGATCCTATGATGTTTCCCCCCCCCCCCTCTACTCTCTTGTAATGGATTGAGTTTCCCCTTTGAAGTTATCTTATCGGATTGAGTTTTTAAAGATTTGAGAACACTTGATGTATGTCTTGTTGTGCGTATCTGTGGTGACAATGGGATATCACGTGATTCACTTGATGTATGTTTTAGTGATCAACTTGCAGGTTCTGCCCATGAACCGATGCATAGGGGTTGCCACACGTTTTCGTCGTGATTCTCCGGTAGAAACTTTGGGGCACTCTTTGAGGTTCTATTTGTTGGTTGAATAGATGAATCTGAGATTGTGTGATGCATATCGTATAATCATACCCGCGGATACTTGAGGTGACATTGGAGTATCTAGGTGACATTAGGGTTTTGGTTGATTTGTATCTTAAGGTGTTATTCTAGTACGAACTCTAGGGATGTTTGTGACACTTATAGGAATAGCCCAACAGATTGATTGGAAAGAATAACTTTGAGGTGGTTTCGTACCCTACCATAATCTCTTTGTTCGTTCTCCGCTATTGGTGACTTTGGAGTGACTCTTTGTTGCATGTTGAGGGATAGTTATGTGATCCAATTATGTTATTATTGTTGAGAGAACTTGCACTAGTGAAAGTATGAACCCTAGGCCTTATTTCCTAGCATGGCAATACCGTTTACGCTCACTTTTAGCATTAGTTACCTTGCTGTTTTTATATTTTCAGATTACAAAAACCTTTATCTACTATCCATATACCACTTGTATCACCATCTCTTCACCGAACTAGTGCACCTATACAATTTACCATTGTATTGGGTGTGTTGGGGACACAAGAGACTCTTTGTTATTTGGTTGCAGTGTTGCTTGAGAGAGACCATCTTCATCCTACGCCTCCTATTGATAAACCTTAGGTCATCCACTTGAGGGAAATTTCCTACTGTCCTACAAACCTCTACACTTGGAGGCCCAACAACGTCTACAAGAAGAAGGTTGTGTAGTAGACATCAAGCTCTTTTCTGGCGCCGTTGCCGGGGAGTCTACGCAAAAGTCAATATACCAAGTACCCATCACAATCCCTATCTCCCGCATTACATTATTTTCCATTTGCCTCTCGTTTTCCTCTCCCCCACTTCACCCTTGCCGTTTTATTCGCCCTCTCTCTCTCTATCCTCCCTCTCTTTCTCTATTTGCCTCTTTTCCGTTTGCTTGTCATTATGGCTAGTCCCTTATCTTCTCTGTTGTCTCCCGAGAATGAAATTCTAAATTTTAAGCAAAGGGAGGGACAAAATCTAAAAGATACTTGGTATCGAATTGGCAATGCTCAAAATAGATCTACCAGGAAGCAATCTACTTCCATTCTTCTTCGCAATTTTTATGTAGGCGTAACTCCTTGGCACAGATATATCCTTGATACTATTACCGGAGGGAACTTCTTGGGTAGCCATACTTTTGATTCTTATAATGCTATGATAGATTTGTTTGGCTCACCCCCTCTTTTGGTTAATGGAACTGTTTTAACTTTGGAGCATGTAATGCAGAGGCTCGAAATTATTGAAAATAAGGTTGCTACCATAGAGTTAATTGAAAATTTGGATAAAAGGATCCACAACCGAATCTCTCAATATGGATCTAAAGTAGTAGTCACTTTGAAAAATATCAAAGAGAAGGAACCCATAGTTAATGAGAAAATAAATCATGATTCCACTAGGATCGATAAACTTGAGGATATTATTACCAACTTGGGAACCGCTTTTTCTTCCGTAAAGAATACTCCAAGTCCTTCCACTAAAATTGCCAAGCTTATGTATGTTCCTAAAAATAAGGGTGAATCCTCTAAGGGAACTGCGGATCTCAAATCTATAAGTATTCATCCCAATCTTTTTGCTATCATTAAGGAACCATTTGTTACAAATGAATTTTTCAATCTTGTGCCTAAAAGTTTGATAATCAATAAAAATAAAGAAATTCCTAAAGATGTTAGATGCCTCATTGAAGAATTGCCTACTAGAGATGGTAATACCTAGATCTATCCTTGCTTTTTATGCCTAACTAGGGGCGTTAAATGATAGCGCTTGTTGGGAGGCAACCCAATTTTATTTTTATTCCTCGCTTTTTGCACCTGTTTAGTAATAAATAATTTATCTAGCCTCTGTTTAGCTTGTGTTTTTTTGTGTTTAATTAGTGTTTGTGCCAAGTAGAACCGTTGGGAAGACTTGGGGAAAGTCTTGATATCATGCTGTAAAAAACAGAAACTTTAGCGCTCACGAGATTTGCTGCCATTTTTTACTGGAGAGTGCTATTTAGTTAATTATTTTTTCAGATGATTGATAGACAAATTACTCAGGTCCTAAAATTTATTTGAGAATTTTATGAGTTCCAGAAGTATATGTTTCCAGATTACTACAGACTGTTCTGTTTTTGACAGATTCTGTTTTTGATGTGTTGTTTGCTTATTTTAATGAATCTATGGCTAGTAAAATAGTTTATAAACCATAGAGAAGTTGGAATACAGTAGGTTTAACACCAATATAAATAAAGAATTAGTTCTTTACAGTACATTGAAGTGGTGTTTTGTTTTCTTTCGCTAACGGAGCTTACGAGTTTTCTATTAAGTTTTGTGTTGTGAAGTTTTGAAGTTTTGGGTAAAGATTCGGTGGACTATGGAATAAGGAGTGGCAAGAGCCTAAGCTTGGGGATGCCCAAGGCACCCCAAGGTAATATTCAAGGACAACCAAAAGCCTAAGCTTGGGGATGCCCCGGAAGGCATCCCCTCTTTTGTCTTCGTTCATCGGTAACTTTACTTGGAGCTATATTTTTATTCACCACATGATATGTGTTTTGCTTCGAGCATCATTTTATTTAGTTTTGCTTGATGTTTGAATAAAATATCAAGATCTGAAATTCTTAAATGTTAGAGAGTCTTCACATAGTTGCATAATTATTCGACTACTCATTGAGCTTCACTTATATTTTTTGGAGTAGTTTGTCGTTTGCTCTAGTGCTTCACTTATATCTTCTTAGAGCATGGTGGTAGTTTTATTTTATAGAAATAATTGATCTCTCATGCTTCACTTATATTATTTTGATAGTCTTTAGAACAGCATGGTAGTTTTCTTTGGTTATGAAACTGGTCCTAATATGATGGGCATCCAAGAGGGATATAATAAAAACTTTCATATTGAGTGCATTGAATACTATGAGAAGTTTGATACTTGATGATTGTTTTGAGATATGGAGGTAATAATATCAAAGTCGTGCTAGTTGAGTAGTTGTGAATTTGAGGAATACTTTTGTTGAAGTTTGCAAGTCCCGTAGCATGCACGTATGGTAAACGTTGTGTAACAAATTTGAAACATGAGGTGTTATTTGATTGTCTTCCTTATGAGTGGCGGTCGGGGACGAGCAATGGTCTTTTCCTACCAATCTATCCCCCTAGGAGCATGCGCATAGTGCCGAGGTTTTTTATGACTTGTAGATTTTTGCAATAAGTATGTGAGTTCTTTATGACTAATGTTGATTCCATGGATTATACGCACTCTCACCCTTCCATCATTGCTAGCCTCTTCGGTACCGTGCATTGCCCTTTCTCACATTGAGAGTTGGTGCAAACTTCGCCGGTGCATCCAAACCCCGTGATATGATACGCTCTGTCAGACATAAACCTCCTTATATCTTCCTCAAACAGCCACCATACCTACCTATTATGGCATTTCCAGAGCCATTCCGAGATATATTGCCATGCAACTTTTCCACCATTCCGTTTATCATGACACATTCATCATTGTCATATTGCTTTGCATAATCATGTAGTTGACATCGTATTTGTGGCAAAGCTACCGTTCATAATTTTTCATAAATGTCACACTTGATTCATCACAATCCCGGTACACCGCCGGAGGGATTCATATAGAGTCATATCTTGTTCTAAGTATCGAGTTGTAATTCTTGAGTTTTAAGTAAATAGAAGTGTGATGATCATCATTTTCTAGAGCATTGTCCCAAGTGAGGAATAAAAAAAGAGAAAGTCCATAAAAAAGAGAGAAAGCTCAAAAGAAAAAAGAGAGAGAAAGGCCAAAAAAGGAGAAGGCCCGAAAAAATGAGAGAAAAAGAGAGAAGGGACAATGCTACTATCCTTTGCCACACTTGTGCTTCAAAGTAGCACCATAATCCTCATGATAGAGAGTCTCTTGTTTTGTCACTTTCGTATACTAGTGGGAATTTTTCATTATAGAACTTGGCTTGTATATTCCAACAATGGGCCTCCTCAAGTGCCCTAGGTCTTCGTGAGCAAGCAAGTTGGATGCACACCCACTTAGTTTCTTTTGTTGAGCTTTCATACATTTATAGCTCTAGTGCATCCGTTGCATGGCAATCCCTACTCCTTGCATTGACATCAATTTATGGGCATCTCCCTAGCTCATGGATTAGCCGTGTCGATGTGAGACTTTCTCCTTTTGTCTTCTCCACATAACCCCCTCATTATATTTTATTCCACCCATAGTGCTATGTCCATGGCTCGCGCTCATGTATTGCATGAAGGTTTATGAGTTTGAGATTACTAAAGTATGAAACAAATGCTTGGCTTGTCATCGGGGTTGTGCATGATGAGAGTATTCTTGTGTGACGAAAATGCAGCATGACCAAACTATATGATTTTGTAGGGATGAACTTTCTTTGTCCATGTTATTTTGAGAAGACATGATTGCTTAGTTAGTATGCTTGAAGTATTATTGTTTCTATGTCAATATTAAACTTTTGTCTTGAATCTTGTGGATCTGAACATTTATGCCAAAATAAAGAAGAATTACTTAGAGAAATATGTTAGGTAGCATTCCACATCAAAAATTCTGTTTTTATCATTTACCTACTCGAGGACGAGCGGGAATTAAGCTTGGGGATGCTGATACGTCTCCAACGTATCTATATTTTTTGATTGTTCCATGCTATTATATTATCAACCTTGGATGTTTTATATGCATTTATATGCTATTTTATATGATATTTGGGACTAACCTATTAACCAAGAGCCCAGTGCCAGTTTTTGTTTTTTCCTTGTTTTAGAGTATCACAGAAAAGGAAAATCAAATGGAGTCCAATTGACCTGAAACTTCACGGAACTTATTTTTGGAAGGAAAGCAACCCGGGAGACTTGGAGTCCACGTAAGGGAAGCAACGAGGAAGCCACGAGGCAGGGGGCGCGCCCTCCACCCTTGTGGGCCCCTTGTGGCTCCCCTGACGTACTTCTTCCGCCTATATATCTCCATATACCCTAAAACGATCAGGGAGCACAATAGATCGGGAGTTCCGCCGCCAGAAGCCTCCGTAGCCACCGAAAACCAATCTAGACCCGTTCCGGCACCCTCCCGGAGGGGGGAATCCCTCTCCGGTGGCCATATTCATCATCCCGGTGCTATCCATGACGAGAAGGGAGTAGTTCTCCCTCGGGGCTGAGGGTATGTACCAGTAGCTATGTGTTTGATCTCTCTCTCCCTCGCCCTCTCCCTCTCCCTCTCTCTCTCTCTCTCGTGTTCTTGAGGTGATACGATCTTGATGTATCGCGAGCTTTGCTATTATATTTGGATCCTATGATGTTTCTTCCCCCCCCCTCTACTCTCTTGTAATGGATTGAATTTCCCCTTTGAAGTTATCTTATCGGATTGAGTCTTTAAAGATTTGAGAACACTTGATGTATGTCTTGCCATGCGTATCTGTGGTGACAATGGGATATCACGTGATTCACTTGATGTATGTTTTGGTGATCAACTTGCTGGTTCCGCCCATGAACTTATGCACAGGGGTTGGCACATATTTTCGTCGTGATTCTCCAGTAGAAACTTTGGGGCACTCTTTGAGGTTCTATGTGTTGGTTGAATAGATGAATCTGGGATTGTGTGACGCATATCGTATAATCATACCCACGGATACTTGAGGTGACATTGGAGTATCTAGGTGACATTAGGGGTTTGGTTGATTTGTGTCTTAAGGTGTTATTCTAGGGCGAACTCTAGGGCTGTTTGTGACACTTATAGGAATAGCCCAACAGATTGATTGGAAAGAATAACTTTGAGGTGGTTTCGTACCCTACCATAATCTCTTCGTTCGTTCTCCGCTATTAGTGACTTTGGAGTGACTCTTTGTTTCATGTCGAGGGTAGTTATGTGATCCAATTATGTTATTATTGTTGAGAGAACTTGCACTAGTGAAAGTATGAACCCTAGGCCTTATTTCCTAGCATTGCAATACCGTTTACGCTCACTTTTACCATTAGTTACCTTGCTGTTTTTATATTTTCAGATTACAAAAACCTTTATCTACTATCCATATACCACTTGTATCACCATCTCTTCGCCGAACTAGTGCACCTATACAATTTACCATTGTATTGGGTGTGTTGGGGACACAAGAGACTCTTTGTTATTTGGTTGCAGGGTTGCTTGAGAGAGGCCATCTTCATCCTACGCCTCCTACAGATTGATAAACCTTAGGTCATCCACTTGAGAGAAATTTGCTACTGTCCTACAAACCTGTGTACTTGGAGGCCCAACAACGTCTACAAGAAGAAGGTTGTGTAGTAGACATCACTTGGTTGGTCGCTTCCCAATCTTTTGATAGGCTTGATTTTGCACTAAGTATGATCACTACTTATGCATCCAAAAAACTTTAACCCAGTTTTGCCACATGAGTCCACTATATCTACCTATATGCGGTATTCTTTTACCGTTCTAAACAAATTTGCATGTGCCATCTCTAACTTTCAAAAATAAACTTATCTTTTGTTTGTTTGTTTCGCTCGCAGAGCAGTGAGGGGTGGCTAATATTTTCCATGTTAGATGTGTTATTCTCAAGATGAGTGTTTATTCACTTGTCATTGCACAAGAGTAAGGCAAAGATATTAGGGATGCTGTCAGGGATATACCCCGCGGTATGACCCGGCCGGAGTTATAACCCGGCTGGGACCTGGTAAACCGGCAAGTGTTAAGTCAGATGATAACCCAGCAGGTGTTAAGTCAGATGATAACCCGGCCGACCATCATAAGCCGGCAGACCATCATAAACCGGCAGACCATCATAAACCAGCAGACAGTCATAACCTGGTAGACAATGATAACTGGTTGACAGTCATAACCCGGCAGACAATGATAAATGGTTGACAATCATAACCCGACGGACAATGATAACTGGCTGATAGTCATAACCCGACAGACAATGATAACTGGTTGACAGTCATAACCCGGCAGACAATGATAACTGGTTGACAGTCATAACCCGGCAGACAATGATAACTTCTTGACAGTCATAACCCGACAGACAGTGATAACTGGTTGACAGTCATAACCCGGCGGGCATAGAGTCGCCTGGGGTTATGAAGCCCGAGACGTTATGAAGCACCAGACGTTATGAAGCCCAAGACGTTAAGCCCATGAAGAGAAGTCAGAATAGTTTAATTCTTATTCCGAGTTGGACTCTACATGTAACCCGCCCCTTCAACATATATAAGAAGGGGCAGGGCACCCCAAGAGGGGGGGGGATAATCTGAAGGGTTAGGGATAACTGGGAGAGCTGGTTTACGGCGACTCCTTCGTGATGATAATAAGACCTGGCCACAAATAGCACGTAGGGTTGTTACCGGTTGATGTTTCCGGGGCCCGAAGCTGTCTAAATCCCTGTCTTGCGTAGCGTCTCTCGATTCCGCTAAACCTCTTTTAAGCAACCACATAGATGCGTTGGCCTCATGACTAAGTCCTCACACTAGGACATTTGCCGTGACAAATCCATAATAGTTGGCGCCCACCATGGGGCCCGCGCACGATGGTGTTAAGTTTTTAGAGGGATTTTTTTTCAGGGATCGAGACGTGCGTAATTTTCCGCTGAAGAAGAGTCGGTTAGAATCTACATCAACTCCAAGTTTATCGATCAAGATTGAAAAGACAGCAGTTGTTGACTGAGTTACGGCTGCTCGTGAAGTATCGGGCAAGACCACAAGTCCTGTTGAAATTTCCATATTGAGCCAGCCGCGCGGCCCTCGCATTCGGGAAGGTTTGAGGTCAGAAAGAAGCTAGGGTTCCATGCGCCTCACCACGTTTGACCTATTGATCCACTCGTCTGAGTGGGGTTGATTTCCATCGGGACAGCTTGGGCGATCCGATGAGACCGAAACCGTTTCAGCGCCTTCCGCTGTTTAATTGCCGTTTTCTACTGCGAGAGCCGGTGCATGTGAAGCAGATTACATCCATGATAGTCAGCGTACGCAGATTAATTACATCCATGATAGTCAGCGTACGCAGATTAGCTTTAAGTCTCGAGGCTGTTATCTTATTGCGTTTACTGAGCATTGCGTCAAAACATCAAATCAGATCAGTATTAAAGTGCTAGTACATACTAACTGGTGGATTCGGTACTCACGTGAAGGTTGAATCAATTGGCAAGTTTAGTTTTTTATTCCTTGCATCAATTGCCACATCCACTTGGTGAAGACAGGCACTGGAAAGATTTGGTATACCAATCAATAGGGACCGCGACCTGGGGGAGGACCCGTTCGGTCAAACCAAGCACGACCCGGAGGAGGTCTCGGTCGCATGGAATTGGCTTCGGTCGTGGCTGTGCTAAACCGCCCGCCTTCGAACCTACGCCTAGGCCGGCTGTCTCTACGGTGTCACTCCACACGCTGTCTCAAATCGCCATCATTTCTGCGTCGAACCGCTACGTCAAGTCGCCGTTCCACCCGCCTCCAAGTACCGGCAGAGTCGGCCTTCCTCCCGCAATTGGTAGCGCGCGATCTTCCCGCACCTGCGTCTGCTCCGGCCGGCTGTCTCCGCGCCTCAAACCGGCTGCGCCAGGCCGCCAGCCCCTGCCGCTACGGTCCCAGGTCGTCGACCTTGAGCCACCTGCCCGAGCCGTCGAGCACCTCCACCGGAGCAGGCCCGGAGCCGTTGATTCGGCCGCAACCTTGTCGGGCCGCGCGGTGCGCTTCCACCACATCGGGGGTCGCCGCCCTCTGAGCCGCCATGGCCTCGCGTCGCTCTTGCGCTGAACCGCCCGATGCGTCAACCCCGCTTCTGCCGTATGTTGCTGCTGCGCCAAGTCGCCATTCCTGCCTTGACCCGCCGCCGATGCATGGTCCGGTAGCCTGAGCCGTGCCTACAAGCCGCCGTGGACGCTCGCCCCAACTGTAGTCGGGGAGAGCCGCTGGCCGCCTCGCTGACCTTCAACCTCCACTGAAGACGGCGATAGGACGCCACCTCAACCCAGTATGGCTCCGCTCGGCGCCGCTTTGCCGCAGCTGTCTCCGCAGGACGACTCCGTCTTAGTCGCCACACCTGCTAATCTCTGCTGCTGAGTTGTGCCGGTTCTGCTGGCCTCTGAAACCGCGTGGCGCCCGATTCAGCCCGCCTCGCGCTGCCATGCACGAGCTGGTCCAATAGCAGGCACACGCAAACGGCGACGACTTGACCAGTTTCCATGAGTCACCACGCCTCCGCTCGTTGACCTGCCTTTGATGTGGCTCTCTTTCGAGCCGCCAGCCGCCTCCGATTCACAATACTCAACAGAGTAGCCAGCCTCCAGCGGTTGAAAGAGAAAACCGTGATCTAGACTCCCTGCTCTGAGCCGCCCTCGAGATGCCCTGCGTCCGCCGCCGGTTCATCACACGGCCAACCACCGTTGAATCGCCGGCCCCGAGCCGTCCGGTTTCGGAGCGCCTGACATTTCGGCCTCGTCTCGACTTTGCCATGCCTCACCTCACGCTTAAACCATCACTTTACCTCTAAACTGCCACGCTAAACCGTCATTGCTCTTTACCGGGTCGTCCGTGGGCCCCTTTTCCACGGCCGCGTTTCTGCTGGGCCTCCGATTGGTGGTGAGAATCGTTGTTCGCCGCCGAGCGGTGTCACTGAGCCACCCCCGTCGAGTTGTTGTCTCGGTGTTGAACCGCCGCCAGGTCAAGTTGACCCGGCCTCGCCGTCGCCACTACTACCGAACTTGGAGATGCCCCATCATGCGGAGGTTAAAGTGGCCTCCGCGCTAAGCCACCGTTGCACCTCGTCCAAGGCTGCCCCCGTTTGGTCTCGCCTCTGCTGTCCGCCTCGGCCAGAGAATTGCCCCGCCTCGCGCAGCGTTCGGGCGGGTGCCGGCTCGCTCCCGCTAGCTTCCACCTTCGAGTCAACATCGTTGGTCTCTGAGGCTTCTGTTGTGGCTCTTTTTCACCCCAAGGCATATGTGATTCCACGCCGGGTCACTGGCCCGTGTAAAAAGAAGTGGGGGCTGAATTAAAAAAAGAAAAAAGGTGGGTCAATATGACCCAGAGGATCCGTTTTAAGCTGCCCGATTCCAGCACTTCAAAGCCTCCACCTTCACTGCGGTCTCGTCAATGCCGCCTTACTTCTAATGAAGAGAGTAGCTAAAACACCGATGAAATTACCAGAGGTTATTCATAGACGCGGATCCTCCATCGTCTAAATAAATCAGGTGATATCCATTGAAATTTTATTTTATTTAACACATATTGTTTTCATCAAGGAACAATTACTTGGTATATGATATTTTTTTGCAGGACCATTATGCCTTATAGAAAGGTGTCGCAAAAGGAGTGTGAGCAAATTTTTGCACTAGCGCTCTTCCTGCCTTACAATGACGTTGCCGACTCTTCCCGTCCGCACGGGCTTACAATGTCGCCGCCGACTTATTTGTCTGCTCCCGCGGCTGGCTCGGCCGTGATTTATTTCAACTTCACCGTGATGGTCATCAACTCCACGATGGATAATTTCTAGGATAGCATACCAAGTGAAATCCATCTAGTATATTTTAATATTATGTTGCTTTCTTTAAAAAGCAATTACTCCGGCTTGCAAAGTTATCTAATGCAGGACACTAAACCGCCATATTGGTAAAAATTTAAAGGCCGTCGGAAAATTTCTGGCTTAAAAAGAAGGATTCCGGTTTAAAATCAGGCTCAAGGGAAAGCTATTTCCCACAAAGCATTGAAGCTCTCAATATCCGATTTAAGAATTTCCGGTCCAGAAGAATAATCTCTCGCAAGTTCAAGTTCTCAGAAAAAATTAAAGGGACCAAAGGGAGTCTGTTGCAAGAGCACAACTCAAACATAGGTGCCCCTTGAGCATAGCTCACAATATCATTTGGGGGCTTCCTGTTCAAACATAGGTGTATTCACCAAAGAGAACATAGTCTTACTACCCTCTTGATTCCGGCTATCAAGCCAATATTATCATAAAAGCACATCTCTGGTTACTTCGGTAATCCGGCTATCAAGCCAATATTATCATAAGGGGCCAAAGAGAGTCTGCTGCACAACACAGCTCAAACATGGGTATCCCTTGAGCACAGCTCACAATATCACTTGGGGGCTATGTTCGAACCATAGTCACACATCTTGATAGGCATAAGGGCACCAGGGAAATCATTTGGGGGCTTGGTCGTATCCGAATCATAGCTACACCTCTTGGTAGGCTTAAGGCCACCAGGGAAATCACTTGGGGCTTGTTCATATCCGAACCATAGCTACACCTCTTGATAGGTTTAAGGCCACTAGAGAAATCACTTGGGGGCTATGGGTTCGAACCATAGTTACACCTCTTGATAGGCATAAGGGCACTAGGGGAATCACTTGGGGGCTTGGTCGTATTCGAACCATAGCTACACCTCTTGATCGGCGCAATGCCACAATTATGACTACTTGGGGGCTCTGTCATATCTGAACCATAGCTTAAACCCTCTTGATCATACACATACATCATCATATATTGCGTCATACATTACATCATCATTACATCATCATAGCATGTATCATATGGGCACGGATATATCAGTTTATATGGCAGGAATCGGTTTTCAAACCAGGTTATATTATTCAAATCTTTAATAACCAACACGGCTGGATTTTTATTATGGTTATCAATAACCAATATTATGATTGAGGTTTTCAAAGTCGCTTCAGCGCAATGGATATAATTTATTCTACAATGGAAGGGATAGTCCCGAGTCGCTGCAGGCTTACGACCCGGCACTTGGGGTCTACATTATTCAAGTTGGGATTACATCAAATACACAAGTCTCATGTTGCTGCAAGCATGCACCATGACACTTGGGGGCTAATGCAAAGTCATTGTTTGCTCACATTATTGAAGACCCGACTCATCACATCATAATGGGTCGGCCCTTGGGGGCTACCAATTGCTCCTGTCAACAATTCAAGGTACAAAGCTCTTAATCCGTGTATTGAAGGGTCCACTGCTCAGTTGGTAAAGCACAAGGCTCTTAACCTTGTGGACGTGGGTTCAAGCCCCATGATGGGGGTTACATCATATGATGTTATTTTCATTGAAGTATATATCAAGTCCCAACTCAATATTATCTTACTGAGCCGGTCCTTGGGGGATACACGTTGCTGTTCAAAATTTACATGATTATATTTACAAAGTCCCTGCTCATTATTGCATAATGACCCGGCCCTTGGGGGCTACACTGGTTGAAGTTTTTATGAGCATCAGGTAATTACAAAGTCCCAAGTGGCACTTGGGGGCTACATATATGGAATACTCAGTTTATGACTAATAACTAGGATGAACAAATCAGATTTCTTCAACATTGTGATATTTATATTGAAGCAAGTCTTAAGTTGTTGCTATGCTACCTTCTTAAGACTTGGGGGATACAAGTGATAGGCATATAAGAGGTATATTTTCAAGCTTGATGTTAACTACAATTCTGACCCGGTGCCATCAATATTAAACCGGCAAGTTCTACATTCTTAAACCGGCAAGTTCTACATTCTTAAACCGGCTGAAGATCAGATGAGTAATTTAAAGACCAATATTTTTGTTAAGCATTGGGAGCTGAGTCAAATGAATTATTCTTCACAATATTTCTCTGTGACAAAACCAATGTCAGCAAATTGATTATGAAGCTGGCCTATTGACCCGGATTTTCTAGAGGAAGGAAGTGACAAGGACTTAAGGATGATTAGGATCAGTTTAACATGGATAAATCCAAATTAAACTGGGGGCTAATGTCGGGGATATACCTCGCGGTATGACCTGGCTGGGACCTGGTAAACCGGCAGGTGTAAAGTCAGATGATAACCCGGCAGGTGTTAAGTCAGATGATAACCCGACCATCATAAACTGGCAGACCATCATAAACCGGTAGACAGTCATAACCCAGCAGACAATGATAACTGGTTGACAGTCATAACCCGACAGACAATGGTAACTGGTTGACAGTCATAACCCGACAGACAATGAAAACTGGTTGACAGTCATAACCCGGCAGACAATGATAAATGGTTGATAGTCATAACCCGGCAGACAGTGATAACTGGTTGACAGTCATAACCCGGTAGACAATGATAACTGGTTGACAGTCATAACCTGGTAGACAATGATAACTGCTTGACAGTCATAACCCGGCAGACAGTGATAACTGGTTAACAGTCATAACCTAGCGGGCATAGAGTCGCATGGGGTTATGAAGCCCGAGACGTTATGAAGCCCAAGACGTTATGAAGCCGAAGACGTTAAGCCCATGAAGAGAAGTCAGAATAGTTTAAGTCTTAATCCAAGTTGGACTCTACATGTAACCCGCCCCTTCAACATATATAAAGAGGGGCAGGGCACCCCAAGAGGGGGGATAATCTGAAGGGTCAGGGATAACTGGCAGAGCCGGTTTATGGCGACTACTTTGTGATGATAATAAGACCTAGCCACAAACAACACGTAGGGTTGTTACCGGATGATGTTTCCCGGGGCCCGAAGCTGTCTAAATCCCTGTCTTGCGTTGCGTCTCTCGATTCCGCTCAACCCCTTTTAAGCTACCACATAGATGCGTTGGCCTCACGACTAAGTCCTCACACTAGGACATCTGCAGTGACAAATCCACGACAGATGCCCAGTCCCGAAATGCAAAAAAATGAATTTAGTTTATGTTGTCAAAGAATAAATTCCTTGAAAAGTGTTGGTATGGAGGGCACCCGTGGATACGGTTAGCCATGGAAAGTGAAAGTATGGTGGAAAAATATATAAACTTTATTTTCTGTTTGGAAACCACCTATGATATATCTATGCATGGAAAGTATTGGAACTCTAAGTTGTTTTCGTTGGTGGGATGGATACACCTCCCAAAATGTTTTTATCTCTAAGTTTTTTTCTTTGAGCTCTGGCACCTCTACAATTCCCTACTTCCCTCTGCGAAGGGCCTTTCTTTTAATTAATGCAAATTTTATTTTGAATTTGAGTCTCCATCTTCTCTTATAAAATTAGCACCAACTAGAGGCAATATGACCATACTTGAGTATTGGACATAGCTAATATGCGAGTGTGTTTCATGAATGGATCAATGGTTGAGCATGATGGGCTAGGGATAGCTTATTTTAGCATTGATATTTTGAAAGACATGGTTGCTTGTTGATATGCTTGGGTATTTAAATTATCATGTCAAAACTAGACTATTACTTTGAACAATATAAAAGTCCAAATGTCCATGCTATAAAGAAAGAAATATGATATGACATGTTAGGAAGCATTCCACATCAAGAATTATGTTTTTATCACTTCCCTACTCGAGGACGAGTAGAAGTTAAGCTTGGGGATGCTGATACGTCTCCAACGTATCTATAATTTTTTATTGTTCCATGCTGTTATATTATCAATCTTGGATGTTTTATAATCATTTTATATCATTTTTGGTACTAACCTATTGACATAGTGCCAAGTGCCCGTTGTTGTTTCTTCCATGTTTTTTACATTGCAGAAAATCAATATCAAACAGAGTCCAAATGCCACGAAACTTTACGGAGAATTTTTATGGGCCAGAAGGAACACAACGGGCCCTGACTGCGCCTGGGGGTGCCCCGAGGGAGGCACAACCCACCAGGGCGCGCTAGGAGGCCCAGGCGTGCCCTGGTGGGTTGTGCCCACCTCAGGTGCCCCGGACTGCCTCTTAGCTCTATAAATACCCCAATATTCCCAAAACCGTAGGGGAGTCAATGAAATATTCATCCAGCCGCCGCAGAGTCCAGAACCACTAGATCCAATCTAGACACCATCTCGGATGGGGTTCACCACCTCCATTGGAGCCTCTCCGATGATGCCTGAGTTGTTCTTTGTAAACCTTTGGGTCTGTAGTTAGTAGCTAGATGGCTTCATCTCTCTCTCTCTCTCTTGATTCTCAATACAATGGTCTCTTGGAGATCCATATGATGTAACTCTTTTGCGGTGTGTTTGCTGGGATCGATGAACTTTGAGTTTATGATCAGATTTATGTTTTTATATCCATGAAAGTATTTGACTTTCTTTGATCTCTTTTATGCATGATCTCTTATAGCCTCATATTTCTTCTCCGATATTTGGGTTTTGTTTGGCCAACTTCATCTATTTATCTTGCAATGGGAAGAGGTGCTTTGTAGTGGGTTAGATCTTACGGTGCTTGATCCCAGTGACAGAAAGGGAACCGACACGTATGTATCGTTGCTACTAAGGATAAAACAATGGGGTCTATCTCTACATAGATAGATCTTGTCTACATCATGTCATCGTTGAAAGTGCAACTATCCCTGGGTGGTTTTGGTAATTCTTAACAGCATATAGCTCATTGAGCTAATGCTATTTGAAGATAAATATTTCAGGAAAGCTCAATGATTGGCATGGCATGGATTAGAAAGTGGACCCCTCAAAATGCTAAGGACAAAAGATTGTCTCAAGCTCAAAGCACAAGACTCTACCTTTTTCATTTCAGTGATCCAAGATCACATTGAGTCCATAGGAAAAGCCAATACTATTAAAAGGGGATGAGGTGTTGCTTAATGAGTTACTTTCTCAAAATGCTTAGTGATATGCTCCAAAAACCCTCAACTACTTTCTCATATCCACATATGTCCCAAACCAAAAGTCAAACTAGGCCCCACCAAAATTTCCTATCCGGTGCCACCGAGTTCACTTGACATAGCCACTGCCAGAAACCCTAATCAATTCGGTCTCACCGATGGGGATATCGATCTCACCGAGATGGGATTGCAAACTCTCTATTTCCCTTCGTAACGTTTCGGTCCAACCGAAATGAGCGATCGGTCCCACCAAGATTGAAATGCAAACTCTCTGTTTCCCTTTCGTAACGTTTCGGTCTAACTGAGATGAGCGGATCGGTCCCACCGAGTTTGCATGACCAACTCTCTATTTGCCTATTACCAAAATCGGTCCCACCGAGTTTGTGTAATCGGTCTCACCGAGATTACATTATGCCCTAACCCTAATGGAATCGGTCCCACCGAGTTGACATGTCGGTCCCACCGAAAACCCTAACAGTCACATTATTAACTAAATCGGTCTGACCGAGTTGTATGATTCGGTCCCACCGAGTTTGGTGATTTGTGTGTAACAGTTAGATTTTGTGTGGAGGCTATTTATACCCATCCACCCACTCTTCATTCGTGAAGAGTGCCATCAGAATATGCCTACACTTCCAACATACATTTTCTAAGAGAGAACCACCTACACATGTGTTGAGGTCAAGATATTCCATTCGAGCCACATAAATCTTGATCTCTAGCCTTCCTCAAGTTGCTTTCCACTCAAATCATCTTTCTACCAAATGCAATCCTATGAGAGAGAGTTGAGTGTTGAGGAGACTATCATTTGAAGCACAAGAGCAAGGAGTTCATCATCAACACACCATCTAATACCTTTTGGAGAGTGGTGTCTCCTAGATTGGTTAGGTGTCACTTGGGTGCCTCCGTCAAGATTGTGTAGTTGAACCAAGGAGTTTGTACGGGCAAGGAGATCGCCTACTTCATGAAGATCTACCCTAGTGAGGCAAGTCCTTCGTGGGCGATGGCCATGGTAGGATAGACAAGGTTGCTTCTTCGTGGACCCTTCGTGGGTGGAGCCCTCCGTGGACTCGTGCAACCGTTACCCTCTGTGGGTTGAACTCTCCATCAACGTGGATGTACGATAGCACCACCTATCGGAACCATGCCAAAAATCTCTGTGTCTACATTGAGTTTTCTCCCTCTAAACTCCTCCCTTTACCTTCATATGCAATTGTTTTACATTCCACTGCTATACTCTTAAAATTGCATGTGTAGGTTGATTACTTGTTTGTGCTAAGTTGCTAAAATCTGCCAAGACTTAAAATTGGGAAAAGGCTAGATTTTTATTTGGTCAAGTAGTCTAATCACCCCCTCTAGACATACTTTCGATCCTACAAGTGGTATCAGGGCTTTGGTCTCCATTTGCCTTAATTTCCATAGCTTTTGGTGATCACAACCTTGATTCCACAACCTAGTGAGGGAAGTTACCACCATAGAGGTCCTTACTTTGATGGTACTAATTTTGCTAATTGGAAGCATAAGATGAAAATGCATATTTTTGGACATAACTCCGCCGTGTGGGCTATTGTGTGTATTGGCATGCAAGGTGAATTCTTTGATGGGAGAGAATCGAACCGTGAAGCTACCGCAGAAGAGTTGAAGATGCTGCAATACAATGCTCAAGCTTGTGATATTCTCTTCAACGGATTGTGCCCCGAATAATTCAACAAAATCAGTCGTATTTAGAATGCAAAGGAAATTTGGGATACTTTGATTGATATGCACGAAGGTACCGACTCCGTCAAGGAATCCAAATTGGATGTGCTTCAAAGTCAACTTGACAAGTTCAAAATGAAGGATGGTGAAGGTGTCACTGAAATGTACTCTAGGCTTGCTCTCATCACAAATGAGATTGCCAGCTTAGGAAGTGAAGAGATGACCGATAGATTCATCATCAAGAAGATCCTTAGAGACTTGGAAGGAAAATATGATACCGTGTGCACATTGATCCAAATGATGCCAAATTACAAAGATCTCAAGCCAACGGAAGTCATCGGAAGAATTGTTGCTCATGAGATGTCACTCAAGGATAAGGACGAGCTTCACAACAAGTCGAGTGGTGCTTACAAAGCCTCTTGTGATGCTCCCACATCATCAAGTGAGAAACAAACCTTCAACGAAGAATTGAGCCTAATGGTGAAGAACTTCAACAAGTTTTACAAGAGTAGAAGCAAGGAAAGAAGTTCCAAGACAAGGTCCTACAATGACAAAAGGTCTTCTAGTCGTGAGCGCAATTGCTACAATTGTGGAAGACCCGGACACTATTCCAATGAGTGTACGACTCCCTACAAAAGAAGAGAAGTTTCTCCCTACAAAAAAGACGTAGAAGAGAAGAATCACCACCAAGAGAGGGAAGGAGTAGAGATGACCGTTATGAACGAAGAACATCACGGAGAAGCAAGGATTCAGAAAGGAAGGACAAGTCATCAAAGAGCTACACAAAACGAAGACATCAAGCTCATGTTGGTGAATGGGTATCCGGCTCCGACTCCGACGATCACTCTGAGAGAAGTTATCACTCCGACTCCGAATATACTCCAGATGAAGGTGTTGCCGGTCTAGCACTTGTGTCAACCAACTCCTACGACATATTTGAGTCACCAAATGAAGGAATTGGAAGATTCTTCATGGCTAAAGGCCCAAAGGTATCACACCCTGAGTATGTTGATTTCAATAGTGATGAAGATGATTTTCTAGGGGATGATGATTCACTTGTTGACAACTCCAGTTATGAAAACTATGATGAACTTGCTATTAATCATGCTAATCAAGATAAAACAAATGACAATGATAAGAAGGAGATTGAGCGTCTAATTAAAGAACTAAAAACTCTTAAGTTAGCCCATGAAACTACCTTGGAACATCATTGAGAACTTCTAAAGACTCATGAGAAGCTACATTTTGAAAAGCTCAACCTTGAGCAAGAGCATGAGTTCTTAAAAGCAATCAATGATGATCTTTGCAAGAAAAGTTCTTCTTACATTGCCAAGCATTTACTCTTGTCTACTTACATGCCACAAGTTAAATCTAGAAACAAGAACAAGAAAGATTCTTCTTCTAGTAGTAACAACAATCATGTTAAATCCAATATTGTTGCTTCTAGTAGTTCTCTTGATTCCTCTAATGATTCTCTTAGCCAAGTTACGCTTGAGCAAGAAAATAGCTTATTGAAGGGAATTATAGAGAAAGGTGTTTACAAGAGCCTTGCCGGAAGTAAGCAATTTGAGGAAATTGTACGCAAGCAAGGAAGACACCGGAAGAATCAAGGTGTTAGTTTTGAACGAAAGTTCAATGCCAATGGAGTTGAGTGGTAAGAAGATCAATACCCCAAGACAAAGTTCATTCCTCAACAAGAGAAGTATGATCCTACTTCTTTCCTAGGAACACAAGCTCAAGATGATCTTCCACCACAAGACCACAAGCTAAAAGGCAAGGACAAGCTTCAAGAGGAAATTGATGCATTTGAAGAAGCACCTAAGCCCTTGGTCAAGTGGGTTCCCAACACTACATCAAGTTCCACTTCATCATGTATGACTACAACTCCAAGGATTCCCATCAAGATGGTGTGGATCCCTAAGATGAAGAACTAGAGAGCTCTTGAGGATGACTCCGCCAACATACTTCACTCATATCATTTTGGCAAGGACAAGTGCAAACAAATTCCACATCGTGCACTATTTCAAGGAGTCACAAACCCTCTTGTTGGCAAGACAATGGACAAGGTAACCTAATGCTTTCATGGACATCATCCAATGCGAACTTCACTCTATGTCTATGGATATCCTTGTTTGTTCCTTGTGGGACTAACCCGTGTAGGTATTGAAAGTGCAACTCACTCCAAAGGATTGCTCCAAATGATCTACATCAACATTGAGAATCTACATCTTCAATACCTACATGAAGTCATCATCGAAAAAACCCAAGGTTAGTTCATCCCTTGTAACGCCCCGAGACCGATGTGCCAGGTGTCTTCCAGTTATTCACTGTTGTTGCCTTGTCATTGCTTGCGTGTCATGTATATCATATCATGTCATCATGTGTATCGCTTTTGCATACATGTTCGTCTCATGCATCCGAGCATTTTTCCTGTTGTCCGTTTTGCAATCCGGGCGCTCCTATGTCCTCCGGTGTCCCTTTCTACCTCTTTTCGTGTGCGGGTGTTAAACGTTTTCGGATTGGACTGAGACTTGTCATGCGGCCTTGGTTTACTACCGGTAGACCTCCTGTCAAGTTTCGTGCCATTTGGACTTTGTTTGATACTCCAACGGTTAACTGAGGGACCGAAAAGGCCTCGTGTGTGTTGCAGCCCAACACCTCCCCAAAGTGGCCCAAAACCCACCAAAACCTCCTCCATCATCTAAGCCGTTCGATCATGATCGCGTGGCCGCAAACCGCACCTCATTTGGACTCTCCTAGCTCCCTCTACCTCTATATATAGATCCCATCCCCGAAATCACGGGCGAAACCGTAACTTCGTCCTCCTCGCGCCGCCGGACATTTCTTCTCCGCGCCCGGACATGTCCGCGCCGCCCTCCTCAGCCAACCATGGCCCGCCACGTCGCCTCCACCGCCGTCCCGCCGCCGAGACCCGCTCGGCCCGAAGCGGGCACCCCGAGCCCATCGAGGCGCCCCGCGCCTGGAGCGCCCGCCGCTGCCGCCTGGCTCCACAAGCCGCCCCCGAGCGCCCGCCTCATCTCCGCGCCCCGCTGCCTCTGTCTCCGGCCGCCGCGGCGACCCCGCGTCGGCGAACTCCTCCACCGGCTCCGTCTTCGGCGACCGAGCCCGCCGCCGCCTGCCATCGCCGCGTCGGCGCCGCCTCCTCGCCGACCTCGCCGCCATCTTCCTCTCCCTCTCCGGCCACGGGAGCCAGGTCCGGCGACGACCTCTCCTCCGGCCAACTCCGGCATCAAGTCTGACTCCGGCCGTCGTCGTCTACAGCTCCGGCGATCCTTGAAGTTCGCGCCCTGCTGGATCCAGATCTGTTTTGCCCTCGGTTGACTTTTGACCTAACTTCAGTTAATTTTGCATACTTTGAAGCATCATAACTTCCTCACCGTGGGTCCGATTCATGCATGTAGCATATCAAAATGTTCGTCTCGACGAGTACATCATTTCATTGCATTGCATCATTCTCATTTGAGCTCATCTTGATGCCCGAAATGCTGTTGGAAGAGGGCTATGTGATGATAGTTTCAGATCTGTTTCAGCTAATGCACTTTTGTCATTTTTGCCATGATTAATGCGTGCATGCTATGATCCTGAGCTCTACATGTGTTTTGAAATATGCCATGCCATGTTTACAGGGGTGTATGCCATGTATTTTTGTGATCTATGTGGTGACTAGCACAAGCATGCAAAGTAGCTTACTCAATGATGCTGATTTCAGGGACTTAGAAGTCCTTGTCCTGTTATTGTTTTTATGCCATGTGTTCATGTTGCTATCGAGAGATCCATGCCTCTTTTGAGCTTGATCAGTAAGGATGTTTTGTAGATAATGTTGTGCTCTATACATCCATGTCTTTGTTTGCAATTATGGAGCACCCTAGCTTGAGTAAATCGAGCTCTACTTTTGCTATAAAATGTTCCTGGCAGATTGTTAACATGTTTAGCGATTTTGCTGAGCTTGTTGTTGTTGATCCGTGCATGCTATGTTGTTGTTCTTGCCATGTATAGCTTCTATGCCATGTCTAATTGCTGGGTGTATGCTTAGTTTATCATGCCATGCTTTGTAGTGAGTGCATCGAGCTCGTAAACATGCCTACTTGATATCTGTTTTGACATGTTCCAGTTTTCTGCTAAGTCTGAATCTATTTATGTTTTTGCTATGTTCCCGTGGTTGCAACTGTATTTTCTGATCCCTTTTGGCTCAAGGTCACTAAGGGACTTTTGTTATATGCTTTGAGTAGCTTCATGCCATGCCTTGCTTTGCCATGATATGTTCCTATAGCATGTATTTATCGTGCTCTAAACATTGCTTCCTGATGTTAAATTCCTGACTTCTTATTATTTTCACTAAGTCTGTAACCTGTTATCATTTGCACTTTTTCCATGCTTGTTTGAACCTGTTAATGAGTGAATTAGCCATAGCTCAGTGTTCATCTTTTGTCAAGCATCTTGAGTGGATCCCTGCCATGTATTTTGTTGCCATGTTTGAGTGTGGTAGATTATTTATCTTGATGCATTTAGATGGATTTGTGCCGTTAATCACAGATCGGTGCCATATTTGTTTTGCTTGCCATTTCCAATCCATGCATCCAATTTCGGCGATCTTTATATCGATTTCAACTGAAATCAACTCACCTTTATAGTGGAACTCTTGGTTTTCCAAGTTGAGGCCAGGTTCAATCATTCCTTTCCAAATCATGCATATGCATCACATATCGCATCCCGCATATCATGCCATATTTTGCAACATTGTTGCTTGTGCATTGCACGTGGTTGATTGTGTTCCCTTTTGCTTGTTGTCTTGCTTTGGGTAGAGCCGGGAGACGAGTTTGTGTTTGAGGAGCCCGTTGAGTACGTTTTTGAGGATCAAGCCTTTCGTCTTCTCGGAGAACTTTGCAAGCAAGATGACCATACCCTCGAAATCCCTTCTATCTTTGCTTGCTAGATGCTCGCTCTTTTGCTATGCCTATGCTGCGGTACCTACCACTTGCTTATCATGCCTCCCATATTGTTAAGCCAAGCCTCTAACCCACCTTGTCCTAGCAAACTGTTGTTTGGCTATGTTACCGCTTTGCTCAGCCCCTCTTATAGCATTGTTTGTTGCAGGTGAAGATTGGAGCTTGTTACATGTTTGGAACATGGTTATTTTGTTGGGATATCACAATATCTCTTTTTATATTAATGCATCTATATACTTGGTAAAGGGTAGAAGGCTCGGCCTTATGCCTGGTGTTTTGTTCCACTCTTGCCGCCCTAGTTTCCGACATATCGGTGTTATGTTCCCGATTTTGCGTTCCTTACACGGTTGGGTTATAATGGGAACCCCTTGACAGTTCGCCTTGAATAAAACTCTTCCAACAATGCCCAACATTGGTTTTACCATTTGCCACCTAGCCTTTTCTTTCCCTTGGGTAGGCATGCCCAAGGGTCATACTTATTTTACCCCCCGGGCCAGTGCTCCTCTGAGTGTTGGTCCGAAACGGGCAGCCTGCGGGGCCACCTTGGGGAAACTCGAGGGCTGGTTTTACTCGTAGCTTGACCTATCTGAGTGTGCCCTGAGAATGAGATATGTGCAGCTCCTATCGGGATTTGTCGGCACATTCGGGCGGTGTTGCTAGATTTGTTTTACCATTGTCGAGGATGTCTTGTAACTGGGATGCCGAGTCTGATCGGATTGTCTTGGGAGACGGAATATCCTTCATTGACCGTGAGAGCATGTGATGGGCTAAGTTGGCACACCCCTGCAGGGATTTGAACTTTCGAAAGCCATGCCCGTGGTTATGGGCAGATGGGAATTTGTTAATGTCCGGTTGTAGAAAACTTGAAACTTAACTTAATTAAAAGGCATCAACCGTGTGTGTAACCGTGATGGTCTCTTCTCGGCGGAGTCCGGGAAGTGAACACGGTGTTGGAGTTATGCTTGACGTAGGTTGTTCTAGGATCACTTCTTGATCATAGTTGTTCGACCATGCCTTTTGCCTTCTCTTCTCGCTCTCATTTGCGTATGTTAGTCACCAAATATGCTAGTCGCTTGCTACAGCTCCACATCATACCTTTTACCCTTCCTATAAGCTTAAATAGTCTTGATCGCGAGGGTGTGAGATTGCTGAGTCCCCGTGACTCACAGATACTTCCAAAACCAGTTTGCAGGTGCTCGACGATACCGTGCAGGTGACGCACCAAGCTCAAGGAGGAGCTCGATGAAGTTCGTGTTCGTTATGTTGTTCCGTTGCCAGTTGATCAGTAGTGGAGCCCAGTTGGGTCGATCGGGGATCTGTGTAGCATTGGGGTAGTCTTCTTTTATTTTGGTTCTGTAGTCGGACCTTGTGTGTGTATCTGGTTGATGTAATGTTATATTCATGTATTGTGTGAAGTGGCAATTGTAAGCCAACTATGTATCTCTTTCCCTTATGTATTACATGGGTTGTGTGAAGATTACCTCACTTGTGACATTGCTTTCAACGCGGTTATGCCTCTAAGTCGTGCTTCGACACGTGGGAGATATAGCTGCATCGAGGGCGTTACATCCCTCCTAGGGGGATATCACAACTAGGGGGAGCTTTACTCTAATCAATTGAGCTAAAGCAACTCTAATGATGTGAGCACAACAATGCTTTATGTAAAAGTGGAAACCCCACTTGTGCTTAAACGATGAGTATGACCTTTGATCAAATGTTCTCATTTGACTCCTAAGTCAATATACTCATATATAGATGACCTAGTCATCGCCAAATTGCTTGATAGATGCTAGAGTGATTGTGCATGCTTTTTCACATATTTCATTTGTTATTTCATTGTGTGAGCATGTTGGATGCATATTTTACTCATTCGAGGACATCCATTTGTTGCTTTGATTGTTTGGATTTTTCTCTTTTGCCAAATGGATGGACAAGAATGCCTGAGAACTCCCTCTAGCTATCTATGCTTTTCTCGTCTCAAACTCTATTCATGCTACATCACAAAGTTTGATCAAGTCAGATTCGAACCACTCTATGTGAGGAGCACTTGGAGTCCCCCATTTGTCATAGACTTAAACGTCCAAAACCTCTTTGTGCATTTCGGTATGATCGGGTCATCCATTTCGGTCACACCGAGATCACTAAGTTGATCTAGGTTTTCAATCTCGGTGGAACCGACTAGAACTTTGCGGTCACACCAAGTTGCAGTAACCGCTTGTAGTTCTGCATCTTGGTGCCACCGAGTTGTTCCACTCGGTCACACCGACAGGGTCGGGATATATATATACCCACGGGTGAGATTCTGGAAATTCTTCAAAACCTCTCAGCCCGCGTGTGTCCTGCTCTGTCGCCTCGGGTCTCCGGATCGTCCTCTCGCCGCCAGAAACCTCCGGCCGCTGGTTTTCATCACCGTTAACGAATTTCTGCCCCTCTGTTGCCGCCGTAGAGAACTCCACCGAATTAGGGTATGGATTCAATCTTTTGTGCTATTCCTTTAACACCGATTCGTAGCACATTACTTTGCCATGATCATGACCACATATGCAATCAATCTATCCACTGAAAACATCCCTTAGGTTACGCTTGATTTGAAAATTTATGGTTAGGTCTCCGCCGGACTCATCTCGGACCGACCGAATTGTAGAAATCGGTCTCATCGATTTGGCTTAGGCCATTGCAGTTGCACTTTCGGTCTGACCGAAAACTGCAAATCGGTGTGACCGAGTTTGATTCTTTGTGAAAGCCTAGCAGTCTCGGTGCCACCGAACTATGACTCGGTCTGACTGAGTTCACTAGTTTAGGTTCGAAAAGCTGCTACTGTATCACCGAGTTTACAAATCGGTAGCTCCGAAATGCTTTCTGTGAAGAACTAAAACTAAGTTTTTAAGTCATTCTTTTTGCAAAAACTATGCACTTTGTGATGCTCATCCACTCTACCTCATCTATATCTATTCACAGGGTCTGCTGTCAGTAAGTTTGCAGAAATGTCTGACCAGAGCGATAGCCAGAACAAGTAAGAGGAATAGGTACAATTGAGTGAGGGCACTAGTCCCTCCAGCACTTCTGATGATGGCAACAGGAGCACACCAAGCAACTTGCCCAAGGCAGCCACCAGAACAAGGAAGAAGACCTCAGATTCTAAAGATGAGGATTATGTGGCTGTTGAGGAGGAAGTCAGCTCCAACAAGAAGGTGCTGAAGAAGGAGTATGGCACAGTTGCATCAACTAAGCCTGGCTTGCACAAAAGGCCCCTGCCAAGAGGGTGCCAACCTTAAAGGTGAGAGCCTCAACTGCTGCAACCTCCAAGCCAACTGAAGAGGTTGTTGAAGAAGGAAAGAAAAGGAAGGAAAGGGTCAAGAAGACCACTGCCAGAGTGCTTGGAAGATCCTCCATTATGTGAGATCCAGAAGAGGAGGAGGAGGAAGAGGATGCCGCACCAGCTCCTCAGGCTCAAAAGCTTATGGGAGACGCAATTAAGTCAGGGGCTACTCCATCTAAGCCCAAATCTGCTCCCAAGGCTGCTGCTTAGAAACCCCCAAAGCCCAAGAGGAACACCGGGAGTATACCTGCTGAGGAGAAGAACAAGGCCCCAGTGCCTGAAGCTGAAGAAGAGGAAGATGATTCTCATGTTTTTAGGAAGTTGAAGCCCGAAATTCCTGACCACAATGATGCTCATCCAGTCGCTGAGGACATGCACATCAGGAAAGATGCAGGATTGAGATTATGGAGACAGTCTGATCCCTATGCTGTTAGGAGGAGGGCTGCAGTTGACTATAGGTTCCATACAAAGGAACAACAAGATTTCTATGAGACAATTTTGCTTGACAAGAAGCCCATAGTGTATGACATGAAATGGGTGGACTGGGAATTCATCCAGGAAAATGAAGATCACTTCCCTGGAGTGTATGACAGCTTTAAGGCATGTGGAGTTGATGAATTTGTTGGACAAAAGCTCACCAGGTGGAATGATGAGTTGGTCATGCAGTTTTACTCCACTGCCCACTTCTATCCAGATGGAAGGATAGTTTGGATGTCTGAGGGTACCAGGTACTGATGACCCACAAGTATAGGGGATCTATCCTAGTCCTTTCGATAAGTAAGAGTGTCGAACCCAACGAGGAGCAGAAGGAAATGATAAGAGGTTTTCAGCAAGGTATTCTCTGCAAGCACTGAAATAATAGGTAACAGATAGTTTTGTGATAGGATAATTTGTAACGAGTAACAAGTAACAAAAGTAAATAAGGTGCAGCAAGGTGGCCCAATCCTTTTTGTAGCAAAGGAGAAGCCTGGACAAACTCTTATATGAAGGAAAGCGCTCCCGAGGACACATGGGAATTATCGTCAAGCTAGTTTTCATCACGTTCATATGATTCATGTTCAGTACTTTGATAATTTGATATGTGGGTGTGCTACCTCTTGAGCACTGTGTTGGATTTCCTTGAAGAGGAAAGGATGATGCAGTAAAGTAGCGTAAGTATTTCCCTCAGTTTTTGAGAACCAAGGTATCAATCCAGTAGGAGGCTACGCGTGAGTCCCTCGTACCTGCATAAAGCAAATAACTCCTCGCAACCAACGCGATAAGTGGTTGTCAATCCCTTCATGGTCACTTACGAGAGTGAGATCTGATAGATATGATAAGATAATATTTTTGGTATTTTTGTGATAAAGATGCAAAGTAAAAAAAAGCAAAGGAAATAACTAAGTATTGGAAGATTAATATGATGAAGATAGACCCGAGGGCCATAGGTTTCACTAGTGGCTTCTCTCAAGAGCATAAGTATTTTACAGTGGGTGAACAAATTATTGTTGAGCAATTGACAGACTTGAGCATAGTTATGAGAATATCTAGGTATGATCATGTATATAGGCATCACATTCGAGACAAGTAGACCAACTCCTGCCTGCATCTACTACTATTACTCCACTCATCGACCGCTATCCAGCATGCATCTAGAGTATTAAGTTCATGAAAACAGAGTAACGCCTTAAGCAAGATGACATGATGTAGAGGGATAAATTCATGCAATATGATAAAAAACCCATCTTGTTATCCTCGATGGCAACAATACAATATGTGCCTTGCTGCCGCTACTGTCACTGGGAGAGGGCACCGCAAGATTGAACCCAAAGCTAAGCACTTCTCCCACTGTACGAAAGATCAATCTAGTAGGCCAAACCAAACTGATAATTCGAAGAGACTTGCAAAGATAACCAATCATACATAAAAGAATTCAGAGAAGATTCAAATATTGTTCATAGATAAACTTGATCATAAACCCACAATTCATCGGTCTCAACAAACACACCGCAAAAAGAAGATTACATCGAATAGATCTCCACATGAGAGGGGGAGAACATTGTATTGAGATCCAAAAAGAGAGAAGAAGCCATCTAGCTAATAACTATGGACCCGAAGGTCTGAGGTAAACTACTCACACTTCATCGGAGGGGCTATGGTGTTGATGTAGAAGCCCTCTGTGATGGATGCCCCCTTCGGCGGAGCTCCGGAACAGGTCCCAAGATGGGATCTCGTGGATACAGAAAGTTACGGCGGTGGAATTAGGGTTTTGGCTCCGTAGCCAATTGTTTGGGGGTACGCAGGTATATATAGGAGGAAGGAGTACGTCAGTGGAGCAACAGGGGTCCACAAGGGTGGAGCGCGCGTTGGGGGGAGGGGGGGGGGGGGGGTAGGCGCGCCCCCTACCTTATGGCCTCCTCCTTTGTTTCTTGACGTAGGGTCGAACTCTCCTGGATCATGTTCGGTGAGAAAATCACGTTCCCGAAGGTTTCATTCCGTTTGGACTCCGTTTGATATTCCTTTTCTTCAAAACCCTAAAATAGGCAAAAAAACAGCAATTCTGGGCTGGGCCTCCGGTTAATAGGTTAGTCCCAAAAATAATATAAAAGTGGATAATAAAGCCCAATAATGTCCAAAACAGTAGATAATATAGCATGGAGCAATCAAAAATTATAGATACGTTGGAGACGTATCAGGGTGGACCGGTGCTTGGGTACTGTCCTTACTTGGACAAGCATCCCGCTTATGATTAACCCCCATTGCAAGCATCCGCAACTACAACAGAAGTATTAAGGTAAACATAACCATAGCATGAAACATATGGATCCAAATTAGCCCCTTACGAAGCAACGCATAAACTAGGGTTTAAGCTTCTATCACTCTGTAAGTGCATCTAGTGCCCCTTAGTGATTTTGGTGTATTGAAGACTTATAGGTTAAGGGACTAATGCATGTGTGAGTGTACACAGGTCTATAAGTCTATGAGGAGTTTGATATTTGCAAGAAAAGTCGACCCCTAAAAATGAATGTCTTTGACTGAAGATTTTGGTATTTCTGAAGACTTTCATGAAGACTTTGAAAGTGAAGAAATTGGTGTGTCCATGAAGACTTGATATTCATGCGAGAAATATGAAGCTTGAAGACTTTCGTGTTCATAGTTTTGTTTTTCTCTTTCTTGAGTCATAGGAAACACCGTACTGTTAAAGGGGGTCGAGGAAATACTAAGGAAAAATTTCCATGTGATGCTCAACTCAAAATCCTACACCTACCAATCACTTTGAGTGAAGCCATTGGAAATCTCATACAGTTTAGTCAATTTCTTCAGTGACAGAGACGAAGTTCTTCTGGTCTCTGAGGAATTTGTCCTGACTGAGGAGTTAGGAATTCACCAGTGTGGATTGCCTACACAGTGAGGAACATGATAGCCCTGAGGATTTTGCTACTCAAAATTCCGACCGTTGATGTGCTATGCGCCAGCTGTCCCAAAATATCTATCCACCTAACGGTCATATCATTGAAGGGCATTTATGTCTTATCATGTCGGGCTGCTCCCTAGGCTATAAATAGCCGCCCCTACAACCACTAGCTGGTTGGCTGCTCCGAGAGAAACTGACACTTGTCATTTGAGAGCAACCCATCCTCCGAGGACTTTGAGCGAAAATCATCAAGTGAGGAAAAACCAAAAACCCAAAACCCAAACACCTACAAACCCCAAGTGATTGAGCATCACTAAAGAGATTGATCCTGAGTGGATCTGACGCTTGTTACCTTTGAAGACTGTGCTTCTTCCAGACGGTTAGGCGTCATGGTCTAGAGCATCCAAGAGGAATTGTGGATTGCCGAGTGACCAAGTTTGTGAAGGTTTGGAAGTCGCCTGAAGACTTACCACGAGTGATTGGACGAGGTCTGTGTGACCTTAGTTCAAGGAGAATACGGTGAGGACTGGGTGTCTTGGACTAAGTGTCCTTGACTGGGTGTCCGCGACTGTGTGTCCTCGAGTTTAAATACTCAGCCGCTCCAACCAGACGTACAACTGAGACAGCAGTTGGAACTGGTCTACCAAATCATTGTCTTCACCGAGATTACCAGTTCTATTTCCTCAACTCTTCCATTTCCTCATAACTGTGTTGTGTGTTTGTTCATATCTGTGTTTGAAGACTTTGACTAAAGACTTTCTCAATTTCCTCAGTTCAATTTCTTCAGTCTGTTTGTCTTCATCCTGTGTTATCCTGTGATTACGCTTCCTGTACTATGTGCCTGTCTTCATTTCACCATGATGACTATGCTTGTATTCTATTATGTTTACCTTTGAGTACTTATTCCGCTGCTAGTAGTTCTTCGCTAAGGAATTTCCTCACCGGCAAATTCCTCAGTGAAGAATTTCATAAAAATCGCCTATTCACCCCCCTCTAGTCGATATAACACACTTCCAATTGGTATCAGAGCAAGGTACTCCCTTGTTCTGTGTGATTTTAGTATAACCGCCTGGAGTTTTAGTTATGTTGACCGCTGGTATGATCAAGGTCTCTGCTGGGTGTCGTACCTTCGATGGGACGGACTACCCCTATTGGAAGAATAAGATGCGAATGCATCTTGAAGCAATTGATAACGATATCTGGTATGTTATGGAAAATGGTGTTCCCTCAGTCACACCTTCTCTGAATGCTGCCGATGTGAAGAGATTCAAGCAACTTGACTCTCAATCGAAGAATATCATATGTGGCCATCTGAGCAAAGGACAGTATGGCAGAGTGAGTGCTTTGGAAACAGCGAAGCTTATCTGGGACAGGTTGTCCAAAGTGAATGAAGGAGTCTCAACTCAGCGTGACTCTCGAGTTGATGTTCTTCGCAATCTCTTCAACCGCTTCAAAAGACTCGACAACGAAAATGTTCAACAAACCTTCGATCTCCTCACTGACATCTCAAATGAGCTTCAAGCACTTGGTGCCACTAACATCACCGACCATGAGGTGGTGAATAAATTGCTGAGATCGCTTGATTCCTCATTTAACACTCTGGCATTGATGATACAAGAACATGCTGATTACAATTCACTTGATCCCGCTGATATTCTCGAGAGGCTAAATACTCATGAGTTCCAACTTGCTGAAAAGAGAGATCTCTATGGTTCAAGCTATGGCAGAAGACGTACACTGAAGGCCAAGGCAGTATCTGAGTCCGAAGATGAAGACTCTGGTAGCAGCCTTGGTGATCCTGAAGAACTGAGCCATGATCTGGCTCTGCTCATGAAGAAGTTCCAAAAGTTCTCAAGACGTGGTCACCTTGGAAGATCCTCAAGGAGCAATGATCCCTCATCCAGTGACTACAAGAAGAGGCTCTGTCACAAGTCCAAGAAACCTGGACATTTCATTCAAGATTGTCCTCAGTGGGAAAAGGAATCAAAGAATAAGAAATACAAGGATTACAGTTCTGATGATGCAAAGAAAAAGAAGAAATCCACAAAATCATCATCATGAAAATCCTCAAAGCCTTCATATCACAAGAAGAGCAGCTCCAAGAAGGCCAGGGCATTCATTGGCAAGGAAATGGACTCTGAGGCTGAATCTGAAGAAAATGAGGAAGAGGAGTCATCTGAGGAGTCCGAATCCGGAGTGGCGAGCCTAGCTCTCGCTACTACATTCATCAGCAAGTCTATCTTCAACACTGAAGAAAATGACCTTACCAACAAGGCTGATGAAGGCGATGATGACTACGCTCCCACCTATTGCTTCATGGGAAAGGGTGCCAAGGTACTCAAATATACCTCCTCTGAATCAAGTGAGAATGAATCTGATGAAAACCTTAAGCCCAGCTATTCTAAACTTGCTAAGATTGCTATAAAACAACAAAGGGCTTTAGAAAAGGTTCAAAACATGCTAAATAAAAGTGATGATATGTTGGGTGAAGAAATGGATCGCTCTGAAACTTTGACTGAAAATCTTCAAAGACTTCAGTCCAAGCTTGACAAACTTCAAAGTCATCATAACACTCTCTTATCGGATCATGAGAAGCTTTCTTATGAATTTCTTCGAAGAAGGCAAGACCTTGAGAAGCTAAGAGTGAGTTATGAAGATCTTCAGAAGGAGTGCGATTCATTACTTTCTCAACAAATCAGTGCATCTCAGGAAGAATTTGTTCCTCCATGCTTGAAGTGCATTGAACGTGAATTTGCTAATTCTTCACCTGAATGTTCAAATGCTGCTAATGTTTCAAGTTCTTCACATGCCTCTACCATCACTAATTCCTCATCTGAGGACATTGCTAGTATCACTGACGATGCAGGGCTGAAGGAATTGTACACGACAGGCATGTACAAAAGCCTCAAAGGCCATCAGGCTCTTTGTGATGTGCTTAAAAAGCAGATCCTCAACAGGAACCCTAGGAAAGAGGGTATCGCCTTTGAGAGGAAACTCAATGCTGATGGTACATATTGGAAGCCTGAGCAGTACCCCAAAACTACATGGGTCGCTGCAAAGGGACCTCCAGTTGATCCATCTAACTTATCTGGATTTGCATGTGAATCTCCTCATTCTGATGATGAGTCAATTGACTCCAACTATAAGCTATTCAAAAATCAGAATGGTGAAGTATTTGCTAGATATGTTGGCACTAACTGCAGGAACGGCTCCCCTATGCAGAAAATATGGATTCCCAAAAGATGCCTTGAAAATCTTCAGGTGAATGTCATCATGACGCCACCTGTGAAGAATAGGAACCCCAGATCAAATTCCTCATACAGACCAAATTCCTCATATGGATCAAAGTCCTCATATGAACATCATCATGCTAACCCATCTGTTTCGCAGGGAAGATCTAAGGATTATGGATATGTGCATTATTCTTCAAATCATTATGTCCAGAAGTCCTTGAAGAATTTCTCTGCATACTCTTATGCTTACTCTAACCTCTCTTATGTGAAACGAAATGGACTGGCTTCTATGCCATCCTTCTCGTATGGAGCTCGCAGAATGATGAACTCTTTGCCACCCCTTCAGATGTGGGTGGTGAAGAAAAAGAACTAATCTCTTTTGCAGGGTCAGGTCTCCAGATGCACGTAATCGTCTGAAGAATTTGTTGGAGACCTGAGCATGCCTGATAGGATGCAGGCTAATCATGAAGAAATGAACTTCCATTTCTCACGTCCTCATATTGCTTTATCAGTTCTTTTACTTGATGAAATTGATCTGATGAATTGATGTCATATTCTTCACTGATGAAGTATATGAGTTTGTAAGCTGCACTAATTCATCTACAGGATGATCAACCCAAAGCCACTGAGTGGGTCCTTGATAGTGGATGTACAAACCACATGACTGGTGACAAAAATCTATTGATGGATGCTCCATTATCTCCGTCGCATCTGAAGCATATCATCTTTGCTGACAAAGGCAAAAGTCAGGTATTGGGTCTAGGTAAGGTTGCGATTACAAAGGATCGACACATGGACAAAGTCATGCTTGTTGAGTCCTTAGGATACAACCTTATGTCTATCTCAATGCTTTGTGATCTTGATATGGTTATTGTCTTTGGCAAGTACCGTTGTGTTGTGGTTATGGAAGCTGACAATTCCAAAGTCTTCGAAGGCTTTAGGAGAGGAGACCTGTATATTGTTGATTTCTCTACAGGACCACAACCAGCCGTGTGCTTACTTGCAAAGGCTTCAGAAGGCTGGCTCTGGCATCGACGACTTGGTCATGCAGGCATGAGGAATTTGCACACGCTTGCGAAGAAGAAGCATGTCATTGGCATCGAGAATGTCAAATTCCTCAAGGATCACCTATGCGGAGCCTGCGAAGCTGGGAAGATGACCAAGGCCAAGCATCCAGCGAAGACTATCATGACCACCACTCGCCCATTTGAATTGCTTCACATGGATCTCTCCTAATCATTATTCTGCTATCTCAAATGAAGCATCTCAATATGGCTTCGTTATTGTTGATGATTATTCTCGTTACACATGGGTACACCTTGTTACTTACAAACATGAAGTGCAGGAAGTCTTCAAACGATTTTCCTCGAGGGCTTCAACCAACTTTGGTGTGAAGATCAAGCACATCAGAAGTGGAAATGGCACTGAGTTCGAGAATTCTGGTCTCGATGACTATGTTGATGAACTTGGTATCACTCATGAGTTATCTGCTCCTTACACTCCTCAGCAGAATGGCGTCGTGGAGCGCAAGAACAGGACTCTTGCTGAGATGGCTCACACTATGCTTGATGAATACAAAACGCCTCGTCGTTTCTGGACTGAGGCAATTGATACTGCGTGCCACATCATCAACAGAGTATATCTTCACAAATTCTTCAAAAAGACTGCCTATGAACTCCTCACTGATAAGAAACCAATGTAAGTTATTTCAAAGTCTTCGGTGCTAAATGTTGGATTAGAGATCCTCATCACAACTCAAAATATGCACCGAAAGCACATGAAGGTTTTATGCTTGGTTACGGAAAGGACTCGCACACCTACAGAGTCTTCAACAACGTTCTTCACAAAGTTGTTGAAACTGTAGATGTGCGGTTCGATGAAACTAATGGCTCGCAAAGAGAGCACCTACCTACTGTGATAGATGAACCAGCACCTGAGGAAACTATCAAGTTCAAGGCTATTGAGGATGTCATTCCTACTGAAGAATCTGCTGAAGAATTCATTCCAGAACATGAAGAACGTCGAGCTAATGCACCTGAAGAAAATGCTGAAGAAAATGGTACTGAAGAAAATGATGATCAAACTCTTCAACGACAACCAGCTCATCCTCGCATTGCAAAAGAAGTGCAAGTTGAAAAGATCATCAATGACATCAAAGCGCCAGGTCCTCTCACACGCTCAAAAGCTTCACATTTGTCTAACTTTTGTGGGCAGTATGCTTTTGTCTCTATTACAGAGCCCACTAAGGTAGATGAAGCATTTCTGGGGCCTGAGTGGATTCAGGCCATGCAAGAGGAATTACATTAGTTCGAGCTTAACAATGTCTGGGAACTGGTCAAACGTCCAGATCCTCGCAAGCACAATATCATCGGCACAAAGTGGATCTACTGCAACAAGAAAGATGAAAACGGCCTTGTGGTGAGGAATAAGGCACGGCTTGTAGCTCAAGGCTACACACAGGTTGAAGGAATTGATTTCGATGAAACTTTTGCACCTGTTGCTAGACTTGAGGCTATTCACATATTACTTGCTTATGCTAACCATCATGATATCACTCTATATCAAATGGATGTGAAAAGTGCATTCCTCAATGGTAAGCTTGAGGAAGAAGTATATGTTGCTCAACCCCCAGGTTTTGAAGATCCAAAGAATCCTGACAAAGTCTTCAGACTCAACAAGGCCCTCTATGGCCTCAAGCAGGCCCCACGGGCTTGGTATGATACCTTGAAGGAACTCTTCATGAAGAAAGGCTTCAAACCCGGTTCACTCGACCCTACTCTTTTCACTAAATCTTATGATGGTGAATTGTTTGTGTGCCAAGTATATGTTGATGATATTATCTTTGGCTGTACTGACCAACGTTATAGTGATGAATTTGCCTATATGATGAGTGAAGAATATCAAATGTCTAGGATGGGAGAGTTGAAATTCTTCTTAGGTCTTCAAATTCGTCAACAACACAATGGCATATTCATATCTCAGGAGAAATACCTCAAGGATGTACTGAGGAAATTCGGCATGCAAGATTGCAAAGGCGTCAAAATTCCTATGCCCACAAATGGCCATCTGTGCACTGATGAAAATGGTATTGACTTCGATCATAAGGTATACCGCTCCATGATAGGTTCCTTATTATACTTATGTGCATCTAGGCCAGATATAATGCTTAGTGTTTGCATGTGTGCCCGATTTCAAGCTGCACCGAAGGAATCACACCATAAGGCTGTGAAGCATATTCTTCGATATCTAGCTCACACACCAACACTTGGATTATGGTACCCCAAGGGCTCGGCTTTTGATCTTGTTGGATATTCTGACTCTGACTATGCTGGTGATCGTGTGGATCGCAAGTCAACATCTGGTACATGTCATTTCCTCGGACGATCTTTGGTCTGTTGGTCCTCGAAGAAACAGAACTGCGTATCACTATCTACTGCTGAAGCTGAGTACATTGCCGCTGGTTCTTGCTGTGCCCAATTGCTATGGATGAAGCAAACTCTCAAGGACTACAGCATCAACATGAAGAATGTGCCTCTCTTCTGTGACAATGAGAGTGCCATCAAGATTGCTGACAATCCAGTTCAGCACTCAAAGACAAAGCACATTCAGATTCGTCATCATTTTCTTCGTGATCATGTGTTGAAGGGCGACATTTCTATTGAGCATGTGAAGACTGAAGAACAGCTAGCCGATATCTTCACAAAGCCCTTGGATGAGAAGAGATTTAGCAAGTTCCGGTGTGAGCTAAATATCTTAGAGCCTTCGAATGTTCTTTGAAAAGGACACTCATCCTAACACTTACGCAAAATTGATGACTTGGATGTGCAACGCATGAAGAAACATTTTTCTTCAATCAATGAAGAATAACACTCTTAGTGTGAAGAAATTAACGAAGAATTTGATTCTCAGAACCCTACGATAATTGTACGCGGTGTCTGAAATCATCATTCTTATACGGTGGGTCACGCCACCACCAAAAGTTGAAATTCCTCAAATTATTCATATTCTTCAACTTTGCATAGTCTTCACTGGTTCCGTCATTTTTTCATTGGCTATATATATATATATATATATGAGTTTATGTCCTCTACAACATTCACTTATTACTATTTCTTCAAGTTGGTTTTCTGCTAAGTGAATGTGATCGGACCCTTCCCCTATATGCTATACTCAACCCAATCCATTCACAAATTCTTCATGTGCGTTCTATTTGAAACTCGTTCAAAATCTTCACTGTGTCCTTGTCAGCTAAAGAAATTGCGAACGGAACTTTAAAACCTATCTTATCGAAATTTTCGGTCTTGCTGCTCAAACCGTTCCGCATCCCTCGATAAACTTATCCACTCACCCACGATCTAACACGATCTCCACCTCTCACTACGTGGGTGACACATGTCATGCGAATGAGAATGGTCAGGGGCACGTTCGTCCAATTTCTTCGGGCGAGCAGTTTTTCACTGTGGCTATAAATACCCCTCCTTCCCTTCCTCACTTCTTTTACTCCGCTCGACCTCTCTCTCCAGCTCGAGCTTCTCAAACCCTAGCGCTGCCACTACTTCATCGCCGCCAGTGAGGAAGAGCTTCATTGCCTCGACCTCGTCGCCGACATACTCGCGCCGGCCGCGGACATCTTCACTCCGCCGCCGCCGCAGCCGTCTTCCTCCGCCAAGTTAGGGTGTGGAAGATCTGCACAGACGAACTTCACATCTCCTCACTCCAGTTCGTCGTGTTCTTCATCCAGGGTAAATAAAAGTTACTTTTACTGCCCTCGTTGATTCGAATGATTATCTACAAAATCTTCAAAAGTGTTTTTCTTCATATCTTCACACACTAAACACCTCACAAGTCATCCGTTCTTGATTCGTTTCTCTAAGCATCATTTCTCTTCATGATTCCTCAATTGTGTGGATCTTCGAGCTATACAACTATGGAACCTAAGACAAAAAACGCTTAGTGAAAATCTTCAAGACTCATCTGGTCAAATTCCTCAAACCTGTTCATTTTGAAAAACCTTCTGAGAACGCATATGACCTCTCCAAATTCCTCACAACTATACTCTATTCATAGGTACACATGTCAGCTGCTGAATCACTAGGTTCTCATCAACTTAACTCATTTGCAGCATTCCTCGAAGAAAAGTTGCATACTTCTTCAGAGAATTCGATTGTTCAAATTCCTCAACTAAAGAAAATGGCTGATGGTAAAAGGCCACAGAAGGGAGGAAAGAGGACCGAGGTAAATACAGCGTTTGAGATCCCTGATGACATATATGCTGGGTACTGCACACCTACTGAGGAAACCAAGAATGAGCGCAAAGTGCGCATTCAGAAGATAGAGAGGAGATGGGCAAGAGAATGGAGGGAGTACAGATATGTCACTCCTAAGTATATGAAGAAATTCGCACTCAATCCTCCATGCCCAAGAGCTCCATTGGCACCTGGACAAATTGCTGATCCCACCAGCCTCAAGCGAGGTGAGGACTATTCTAATGAATGGGCCAAGCGCCAAGCCAAGCTGGCTAAGCAAGCCAGAGAAGCAGTGAGGAAATTTAATGAAGACTCTGATGTTGCTGCTGCTGCCTCTGCTGAGGCCCTTGCTGTCAAGCCAAAGAAGGCTATGTCAAAGAAGCCTGCGCGCAAGCCAAGTGCTTCACCAACGATGCCCTGAAGGCCAAGTTCCTCGGCAATGCCCTCACGGCCAGAATCATCAAAGCCCCCACGGCCAATTCCTCATGCTGCTCCTGTTCCTCCAAAGTCCTCAGCTCCTCCGCTAAAGCCTTCAGCTGTTCCGACCAAATCCTCAGCACATGTGCATCTCGCTTCGTGCCAAAGGACTGCCGGCATCTCCATTGCCTCAGGTGTCTTAGGTAGTTCCTTAGCTGCACCAAGTTCCTCAGCTGGCCCCTCACTACTGAAGACAAAGGCCACTGCTGGACGAGGTCCACACCCAAGTCCTCAAAAGAAGCAAGTCGCTTTCCAAGTGCCGTCTAATGAAGACGAAGCTGATGATGATGAACTTGCAGAAATCATTAGAGACAGGCAAGTCAGGGTCGCTAGAGCCAAATGATCAGAGGTGCCACTGCTTTTGGATCCCAAGCTGATCTTTGACTACATTGATGATTGGCACAAGGACCCCAACACTCCCTTGCCTGACTTCAAGCTGACTCCTGGCCAAAGTCACATGCTGACCCACTTCATTCAAGAAGAAAAGTGGAAATTTGAGAAGGCCAGGCAGATCAAGAAAGCGCAGTACAAGAAAGAGCGCTATCTGAAGAAAAACGTTGTCTCTATGACAACTGAAGAACTTGTCACTACTTAGACTGAGATTAAGAAACTCAGTGATGACTTTGAAGCATATCGCGCTGATTGGCTTGGAGCCAAGGTTCGTTTTGTGAAACTTGTGGATAACTTCACTTCCAATGTTGCAGCCCCAACGCAATAGGAAATTCCTCAGGCTAAAGCATCTGCTCAGCCTACTGAAGAAGATGCCAGCACCGCTAATGACAATCAGGTTGCTGAAGATAATGTGAGTTCCAGGGCTGATGACTGCATTCCAGCCGCTAAAGAAATTGCCAGGGCACCCACTAGTGGTGTGCCTGAAGAAACTGAAGAACTCAGGGCAACTGCATCAGTTGTGCCTAAAGAAAATCAACCAGATTCCTCGGCTGCTCCTGCACCAACTTCAACTTCAATCCTTCCATCTGCATCGGATGTGAAAAAGACCAAGGCTGCAGAGCGTGGTGCAGTGAAGAAAAGGAAAGCATCAGCTGCTTCAGATTCTTCAGCTCCGAAGAAAATGAAGCCTATGACAAGTTCATTTGCTAATCCGATTGATGTTGTTCCCATCTCAACCAGGCCATCAAAGGACCTTGTTCCTTTTGATGAAGAATATGTGATCCCCAGCGGATCTGATGAAGAAATTCATTCTGCTGCTTCATCTGAACTAATCGATGAAGAAATTGAAGTGGATGCGATCCCTTCAACACCTATCATCTCCTCGCCTATGCCTCAGTTCACAGCTGAAGAGGCTGGCGTTGAAGAAATGGAAGATGATGATGTGGACATTGGCTGCTCCACACCCGTAATCAGTGATGAATTCTGGGAAAGTCAGCATCCAAACTCTCCAATGTTCACCCCTCTACAGCAAATTCCTCAGTCCCCCACACAAACTGTTCACATGGGCTCTGAAGAAACTCATCCCACTGCATCTGTCCATGAGGAAATTCCAGCCACTAGCGCTGATGAAACTGCTGCTGCTGAACAACCAACTACGCAGACTGCCACTGAGGAGGAACCAGAAATTCCTCAGCCTGAAGAACCTGCGATTGAGATTCCTGAGGTCGTGATGCAACTCACAGACACTCCTCTGCCGAAGCCAAAGGATCCATTCTCACGCAAGCAAAAGTTCAAGGCTGATGATTTCTTCGGCGAGCACGTATTCTTCGAAGATTACAACCCATATGACTCTGCTCGCATTAGGAAGAGGCGTTTCTGGACTGCTAGTCAAGCCAATTTCTATTCCTCAGTGTTGTTCAACAAGGAGAAGATTTTCTACCATGAGCATATTCCTCACGTGGATATGGAATCTCTGCTGTGCTTCGCGACCAGTCCTCAGTGTTCTTCACGACGCTGGGCTGCTCAACTTTTACTCTAACATCTGTGGTTGGAATGAGGAACTGATTCTTCAATTCTATGCAACGCTGCACATCACCGGAGATGCTGAAGATGTGAATTCATGGGTGCTGGACTGGATGTCTGAAAACACTCACTACACTGCACCAGCCTCTGAATTGCTTCGTGCTCTACCACTCAGTCCTCCCCTTGAAGAAGCTCGCTGCATCTACAGTGAACCTGAGCTCACACATCATTACATGCAGGTGCTGATGAAACCTTTGAAGCCAGGTCAAGCACCAAGAACCAAATTCCTCGTGAAGGAATTGCTGTACGTGCCCAGAACTGTCTATCATATTCTTACGAGGACAATCAGTCCTATCAAAGGCCACGACTCATCTGATGAGGAAATTGTTGGCATCATGAAGAATCTGGTATTCAACATCGTTCATGGCATTCCTGTCAATTATCACGATTTCTTCATGAGGACTATGGCCAATGTTGCACTGTCTCCGTTTGAGCTGAAGCCTTATGCACCTTGGATCATGAGATTCCTCAGGACAAGGTCTTCACTCAACTACAAAGCTGATTTCCAGAATCATCTCAGCTACTTGCCCCCAATTGAAGTCCTCAAGCAGACATATTCCTCAATTGATGGAAAGGGCAAGGCACCAGCTGTAATTGATGAAGGCATTCGTCCATTGGATGGTCAGTTTCGCAAAGCTGCATCTTATTCCACCAATGATGACTCTGCCACACATGACTCTGCCAATGCACCTAAGTCCACTCCTCAAGCCACTGCTCCGCGCGTGATGACTGACCGTGAACTTCTGCTTAGTCTTCACCAGAAGGTGGATCGAAATCACAAATGGGTTAAGCGTCAGTTTGGTTCACTTCTTCACAACATGACTGCCACACACAATGCAGTGAAGAAAAACCACTACTACCTCCATCAAGTCTTCGGTCGCACCTGGGCAATCCTGTCACATCTGTATGGTGAAGAAGATCTGAAGAACATGGGTCTTAATGAAGATTTTGACTGGTCTGCACCTCCACCGAAGAAATTCAAGAAGGTCAAGGTTCCTTCTCTGGTGGCCAGCTCATATTCTTCATCGCGCGACACTGATGAACATGAAGATTTGGACGACACTGCGGCAGGCCCTACATCAACAAACGACCCCAACAACGCTGGCGCTCCTTCATCAACATGATTATCTTCAGGGGCGTTAGTCCTCATTTTCGATCCTTTTGGTCATTCGATGACAAAGGGGGAGAAATATGAGTTAGTCTTCAAGCGGGTCTACTATATGGGCGTTTTTTTGCTAAGTTACAACTCTCGTTCTTCTGAAACTTTATTGGATCGAGTTGTAATCTTAAACCCGATGGTGCTCTGATACTTTTGATGCACTGTGCTCTGATACTCTTGATGCACTATTCTGCATGCTTATTCCTCGTTAATATTATTGCACGCATGCTGAATTTCATCAGGCACCATATTTCATCATGCATTTCAAATTCTTCATATTATATGTTAAATGCGTGTATGAATTACAAGATATAGGGGGAGATCTCCATGATTCAACTCTTCAAGTGTGCATTGCTTCAAAAGCAAATTCCTCACTATGCACATCTTCAGGGGGAGTTCTTCTATATCTTGCAATCAAATTCCTCAATATCAGTATTTACACTTCATATGTTTATCCCCGTTGAAAACTTAACCTATATTGTCATCAATCACCAAAAAGGGGGAGATTGTAAGTGCATCTAGTGCCCCTTAGTGATTTTGGTGTATTGAAGACTTATAGGTTAAGGGACTAATGCGTGTGTGAGTGTACACAGGTCTATAAGTCTATGAGGAGTTTGATATTTACAGGAAAAGTCGACCCCTAAAAATGAATATCTTCGACTGAAGATTTTGGTATTTCTGAAGACTTTCATGAAGACTTTGAAAGTGAAGAAATTGGTGTGTCCGTGAAGACTTGATATTCATGCGAGAAATATGAAGCTTGAAGACTTTCGTTTTCATAGTTTTGTTTTTCTCTTTCTTGAGTCATAGGAAACACCGTACTGTTAAAGGGGGTCGAGGAAATACTAAGGAAAAATTTCCATGTGATGCTCAACTCAAAATCCTACACCTACCAATCCCTTCGAGTGAAGCCATTGGAAATCTCATACAGTTCAGTCAATTTCTTCAGTGACAGAGACGAAGTTCTTCTGGTCTCTGAGGAATTTGTCCTGACTGAGGAGTTAGGAATTCGCCAGTGCGGATTGCCTACACAGTGAGGAACATGATAGCCCTGAGGATTTTGCTACTCAAAATTCCGACCGTTGCTGTGCTATGCGCCAGCTGTCCCAAAATATCTATCCACCTAACGGTCATATCATTGAAGGGCATTTATGTCTTATCATGTCGGGCTGCTCCCTAGGCTATAAATAGCCGCCCCCTACAACCACTAGCTGGTTGGCTGCTCCGAGAGAAACTGACACTTGTCATTTGAGAGCAACCCATCCTCCGAGGACTTTGAGCGAAAATCATCAAGTGAGGAAAAACCAAAAACCCAAAACCCAAACACCTACAAACCCCAAGTGATTGAGCATCACTGAAGAGATTGATCCTGAGTGGATCCGACGCTTGTTACCTTTGAAGACTGTGCTTCTTCCAGACGGTTAGGCGTCATGGTCTAGAGCATCCAAGAGGAATTGTGGATCGCCGAGTGACCAAGTTTGTGAAGGTTTGGAAGTCGCCTGAAGACTTACCACGAGTGATTGGACGAGGTCTGTGTGACCTTAGTTCAAGGAGAATACGGTGAGGACTGGGTGTCTTGGACTAAGTGTCCTTGACTGGGTGTCCGGGACTGTGTGTCCTCGAGTTTAAATACTCAGCCGCTCCAACCAGACGTACAACTGAGACAGCAGTTGGAACTGGTCTACCAAATCATTGTCTTCACCAAGCTTACTGGTTCTATTTCCTCAACTCTTCCATTTCCTCATAACTATGCTGTGTGTTTGTTCATATCTGTGTTTGAAGACTTTGACTGAAGACTTCCTCAATTTCCTTAGTTCAATTTCTTTAGTCTGTTTGTCTTCATCCTGTGTTATCCTGTGATTACGCTTCCTATACTCTATGCATGTGTTCATTTCATCATGATGACTATGCTTGTATTCTGTTATGTTTACCTTTGAGTACTTATTCTGCTGCTAGTAGTTCTTCGCTAAGGAATTTTCTCACCAGCAAATTCCTCAGTGAAGAATTTCATAAAAATCGCCTATTCACCCCCCCTCTAGTCGATATAACGCACTTTCACACTCTAGCAACCCATCATCTACTTATTACTTACCAATGCCTCCCTCTAGGCCCAAACAATGGTGAAGTGTCATGTAGTCGACGTTCACATGACAGCACTAGAGGGATGACAACATACATCTCATCAAAATATCGAATGAATACCAAATTCACAAGACTACTTATAGCAAGACTTCTCCCATGTCCTTAGGAACAAACGTAACTACTCACAAAGCATATTCATATTCATAATCAGAGGGGTATTAATATGCATAATGGATCTGAACATATGATCTTCCACCAAGTAAACCAACTAGCATCAACTACGAGGAGTATTCAACACTACTAGCAACCCACGGGTACCAATCTAAGGTTTGTATACAAAGATTGGATACAAGAGATGAACTAGGGTTTGAGATGAGATGGTGCTGGTGAAGATGTTGATGGAGATTGAACCCCTCCCGATTAGAGGATCATTGGTGATGACGACGGTGGTGACTTCCCCCTCCCGGAGGGAAGTTTCCCCGGCAGAACAGCTCTACCAGAGCCCTAGATTGGTTCCGCCTAGGTTCCGCCTCGTGGCGACGGAGTTTCTTCCCCAAAGCTTGCTTATGATTTTTTCCTCTACGAAAGACCTCATATAGCAGAAGATGTGCATCAGAGGGCCACCAGGGGGCCCACAAGGCAGGGGCGCGCCCAGGGGGTAGGGCGCGCCCCCACCCTCGTGGCTAGGGTGTGGGCCCCCTCTGGAACTTTCTTCGCTCAGTATTTTTTATATATTCTGGAAATAACTTCCATGAAGTTTTAGGACTTTTGGAGCTGTGCATAATAGGTCTCTAATATTTGCTCCTTTTCCAGCCTAGAATCCCAGCTGCCGGCATTCTCCCTCTTCATGTAAACCTTGTAAAATAAGATAGAATAGGCATAATTATAGTGACATAATGTGTAATAACAACCCATAATGCAATAAATATCGATATAAAAGCATGATGCGAAATGGACGTATCAACTCCCCCAAGCTTAGACCTCGCTTGTCCTCAAGCGAAAGCCGAAATTGAAAAATATGTCCACATGTTTGGAGATAGAGGTGTCGATAAAAATAAAATACGGACATGAGGGCATCATGATCATTCTTAGAACAGCAACACATATATATATATATTGTTGTATGATCTCTTATGCTAAAGTAACAATTCAATCACAATTTCAAGTATGAATCATAAACTTCGTTGAGAACCAACAAACTCTAATCTCAGTCATTGAAGGAATTGCAATTTATCATAACATAGGAAAGAGTCAATATAAGAGCTTTTCAATAAGTCTACGTACTCAACTATCATTTAGTCTTTCACAATTGCTAACACTCACGCAATATTTATGGGTATGGAGTTTTAATTGGACACAGAGAAAGATAGGGGCTTATAGTTTTGCCTCCCAACGTTTTACTCAAGGGTAATGTCAACAATAATAGTTCATGAAAACTCACATTCAATTAGCTATATATATTAGGATCTTTCCAACACATTGTGCTTGCCAAAGGATAAAATGTAAAAAAGTAAAGGTGAATATCACCATGACCCTTTGCATGAAGTATAAGACGAGAATAAAAGATAGGCCCTTCGAAGAGGGAAGCAGAGGTTGTCATGCATTTTATGGTTGGATGCACGAAATCTTAATGCAAAAGAACGTAACTTTATATTGCCACTTGTGATATGGACCTTTATTATGCAGTACGTCGCTTTATTTCTTCCATATCACAAGATCGTATAAAGCTTATTTTCTCCACACTAATAAGTCATACATATTTAGAGGGAAATTTTTATTGCATGCACCGATGACAATTTACTTGATGGATCTTACTCAATCCATAGGTAGATATGGTGGACTCTCATGGCAAAACTGGGTTTAGGGATATTTGGAAGCACAAGTAGTATCTCTACTTCGTGCAAAGAAATTGGCTAGAAAGAGAGGGAAAGGCAATCTCAACATGTTGGATGATCCATGACAATATAATTTATCTCAGATCTAAGAAAACATAACCCATTACGTTGTCTTCCTGGTCCAATGTCAACTCTTTAGCATGTCATATTTGAATGAGTGCTCACAATTATAAAAGATGTCCAACATAGTATATTTATATGTGAAAACCTCTCTTTCTTTATTACTTCCTATTAATTGCAACGATGACCAAAACTATGTTTGTCAACTCTCAACAACTTTTATTCATCATACTCTGTATATGTGAGCTCATTACTCTCCATAAGATCCATATGATCTCTTTATTTCTTTTTATTTCTTATCTTTAATTTTATTCCCTCAAGATCATAGCAAAATAATCAAGCCCTTGACTCAACACTAACCTTTATTATATATAGCTAACGGACTCGATTACGTAGGAAGATCATAAAGCAAAACTCACAACTAGATCATACTAAAACTTTATTCTACTAGATCAAGATATTATCAAAAGGATCGAACTAAGAAAAATAGTAAAGATAAAAGTGTTGGTGATACGATATTATCAAGATACTAAAACTCATCCTCTTGAATCTATATTCATACTCACAGTTTTGGTTTTGCAGGTCGTAGATCTGGGCTTGGGGGCACTCAATTTTCTCGTGAAGCTTGAAGATGGCCTCCCCAATATTCTTGCCATCCAGCTTGTGGTTGTTGGTGAACTCCATGATCATTATATGGTTGCAGTCGAGTCCACGTTCCACCATCTCCTGGCCCTTGAAAACTTGTTGCTCCAATGCCTCGAGCCTTGTCTCCGTGCTTCCGGTCCTCCTTGGTCCCTCAACATCGCGGATGTGCAACAACCCCTAACGCATCTCAATGGTTTGAGGGTGTTGCAGCACCTCTGTGAGGTACGGGTTGATGACCTTCTCGAAGAACTTGTCCTTGGGGGCACTTGAAGACGACATGGCGACCTAGATCTGTCAAAAAAACAGCTCGAAACAAAGACATGAGATATTTGCGTGATGCGGTGGTCAAAACCTTCGGTAGATTGTATAATGAATTTTTACCGACCAAAAGAAGTATTGTGCAAGAAAACGGAGTCCGAAGAGCACACGAGGTGCCCATGAGGCAGGGGGCATGCCCAGGGGGTAGGGCGCGCCCTCCACCCTTCTGGAAGCCTCGTGTCATTTCCGGTCTGCTTCTTATTTTCCCATTTTCTTAAATATTCCAAAACGGAGAAAAATTGCCATTAGAACTGTTTTGGAGTTGGTTTACTTACCGTACCATGTATCTATTCCTTTTCGGAGTCTGAAACATTCTGGAAAGTGTCCCTTATGTATTCCTCCGGGATTACGGTTTCAGTAACATTAGTTTCAACATTTATGGGATTACTTGGGATATAATGTTTGATTCTTTGACCGTTCACCACCTTCGAAGTTGTTGATTTTTATGGCACCGGAACGATAGACCTCATCGATAACTTAAGGACCTTCCCATTTAGAGAGAAGTTTTAAATCAGAGTTGTATAGCAATACATAATCACCTACATTAAGCTCACGCTTTTGTATCCTTTTGTCATGCCATCTTTTAACCTTTTCTTTAAACAGCTTGGCATTTTCATAGGCCTGGGTTCTCCATTCATCAAGTGAGCTAATGTCAAATAACCTCTTCTCACCGACAAGTTTGAAATCATAATTGAGCTCTTTAATGGCCCAATATGCCTTATGTTCTAATTCGAGAGGTAAGTGGCATGCTTTACCATAAACCATTTTATACGGAGACATACCCATAGGATTTTTATATGCAGTTCTATAAGCCCATAATGCATCATCAAGTTTCTTGGACCAATTCTTTCTTGATCTATTAACAGTCTTATGCAAAATTAATTTAAGCTCTCTATTGCTAAGTTCTACTTGACCACTAGACTGTGGGTGATATGGAGATGCAATTCTATGATTAACATCATACTTAGCAAGCATTTTACGAAAGGCACCATGAATAAAATATGAACCACCATCAGTCATTAAATATCTAGGGACTCCAAACCTCGGAAAAACAACTTCTTTAAGCATCTTAATAGAGGTGTTATGATCAGCACTACTAGTTGGAATTGTTGGGGAACATAGTATTTCAAAAAATTTCCTACGCACACGCAAGATCATGGTGATGCATAGCAACGAGAGGGGAGAGTGTGATCTACGTACCCTTGTAGATCGACAACGGAAGCGTTAGGTTGATGTAGTCGTACGTCTTCACGGCCCGACCGATCAAGCACCGAAACTACGGCACCTCCGAGTTCTAGCACACGTTCAGCTCGATGACGATCCCCGGACTCCGATCCAGCAAAGTGTCGGGGAAGAGTTCCATTAGCATGACGGCATGGTGACGATCTTGATGTACTACCGTCGCAGGGCTTGGCCTAAGCACCGCTATAATATTATCGAGGACTATGGTGGAAGGGGGCACCGCACACGGCTAAGAATATGATCACGTGGATCAACTTGTGTCTCAAGGGGTGCCCTCTGCCTCCGTATATAAAGGATCAAAAGGGGGGCCGGCCAGCCATCATAGAGCGCGCCAGGAGGAGTCCTACTCCCTCCGGGAGTAGGATTCCCCCCTTTCCTAGTTGGAATAGGATTCCTTAAGTGGGAAAGAGGAGAGAGAGAAGGAAGGGGGGCGCCGGCCCCCTCTCTCCTTGTCCTATTCGGACTAGGGGGGAGGAGCGCGTGGTCCAGCCCTGGCCACCTCTCCTCTCTTCCACTAAGGCCCATTAAGGCCCATATATCTCCCGGGGGGTTCCGGTAACCTCCCGGTAATCCGGTAAAATCCCGATTTCACCCGGAACACTTCCGATATCCAAATATAGGCTTCCAATATATCAATCTTTATGTCTCGACCATTTCTAGACTCCTCATCATGTCCGTGATCACATCCAGGACTCCGAACAAACTTCGGTACATCAAAATGCATAAACTCATAATATAACTGTCATCGAAACCTTAAGCGTGCGGACCCTACGGGTTCGAGAACAATGTAGACATGACCGAGACACGTCTCCGGTCAATAACCAATAGCAGAACCTGGATGCTCATATTGGCTCCTACATATTCTACGAAGATCTTTTATCGGTCAGACCGCATAACAACATACATTGTTCCCTTTGTCATCGGTATGTTACTTGCCCAAGATTCGGTCGTCGTATCCAATACCTTGTTCAATCTCGTTACTGGCAAGTCTCTTTACTCGTTCCGTAATCCATCATCCCACAACTAACTCATTAGTCGCAATGCTTGCAAGGCTTTATGTGATGTGCATTACCGAGAGGGCCCAGAGATACCTCTCCGACAATCGGAGTGACAAATCCTAATCTCAAAATACGCCAACCCAACATGTACCTTTGGAGACACCTGTAGAGCACCTTTATAATCACCCAGTTACGTTGTGACGTTTGGTTGCACACAAAGTGTTCCTCCGGTAAACGGGAGTTGCATAATCTCATAGTCATAGGAACATGTATAAGTCATGAAGAAAGCAATAGCAACATACTAAATGATCGGGTGCTAAGCTAATGGAATGGGTCATGTCAATCAGATCATTCACCTAATGATGTGATCCCGTTAATCAAATAACAACTCTTTGTCCATGTTTAGGAAACATAACCATCTTTGATTAACGAGCTAGTCAAGTAGAGGCATACTAGTGACACTCTATTTGTCTATGTATTCACACATGTATTATGTTTCCAGTTAATACAATTCTAGCATGAATAATAAACATTTATCATGGTATAAGGAAATAAATAATAACTTTATTATTGCCTCTAGGGCATATTTCCTTCAGTCTCCCACTTGCACTAGAGTCAATAATCTAGATCACATCGCCATGTGAATTAACATCAATAGTTCACATCATCATGTGATTAACACCCATAGTTCACATCATCATGTGACCAACACTCAAAGGGTTTACTAGAGTCAATAATCTAGTTCACATCTCTATGTGATTAACACCCAAAGAGTACTAAGATGTGATCATGTTTTGCTTATGAGAGAAGTTTAGTCAATGGGTCTGCCACATTCAGATCCGTATGTATTTTGCAAATATCTATGTCAACAATGCTCTGCATAGAGCTACTCTAGCTAATTGCTCCCACTTTCAATATGTATCCAGATTGAGACTTAGAGTCATATGGATTAGTGTCAAAACTTGCATCGACGTAACTCTTTACGACGAACCTTTTTGTCACCTCCATAATCGAGAAACATATCCTTATTCCACTAAGGATAATTTTGACCCCTGTCCAGTGATCTACTCCTAGATCACTATTGTACTCCCTTGCTAAACACAGTGTAGGGTATACAATAGATCTGGTACACAGCATGGCATACTTTATAGAACCTATGGCTGAGGTATAGGGAATGACTTTCATTCTCTTTCTATCTTCTGCCGTGGTCGGGCTTTGAGTCTTACTCAATTTCACACCTTGTAACACAGGCAAGAACTCTTTCTTTGACTGGTCCATTTTGAACTACTTCAAAATCTTGTCAAGGTATGTACTCATTGAAAAAACTTATCAAGCGTCTTGATCTATCTCTATAGATCTTGATGCTCAATATGTAAGTAGCTTCACCGAGGTCTTTCTTTGAAAAAACTCTTTTCAAACACTCCTTTATGCTTTGCAGAATAATTCTACATTATTTCCGATCAACAATATGTCATTCACATATACTTATCAGAAATGCTGTAGTGCTCCTACTCACTTTCTTGTAAATACAAGCTTCACCGCAAGTCTGTATAAAACTATATGCTTTGATCATACTATCAAAGCGTTTATTCCAACTCCGAGAGGCTTGCACCAGTCCATAAATGGATCGCTGGAGCTTGCACACTTTGTTAGCTCCTTTTGGATCGACAAAACCTTCCGGCTGCATCATATACAACTCTTCTTCCAGAAATCCATTCAGGAATGCAGTTTTGACATCCATTTGCCAAATTTCATAATCATAAAATGCGGTAATTGCTAACATGATTCGGACAGACTTAAGCATCGCTACGGGTGAGAAGGTCTCATCGTAGTCAACCCCTTGAACTTGTCGAAAACCTTTTGCGACAAGTCGAGCTTTGTAGACAGTAATATTACCATCAGCGTCAGTCTTCTTCTTGAAGATCCATTTATTCTCAATTGCTTGCCGATCATCGGGCAAGTCAACCAAAGTCCACACTTTGTTCTCATACATGGATCCCATCTCAGATTTCATGGCCTCAAACCATTTCGCGGAATCTGGGCTCATTATCGCTTCCTCATAGTTCGCAAGTTCGTCATGGTCTAGTAACATGACTTCCAGAACAGGATTACCATACCACTCTAGTGCAGATCTCACTCTGGTTTACCTACGAGATTCGGTAGTAACTTGATCTGAAGTTTCATGATCAATATCATTAGCTTCCTCACTAATTGGTGTAGGTGTCACAGAAACTGGTTTCTGTGATGTACTACTTTCCAATAAGGGAGTAGGTACAGTTACCTCGTCAAGTTCTACTTTCCTCCCACTCACTTCATTCGAGAGAAACTCCTTCTCCAGAAAGTTTCCTAATTTAGCAACAAAAGTTTTGCCTTCGAAGCTGTGATAGAAGGTGTATCCAATAGTTTCCTTTGGATATCCTATGAAGACACATTTCTCCGATTTGGGTTCGAGCTTATCAGGTTGAAGCTTTTTCACATAAGCATCGCATCCCCAAACTTTCAGAAACGACAACTTTGGTTTCTTGCTAAACCACAGTTCATATAGTGTCATCTCAACGGATTTAGATGGTGCCCTATTTAACGTGAATGCAGCTGTCTCTAATGCATAACCCCAAAACGATAGTGGTAAATCGATAAGAAACATCATAGATTGTACTATATCCAATAAAGTACGTTTATGACGTTCAGACACACCATTATGCTGTGGTGTTCCAGGTGGCATGAATTTGTGAAACTATTCCACATTGTTTTAATTGAAGACCAAACTCGTAACTCAAATATTTGTCTCCGCGATCAGATCGTAGAAACCTTATTTCTTGTCACGATGATTTTCCACTTCACTCTGAAATTCTTTGAACTTTTCAAATGTTTCAGACTTATGTTTCATCAGGTAGATATAGCCATATCTGCTCAAATCATCTGTGAAGGTCAGAAAATAATGATACCCTCCGCGAGCCTTAACACTCATCGGATCGCATACATCAGTATGTATTTATTTCCAATAAGTCAGTTGCTCGCTCCATAGTTCCGGAGAATGGCGTTTTAGTCATCTTGCCCGTGAGGCATGGTTCGCAAGCATCAAGTGATTCATAATCAAGTGATTCCAAAAACCCATCAGCATGGAGTTTCTTCATGCGCTTTACACCGATATGACCTAAACGGCAGTGCCACAAATAAGTTGCACTATCATTATTAACTTTGCATCTTTTGGTTTCAATATTATGATTATGTGTATCACTACAATCGAGATCCAACGAACTATTTTCATTGGGTGTGTAACCATATAAGGTTTTATTCATGTAAACAGAACAACAATTTATTCTCTTACTTAAATGAATAACCGTATTACAATAAACATGATCTAATCATATTCATGCTCAACGCAAACACCAAATAACACTTATTCAGGTTCAACACTAATCTCGAAAGTATAGGGTGTGTGCGATGATGATCATATCAATCTTGGAACCACTTCCAACACACATCGTCACTTCACCCTTAACTAGTCTCTGTTTACTCTGCAACTCCCATTTCGAGTTACTAATCTTAGCAACTGAACTAGTATCAAATACTGAGGGGTTGCTATAAACACTAGTAAAGTACACATCAATAACATGTATATCAAATATACTTATGTTCACTTTGCCATCCTTCTTATCTGCCAATCACTTGGGGTAGTTCTGCTTCCAGTGACCAATCCCTTTGCAGTAGAAACACTTAGTCTCAGGCTTAGGACCAGACTTGGGCTTCTTCACTTGAGCAGCAACTTGCTTGCTGTTCTTCTTGAAGTTCCCCTTCTTCCCTCTGCCCTTTTCTTGAAACTAGTGGTCTTGTCTACCATCAACACTTGATGTTTTTCTCGATTTCTACCTTCGTCAATTTCCGCATTACGAAGAGCTTGGGAATTGTTTCCGTTATCCCTTGCATATCATAGTTCATCACGAAGTTCTACTAACTTGGTGATGGTGACTAGAGAATTCTGTCAATCACTATCTTATCTGGAAGATTAACTCCCACTTGATTCAAGCGATTGTAGTACCTCAGACAATCTGAGCACATGCTCACTAGTTGAGCGATTCTCCTCCATCTTTTAGCTATAGAACTTGTTGGAGACTTCATATCTCTCAACTCGGGTATTTGCTTGAAATATTAACTTCAACTCCTGGAACATCTCATATGGTCCATGACGTTCAAAACGTCTTTGAAGTCCCGATTCTAAGCCATTAAGCATGGTGCACTAAACTATCAAGTAGTCATCATATTGAGCTAGCCAAACGTTCATAACGTCTGCATCTGCTCCTGCAATAGGTCTGTCACCTAGCGGTGCATCAAGGACATAATTCTTCTGTGCAGCAATGAGGATAAACCTCAGATCACGGATCCAATCCGCATCATTGCTACTAACATCTTTCAACACAATTTTCTCTAGGAACATATCAAAATAAACACAGGGAAGCAACAACGCGAGCTATTGATCTACAACATAATTTGCAAAATACTACCAGGACTAAGTTCATGATAAATTTAAGTTCAATTAATCATATTACTTAAGAACTCCCACTTAGATAGACATCCCTCTAATCCTCTAAGTGATTACGTGATCCAAATCAACTAAACCATGTCCGATCATCACGTGAGATGGAGTAGTTTCATTGGTGAACATCGCTATGTTGATCATATCTGCTATATGATTCACGCTCGACCTTTCGGTCTCCGTGTTCCGAGGCCATATCTGTATATGCTTGGCTCGTCAAGTATAACCTGAGTATTCTGCGTGTGCAACTGTTTTGCACCCGTTGTATTTGAACGTAGAGCCTATCACACCCGATCATCACGTGGTGTCTCAGCACGAAGAACTTTCGCAACGGTGCATACTCAGGGAGAACACTTCTTGATAATTAGTGAGAGATCATCTTATAATGCTACCGTCAATCAAAGCAAGATAAGATGCATAAAAGATAAACATCACATGCAATCAATATAAGTGATATGATATGGCCATCATCATCTTGTGCTTGTGATCTCCATCTTCGAAGCACCGTCGTGATCACCATCGTCACCGGCGCGACACCTTGATCTCCATCGTAGCATCGTTGTCGTCTCGCCAATCTTATGCTTCCACGACTATCGCTACCGCTTAGTGATAAAGTAAAGCATTACAGCGCGATTGCATTGCATACAATAAAGCGACAACCATATGGCTCCTGCCAGTTGCCGATAACTCGGTTACAAAACATGATCATCTCATACAATAAAATTTAGCATCATGTCTTGACCATATCACATCACAACATGCCCTGCAAAAACAAGTTAGACGTCCTCTACTTTGTTGTTGCAAGTTTTACGTGGCTGCTACGGGCTTAAGCAAGAACCAATCTTACCTACGCATCAAAACCACAACGATAGTTTGTCAAGTTGGTGCTGTTTTAACCTTCACAAGGACCGGGCGTAGCCACACTCGGTTCAACTAAAGTTGGAGAAACTGTCACCCGCAAGCCACCTATGTGCAAAGCACGTCGGGAGAACCGGTCTCGCGTAAGCGTACGCGTAATGTCGGTCCGGGCCGCTTCGTCCAACAATACCGCCGAACCAAAGTATGACATGCTGGTAAGCAGTATGACTTATATCGCCCACAACTCACTTGTGTTCTACTCGTGCATATAACATCAACATATAAAACCTAGGCTCGGATGCCACTGTTGGGGAACGTAGTAATTTCAAAAAAATTCCTACGCACACACAAGATCATGGTGATGCATAGCAACGAGAGGGGAGAGTGTGATCTACGTACCCTTGTAGATCGACAACGGAAGCGTTAGGTTGATGTAGTCGTACGTCTTCACGGCCCGACCGATCAAGCACCGAAACTACGCCACCTCCGAGTTCTAGCACACGTTCAGCTCGATGACGATCCCCGGACTCCGATCCAGCAAAGTGTCGGGGAAGAGTTCCGTCAGCACGACAGCGTGGTGACGATCTTGATGTACTACCGTCGCAGGGTTTCGCCTAAGCACCGCTATAATATTATCAAGGACTATGGTGGAAGGGGGCACCGCACACGGCTAAGAATATGATCACGTGGATCAACTTGTGTCTCAAGGGGTGCCCTCTGCCTCCATATATAAAGGATCAAAAGGGGGGGCCGGCCGGCCATCATAGGGCGCGCCGGGAGGAGTCCCTACTCCCTCCGGGAGTAGGATTCCCCCCTTTCCTAGTTGGAATAGGATTCGTTAAGTGGGAAAGAGGAGAGAGAGAAGGAAGGGGGGCGCTGGCCCCCTCTCTCCTTGTCCTATTCGGACTAGGGGGGAGGAGCGCGTGGACCAGCCCTGGCCACCTCTCCTCTCTTCCACTAAGGCCCATTAAGGCCCATATACCTCCCGCGGGGTTCCGGTAACCTCCCGGTAATCCGGTAAAATCCCGATTTCACCCGGAACACTTCCGATATCCAAATATAGGCTTCCAATATATAAATCTTTATGTCTCGACCATTTCGAGACTCCTCATCATGTCCGTGATCACATCCGGGACTCCGAACAAACTTCGGTACATCAAAATGCATAAACTCATAATATAACTGTCATCGAAACCTTAAGTGTGCGGACCCTACGGGTTCGAGAACAATGTAGACATGACCGAGACATGTCTCCGGTCAATAACCAATAGCGGAACCTGGATGCTCATATTGGCTCCTACATATTCTACGAAGATCTTTTATCGGTCAGACCGCATAACAACATACGTTGTTCCCTTTGTCATCGGTATGTTACTTTCCCGAGATTCCATCGTCGATATCCAATACCTAGTTCAATCTCGTTACCGGCAAGTCTCTTTACTCGTTCCGTAATCCATCAGCCCGCAACTAACTCATTAGTCGCAATGCTTGCAAGGCTTTATGTGATGTGCATTACCGAGAGGGCCCAGAGATACCTCTCCGACAATCAGAGTAACAAATCCTAATCTCGAAATACACCAACCCAACATGTACCTTTGGTGACACCTGTAGAGCACCTTTATAATCACCCAGTTACGTTGTGATGTTTGGTTGCACACAAAGTGTTCCTCCGGTAAACGGGAGTTGCATAATCTCATAGTCATAGGAACATGTATAAGTCATGAAGAAAGAAATAGCAACATACTAAACGATCGGGTGCTAAGCTAATGGAATGGGTCATGTCAATCAGATCATTCACCTAATGATGTGATCCCGTTAATCAAATAACAACTCTTTGTCCATGGTTAGGAAACATAACCATCTTTGATTAACGAGCTAGTCAAGTAGAGGCATACTAGTGACACTCTGTTTGTCTATGTATTCACACATGTATTATGTTTCCGGTTAATACAATTCTAGCATGAATAATAAACATTTATTATGGTATAAGGAAATAAATAATAACTTTATTATTGCCTCTAGGGCATATTTCCTTCAGGAATAGCTTCTACCCACTTAGTAACGTAATCAACATCAACTATAATATGTGTATACCCATTAGAGGAAGGAAAAAGTCCCATATAATCAAAGCCCCAAACATCAAATGGTTCAATAACAAGTGAATAATTCATAGGCATTTCTTGACGTCTACTAATATTACCAATTCTTTGATATTCATCACAAGATAAGACAAACTTACAAGCATACTTGAAGAGAGTAGGCCAATAAAAACCGGATTGCAATACCTTATGTGCAGTTCTATCTCCAGCATGGTGTCCTCCATAAGCCTCAGAGTGACACTTGCGTAGAATATGTTCCTGTTCATGCTCAGGTACACAACGTCTAATAACACCATATACTCCTTCTTTATAAAGGTGTGGGTCATCCCAGAAGTAATGTCTTAAATCATAGAAGAACTTTTTCTTTTGCTGGTATGTGAAACTAGGTGGTATAAATTTAGCAACAATGTAATTAGCATAATAAGCATACCAAGGAGTAGTACGAGAAGCATTTATGACAGCTAATTGTTCATTAGGAAAGCTATCATCAATAGCTAGTGGGTCATCAAGAACATTCTCTAACCTAGACAAGTTGTCTGCAACGGGATTCTCAGCTCCCTTTCTAGCAATAATATGCAAATCAAATTCTTGTAGTAGGAGAACCCATCTAATAAGTCTAGGTTTAGCATATTTCTTTTGCATAAAATCTTTAATAGCAGCATGATCAGTGTGAATAGTTACTTTAGAATCAATAATATAAGGTCTGAACTTATCACAAGCAAATACAACTGCTAAGAATTCTTTTTCAGTAGTAGCATAATTTCTCTGGGCATTGTCTAGAGTTTTACTAGCATATTGGATAACATTTAATTTTTATCAACTCTTTGTACTAGAACAACACCTACAGCATAATCACTAGCATCACACATGATTTCAAATGGTAAATTCCAATTAGGAGGTTGAACAATAGGTGCAAAAATCAAGGCTTTCTTAAGTATTTCAAATGCTTCTACACAATCGTCATCAAAGACAAAAGGAATATCTTTTTTTAATAGGTTAGTCAGAGGCTGGGAAATTTTTGAGAAGTCCTTAATGAACCTCCAATAAAAACCGGCATGACCAAGGAAACTTCTTATACCTTTGATGTCCTTGGGACATGGCATCTTCTCAATGGCATCCACTTTAGCTTTGTCAACTTCAATACCTCTTCCAGAAATTTTATGCCCCAAGACAATACCTTCATTAACCATAAAGTGGCACTTCTCCCAATTCGAGACAAGGTTAGTTTCTTCACATCTCTGCAAAACTCGATCAAGGTTGCTCAAGCAATCATCAAAAGAGGATCCATAAACAGAGAAATCATCCATGAAAACTTCACAAGTCTTTTCACAAAAGTCAGAGAATATAGCCATCATGCATCTTTGAAAGGTAACATGTGCATTACATAAACCAAAAGGCATACATTTATAAGCAAAGGTACTGAAAGGGGATGTAAAAGTAGTCTTTTCTTGATCATCAGCTGACACGGGTATTTGAGAGAAACCAGAGTAACCATCTAGAAATAAAAAAATGTGTATGTTTGGATAATCTTTCTAGCATTTGATCAATGAAAGGCAAAGGGTAATGATCTTTTTTAGTAGCTTTATTTAATTTGCGGAAATCAATTACCATCCTGTAACCTGTAATAATTCTTTGCGGAATCAATTCATCTTTATCATTAGGAATGACAGTAATACCTCCCTTTTTAGGGACACAATGGACAGGGCTTACCCACTGACTATCAGCAACAGGATAAATTGTACCTGTTTTAAGGAGCTTTAATATTTCCTTTCTTACCACTTCTTTCATCTTAGGATTTAGCCATCGTTGGTGATCAATAACTGGTTTGGCGTCTTTCTCCAAATTTATTTTATGTTGACATAGAGTGGGACTAATGCCCTTAAGATCATCAAGAGTATATCCAATAGTAGCACGGTGCATCTTTGGAGTTTTCAACAATTTCTCTTCTTCATGCTCTGAAAGGTTAGCACTAATAATAACCAGATATATCTTTGTTTCATCAAGATAAGCATATTTAAGAGTATCAGGCAATGGTTTAAGCTCAAACACGGGATCACGCTTGGGTGGAGGAGGATCCCCTAGGATTTCAACATGCAAGTTGTGTTTCAAAATATGTCCCTGTTTAAAGAATACTTCATCTATCTCCCTTCTTTCATTCATGAACATATCATTTTCATGGTCTAGCAAATATTGTTCTAAAGGATTAGTAGGAGGCATGGCAATAGAAGCAAGACCAATAATTTCATCTTTACTAGGAAATTCTTTATCATGGGGTTGTCTACGAAATTTAGCAAAATTAAACTCATGAGACATATCCCCTAAACCAACTGAAACAATATCCTTATTGTAGCCTATCTTAGCATTAACAGTATTCAAGAAGGGTCTACCAAATATAATGGGAGAAAAGTCATCTTGTGGGGAACCAACAACAAGAAAATCAGCAGGATATTTAACTTTCCCACACAAGACTTCAACATCTCTAACAATCCCAATTGGTGAAATAGTATCTCTATTGGCAAGCTTAATTGTAACATATATCTCTTCTATCTCAGCAGGTGCAATATCATGCATAATTTCGTGGTATAAGGAATGAGGTATTGCACTTGCACTAGCACCCATATCACATAAGCCATGATAGCAATGATCTCCTATTTTAACAAAAATAACAGGCATGCCTACAGCAGGTCTACATTTATTTTTAGCATCAGGTCTAGCAATTCTAGGAGCTTCATTGCAGAAGTAAATAACATGCCCATCAATATTATCGGCCAAGAGATTTATAACCATAGCAATCTTAGGTTCAACTTTAATTTGCTCAGGGGTTTGTGTGTCCTAATATTACTTTTGTTGACTACAGTTGAAGCTTTAGCATGATTCTTTATTCTAACAGGGAAAGGTGGCTTCTAAATATAAGCAGCAGGAACAACAGGATCATTATAAGTGATAGTCTTTTCTTCAACTTTAATAGGTGCAACTACTTTTACTTCAATGGGAGGATTATATTTAAACCACTTCTCCTTAGGGAGATCAACATGAGTAGCAAAGGATTTACATAAAGAAGCTACTATCTCATAGTCAAGTCCATATTTTGTGCTAAATTCACGGAAAATATCGGTATCCATAAAAGATTTAACGCAATCAAACTTAGGTGTTATACCGGACTCCTTACCTTCGTCGAGGTCCCAATCTTCAGAGTTGCATTTAATTCTTTCCAATAAATCCCATTTGAATTCAATAGTCTTCATCATAAAATATCCAGTACAAGAAGTATCGAGCATGGAGCGATTACTGAGAGAAAGCCGAGCATAATTTTTTTGAATAATCATTTCTTTTGAGAGCTCGTGATTGGGGCATGAATATAACATTGACTTAAGCCTCCCCCAAGCTTGAGCGATGCTTTCTCCTTCGTGAGGCTAAAAATTATATATATAATTACGATCATGATGAACAAGATGCATAGGATAAAACTTCTGATGAAATTCCAATTTCAATCGCTTGTAGTCCCATGATCCCATATCATCACATAGCCTATACCATGTCAATGCCTCTCCCTTCAAAGATAAAGGGAAGACCTTCTTCTTGATAACATCATCGGGCATACCTGCAAGCTTAAATAATCCATAAACTTCATCCACATAGATTAAGTGTAAATCAGGATGCAATGTTCCATCTCCTGCAAAAGGATTAGCTAGCAGTTTCTCTATCATACCTGAAGGAATTTCAAAGTAAACATTTTCAGTAGGTTCAGTAGGTTGAGGAGCAACTCTTTGCTCTACTGGTCGGGGCGAAGAAATCCCGAACAAGCCCCTCGAAAGATTATGTTCCATAATAACAAGTGACAGTAAATTTCAGCACACTATATAAATTTTTCCTTACCAAATTCCACCTACCAAAGGCGCTTCACTACCCGGCAACGGCGCCAGAAAAGAGTCTTGATGACCCACAAGTGTAGGGGATCTATTATAGACTTTTCGATAAGTAAGAGTGTCAAACCCAACGAGGAGCAGAAGGAAATGATAAGCAGTTTTCAGTAAGGTATTCTCTGCAAGCACTGAAATTATCGGTAACAGATAGTTTTGTGATAAGGTAATTTGTAACGAGTAGCGAGTGATAAAAGTAAATAAGGTGCAGCAAGGTTGCCCAATCCTTTTTGTATCAAAGGACAAGCCTGGACAAACTCTTATATGAAGGAAAGCGCTCCCGAGGACACATGGGAATTGTCGTCAAGCTAGTTTTCATCACGTTCATATGATTCGCGTTCGGTACTTTGATAATTTGATATGTGGGTGGACCAGTGCTTGGGTACTGTCCTTACTTGGACAAGCATCCCACTTATTATTAACCCCCATTGCAAGCATCCGCAACTACAATAGAACTATTAAGGTAAACCTAACCATAGCATGAAACATATGGATCCAAATCGGCCCCTTACGAAGCAATGCATAAACTAGGGTTTAAGCTTCTGTCACTCTAGCAACCCATCATCTACTTATTACTTCCCAATGCCTCCCTCTATGCCCAAAAAATGGTGAAGTGTCATGTAGTCGACATTTCACATGACACCACTAGAGGGATGACAACATACATCTCATCAAAATATCGAACGAATACCAAATTCACATGACTACTTATAGCAAGACTTCTCCCATGTCCTTAGGAACAAATGTAACTACTCAAAAAGCATATTCATATTCATAATTAGAGGGGTAATATGCATAATGGATGTGAACATATGATCTTCCACCAAGTAAACCGACTAGCATCAACTATAAGGAGTAATCAACACTACTAGCAACCCACGGGTACCAATCTGAGGTTTGGATACAAAGATTGGATACAAGAGACGAACTAGGGTTTGAGATGAGATGGTGCTGGTGAAGACGTTGATGGAGATTGACCCCTCCCGATGAGAGGATCGTTGGTGATGATTTCCCCCTCCCAGAGGGAAGTTTCCCCGGCAGAACAACTCTGCCGAAGCCCTAGATTGGTTTCGCCAAGGTTCCACCTCGTGGCGGCGGAGTTTCTTCCCCAAAGCTTGCTTATGATTTTTTCCTCGACGGAAGACCTCATATAGTAGAAGATGGGCATCGGAGGGCTACCAGGGGGCCACGACGCAGGGGGCGCGCCCAGGGGGTAGGGCGCGCCCCCACCCTCGTGGCCAGGGTGTGGGCCCCCTCTGGAACTTTCTGCGCTCAGTATTTTTTATATATTCTGGAAATAACTTCCGTGAAGTTTCAGGACTTTTGGAGCTGTGCAGAATAGGTCTCTAATATTTGCTCCTTTTCCAGCCCAGAATCCCAGCTGTCGGCATTCTGCCTCTTCATGTAAACCTTGTAAAATAAGAGAGAATAGGCATAAGTATTGTGACATAATGTGTAATAACAGCCCATAATGCAATAAATGTTGATATAAAATCATGATGCAAAATGGACGTATCAGGTACCAGTCCACAGTTGAAGAATGGGCCAAGCTAATCAATGCCCCCAAAGAACACGAAGATGACTTGGATGTGTATGCCACCAAGAAGAAAGACCACAACTCAATGGTAAACATGTACAAGGAGATCCCTGATAATTGTTTAGAAACTCACAAGCTTGGATCTGTGCATTTCTTGTTATCTAGTCTGCCTACGATCAACTGGATCTTAAGGCACACATTGCTACCCGAGTCAGGAGATCACAAGATGATCAGAGGACACTCCATCAACATGCTGCAAATTTTTGAAGTTCCCCAGAAGTTCAAAGTTATGAGTTTGATTGTCGAAACGATCAAGCGGACTGTTGTTGATCAAAAGAGGAGTTGTGGATATGCTCCACATATTCAGGAGCTCATCAATTCTAAGATGGGCACAGGGACTTATTTGCTGGACAAGGAGCATCTACCTCTATATCCTGAATTCGAAGACAACACTATTGTAATGAATGAGGAGGAACCATCATCAGCTCAAGTCCAGGAGAAGAGAGCCACAGAAAAGGATGAGAAAGTTACCCAGATGCCAAGTGTTGAAGAGGCATCTTGAGTCTTCCTGAAGAGCAAGCAAGATCAGTTAGGCTATCTGATTCAAGCTACACTGAGGATTGAGAAGGGCTTGGCCACCCTGACTCAGAATCAGGAGAGCCTGGAGAGGATTGTGGAGACAAAATTCTATGATCTTGATCTGAAGGTGACTGAGATTCAGACTGCAGTTGAGCAGCTTTAGGAGGAAGCATAGGAGAGGAAAGTGTCGGTGTCAAAACCAGCGGATCTCGGGCAAGGGGTCCCGAACTGTGCGTCTAGGGCAGATGGTAACAGGAGGCGGGGGACACAATGTTTACCCAGGTTCGGGCCCTCTCGATGGAGGTAACACCCTACTTCCTGCTTGATTGATCTTGATGATATGAGTATTACAAGAGTTGATCTACCATGAGATCGGAGAGGCTAAACCCTAGAAGCTAGCCTATGGTATGATTGTTGTTGTCCTACGGACTAAAACCCTCCGGTTTATATAGACACCGGAGGGAGCTAGGGTTACACAGAGTCGGTTACAAGGGAGGAGATATGCATATCCGAATTGCCAAGCTTGCCTTCCAGACAAAGGGGAGTCCCATCCGGACACGGGATGAAGTCTTCAATATGGTATCTTCATAGTCCAACAGTCCCACCAAAGTATATAGCCCGGCTGTCCGAGGACCCCCTAATCCAGGACTCCCTTAGTAGCCCCTGAACCAGGCTTCAATGACGACGAGTCCAACGCGCAGACTGTCTTTGACATTGCAAGGCGGGTTCCTCCTCCGAATACTCCATAGAGGATTTTGAACAAAAGGATAGTGTCCGGCTCTGCAAAACAAATTCCACATACCACCGTAGAGAGTACAATATTCCCACCAATCTATTCTGCTGACAACTTTTCATAATGTGACATCACGCCATGGCCTCGGTCATTATTCAAACCGTTTTTCCCTGCCCGCCACTGCCGTGTTGCGAGGCGGTTTTATTGGCACGTCTTGTCGAAGCAGAGATCGTGTCCCCTTATCACGGGATTCTCATCAATATGGGTGTGGGTAACCCAATCGTGCTTGTTAGTACGACTCCTCGATTTTAGGCAAGTTCCAAACGGCCACGCGAAGGATGCTTGATATTCTCCCTCTTTACAAAGGGGCCAAAGCATGTCCCTTTCTTCTCACGCTCAATCCCTCCCTTCCCCCACCCCGAGTTCCAACACCCAAGGCTCAGGCGAAGCGCTTCGGACCTTCAATCATGTCCGGATCCAACCTTCAGGGCCGGTGCATGGCTTCCTCTGTCACAGAGGAGGACATCAAGAAGCTAAGGGAGGCCAGGTATGTGACCGTCGAAATCTCGCACAGGCTGCCTGCCCGAGGGCAGGTCAACCCCACTCCCGAAGCCAATGAGAGTGTCGTATTTGTTTCCCACTTCCTCTGAGGGCTAGGCTTTAGTCTCGACCCCTTCGTCAGAGGGCTCATGTTCTATTATGGGCTTGACTTCCACGATCTAGCTCCGGATTCCATTCTTCACATCTCATCATTTATCGTCGTATGTGAGGCCTTCCTCCGCATCACCCCACACTTTGGCTTATGGCTCAAGACCTTCAATGTGAAGCCAAAGATAATCGATGGGTGACATGCAGAATGCGGAGGTGCCACAATAAGCAAAGGCGTCGATGCCCCATGGCCAAAGGGTTCCTTCCCGGAGATATCCAACTTATGGCAGCGGGAGTGGTTTTACATCACAGCTCCCCGAAGTACTAAGTGGGTGGTTGCCCCCGCCTTCTGTTCGGGCCCCCCACCACAACTAGCATCATGGGTCAACAAGGGGCTAGACTGGGGGCCGGTTAACGACATTCCAACATTGCAAAGTTGCATCCGAGATCTCCTCAAGAGGGATGTCGGTCTCGTCAAAGTAATGCAAGTTATGCTAGTTCGTCGAATCCTGCCATGCCAACATCGATCTCTCTATATGTGGGAGTTCAACCTGGAAGGACTGCGAACTATTCAGTAGTTCTTCGGCGTGACGCTAGAAGATATGTATGGATTGTTCTCCGGATCACAAATAAAGTGTCCGGACACCACCGAGGATGCGGGTCTCAACTGTAATCGTCCAGATACCCAGGTAAGTATTTCCACGACCGAACTCACTGTCTTTTCATTTCTCATAACATAATTCTGAAAGAATTGCTCTTGGCCATGACTGGGTAAGAAAGGCAAAGATGATCAGGTGTTCGGCCCCCCTTCCCGAGGGCTCGCCGGATCCTGTACTAGCCAGGATGCTGGAGTACGCACCTTATCAAGTGCCCTCGGGGGGAAGATAAAGGGAGAGACGAAGAAGCCGAAAGCGAGCCTCGCGCATTATTCATCCAAACCGGGGGAATTAGTACCTCCACAAAGGAGGATAATCGGGGAGAAGAATCTGAAATTCCCTCTCCCCAAGGAAGGAAAAGGACCGCTCCTGAAGACTTGGAAACAAGGGTTTCCAAACAAGAGAAGAAACCCTCGCCAGGGGGCCCTGACCCGGAGGGCATTCCTTCCGCGCAGTGCCTGCAAGGGGATCAGCCCTCCACCGAGCTGTAAGTGAACAAAAGTACTTTTGGTAAATATATTCTGCTTTATCTCCGCGGACAATAACCGAGACATATGTCTTGCAGTCCGGATCGTAGCTCTTCCCGACAGAGTTTGTCTTCGGTGGATCTTCTTCCGAAGATGATGGAGAGCGAAACGCCTCCCCTTGTCTCCCCGCCTCCTGCGGCAGATGACACTGAGGTGTCATCACAGAGGATTTCTCCTGATCCGCCAAGGCCAGAAGGTAACCCTTCGGCCACCCGAAGTCCGGAGTATTCAGCTCCTAAGGGGAGTAACAAAAATAGTCCAGGATTGTCCAGTGCACAACCGGACGTACTGAAAGGTATTTTAGAGCAAGCGGCTATCTCGGAGGAGCATCATACTTAAAGGGTGCTGTCGGTGTCAAAACCGGCGGATCTCAGGTAGGGGGTCCCGAACTGTGTGTCTAGGCGGATGGTAACATGAGGCAGGGGACATGAAGTTTTACCCAGGTTCGGGCCCTCTTGATGGAGGTAAAACCCTACGTCCTACTTGATTAATATTGATGATATGGGTAGTACAAGAGTAGATCTACCACGAGATTAGAGAGGCTAAACCCTATAAGCTAGCCTATGGTATGATCACTACTAGGAAAAGGGCTATAGATGGAATTGACACTAATGGCGCACCAGACATGTGGTGCGCCATTACTATATACTAATGGCGCACCATGTGTTGGTGCGCCATTAGTGTCCAAATACTAATTGCGCACCACATCCACGGTGCGCCATTAGTAAAAAAATTCAATTTTTTCAAAACTACTAATGGCGCACCGTGGGAGTGGTGCGCCATTACTAGTTGAACTAGTAATGGCGCACCATGCCACGGTGCGCCATTAGTAACTTGGCCACCACTTCCACCGAATGCACCCCCCCCCCCCCCGCCCCGTGGACCGCCTTTTCAGTTTTTAAAAAAATAAAAAAAATGATGGAAATGTCAAAAAAATAAAAGAAAATAAGTTTCCCATGTGATATGTGGTCTAGTTGTTGTGAAAATTTACAAATATGAATTTCGACTTTATTTGTGAAATCTCTCGAGAATTTGTAAGTTGGGCATAACTTTTGCATACGAACTCGGATGAAAAAGTTTTTTATATGAAAAATCATCTACTCGAAAAGTTATATCCGAATTTAACTGGGTAACTTTGTTAAACATTTTCAAAATCCTCAAAAACCTAACAGAAAAAAGATACAGGGCTTTTAAGATCTGGGGAGGCAAAAAAATTCAAACTTACTAATGGCGCACCTACCCATGGTGCGCCATTACTATCTTCCCGCCTTCAAAATTCAAAATAAGTCAAAAAATAAAAAAAGTTACTAATGGCTTAGTATCTTCCCGCCTTCAAAATTCAAAATAAATCAAAAAAAATAAAAAAAGTGAGTAATGGCGCACCTGCCCGCGGTGCGCCATTACTATGTCGTATATATGGCTAGGCGTGGTCCTCTCCTCCTTACCTCTTCATTCTTCTCCTCCACTCCACCTTTCCTCCACTCCATCTCCTCCTCTCCACTCCATCTTCCCTTCTCTCCTCCACCATACTACCCTCCTCCTCTCCGGCGACCTCCTCCTCCTCTCCGGCGACCTCCTCCTCCCTCCTCTCCTCTCCTCCCCTCCCCTCACGGTTTCTCCTCCCTCCTCTCTGGTGAGCTCCTCCTCCCTCCTCTCCGGTGAGCTCCTCCTCCCACCTCTCCTCCCATCCCCTCATGGTTTCTCCTTCCTCCTCTCCGATGCTCCGGTGAACTCCTCTCCGGCGACCTCCTCCTCCTCCTCTCCGGCGAACTCCTCCTCCTCCTCTCCGGTGATGTAGGCGAGCGCCTCTCCGGTGACCTCCTCCTCCTCCTCTCCTCTCCGGCGAACTCCTCTCCGGCAAAAGAACACGGCAAAAGAACGTACAAGATCCAAAAACAGGAACAAAATTTGAAATAATATCGTGCCAAAAAACGAGCAAAAAAACAAGCAAAAAATGGGCAAAAAATCACGATCCAGATCCAAATTCAAAATTCAAAAATAGCAATGGCGCACGGTGGGGGTTAGACGGTGCGCCACTACTATTTTCCCGCCTTCAAAATTCAAAAATACTAATGGCGCACCAGTGGCCTATACTAATGGCGCACCAATGGCCTATACTAATGGCGCACCAGTGGTGCGCCATTAGTATACCAGATACTAATGGCGCACCAGTGATGCGCCATTAGTAAAAAATACTAGTGGCGTGATACTAATGGCGCACCAGTGATGCGACATTAGTAGGCAAAACTGGTGCGCCATTAGTAGCCCTTTTCCTAGTAGTGGATTGTATGTTATTGGTGTGTCCTACAGACTAAAACCCTTCGGTTTATATAGACACCGGAGAGGGCTAGGGTTACACAAGGTCGGTTACAAAGGAGGAGATATACATATCGGTATTGCCTAGCTTGCCTTCCACGCCAAGTAGAGTCCCATTCGGACACGAGACGAAGTCTTCAATCTTGTATCTTCATAGTCCAACAATCCGGCCAAAGGTTATAGTCCGGCTGTCCGGAGACCCCCTAATCCAGGAGTCCCTCAGTAGCCCATGAACCAGGCTTCAATGACGATGAGTCCGGCACGCAGTATTGTCTTCGGCATTGCAAGGCGGGTTCCTCCTCCGAATACATCATAGAAGAATTTGAATACAAGGATAGTGTCTGACCCTGCAAAATAAGTACCACATATCACCGTAGAGAGAATAATATTTCCGGAAATCTAATTTGCTGACTTGTTTTGGGAACACGACATTATGTCATGGCCCGGTGATTATTCGAACCGTTTCCTTTAACTAGCCCCGCACATAACGCGAGGCAGTTTTTTGACACGTCTTGTCAAAGAAGAGATCGTGTCCCCTTATCAAGGGATTCTCATCAATACGGGCGTGGGTAACCCAACCACGCCATCGATTACGGCGCTTGGAGGATAAGCGAGTTTTACCAGGCTAGTGGGGACGCATAGTTTCATCCACCCATATAAAGGGATAAGGATTCACCTTTTCATCCACGCCTTCTTCCTCCTTTGCTCATCCATTTTCGCACACTCGAGCTCTAGCGCCCAAGTCCGCACTTCCCACCTCAACCTTCTCCAACCATGTCCAGAGCAGGAGGCAGGTGGATGGTCTCCTCCACCACGGAGGGAAAAATCAAGAAGTTGAGGAGAGCCGGATACCTGCCCGACGACATCGCGCACCGGCTCCCAGATGAGGGGCAGCTCACCCCCACCCCCAGGCCCCATGAGAGGGTAGTGTTCCTTACCCATTTCCTCCACGGACTGGGATTCCCTCTCCACCCATTCATCCGGGGGCTCATGTTCTACTACGGCCTGGATTTCCACAATCTGGCCCCGAACTTCATCCTCAACATCTCAGCGTTTATCGTCGTGTGCGAGGCCTTCCTCCACATCAAGCCCCACTATGGCTTATGGCTGAAGACCTTCAATGTCAAGCCGAAGGTAGTGGGCGGCCGCCAGGCGGAGTGTGGAGGCGCCATTGTGGGCAAGATGCCCAACGTTACATGGCTCGAGGGCTCCTTTGTGGAGACCATAAAGGGATGGCAATCGGGGTGGTTCTACATCACCGAGCCGCGTGACCCTGCATGGGCAGCGGCCCCCGAGTTCCAATCTGGCATCCCCACGTGGCTCACCTCCTGGAAAGAGAAGGGCTAGTCCTGGGGTAGTTCGGGAGAGCTGACCGGACTCCAAACATGTATTCAGAACATGGTGAACAAGAAGCTCAAACTCGTCAACGTAGTCCAGGTCATGCTCATCCGCCGGATCCTCCCGTGTCAACAACGGGCCTTCAACTTGTGGGAGTTCGACCCAGCCCAGCACCAAACTCTGAACTGGCTCTTCGATACAACACACGAGGATGCCTGGAAGGTGCTATTCAAGGGCGCCGAGGTTCCTCCTCCTACTACCAAGGATCGCGGATTCTGCGTGAAGCGCCAAGCCAGCGCGGTAAGCTGTTTTACCTCTTACAGGATACTTGTTTTTCATAGTTTGACTCTATGCGGGATCTAAGCTCCCATTCCTTTGACAAGACTGGCAGGAAATGACCGGACAGATCTACTGTCCGGCTCCCTTGCCCGAAGGCCCAGCGAACGCTCTCCTAACGGAGATGTTGACTCCGGCTCCTTACAAGGTGCCAGAGAAGACCAAGAAGGCCAAGGGAACCCGAAAGAGTTCCCGACGCCAGGTGTTATTGGACTCATCGTCCGATGACTCTGCGGCACACTCCTCCCCCGAAGACAAGGAGGAAGAAGAAGATGCTCCCCCTTCAGTTGGGGGGACAAGAAAAGGAAGGCCGCTCCAACTGGGGGCACCGAAGGGCCCAAGAAGGGAAGGACTCTCCTTCCGGACAGGTCCACCGCCGCCGCCGAAGGCGAAGACGAGTGGTTGCCCAGGGTCAAGCCCTTGGGGAGGTCGTAAGTATTCAGATACTAGAGTAACTCATAGCATTCCTTTGTCGCACTGCTTTCCCTAACGCGAATATGATTATGCAGGCCGCCACGAGCCTGTATCGATGTATCATCGAACGGCTCCCTGGGCTTGTCGGATATGGATAGCGATCCACTTCCGACCGCCACCTCCCCTTGCCCTGCGGATGACGCCAAGGTGTTGTCTCAAGAGGCACCGGGTCGAGGGGAGACAGTCCCGGAGGCGCCTCAAGGCGACCTTCCAGACTCCGGGAGCCGAGGGGACAAGGCCCCTAAGGGCCCCGAGTTCGGCCCTCAGCCGAACACCGCGCCAGAACCTCCAGCGGTTCCGGACTCGGGCAGGCGATCTCCTTCTAAGAGGGGCAAGACGCCTGTGCCGGGGACCTCTGCCCATCCAGAGGCGTCGGACAATCTGCTGGAAGCGCTTCACAACGCTTCCATCGACGAGGAGCACCGTACTATTATGAGTGCGGTGGTCCAGAAGGTTCAGTCCGCCCAGAGCGGATTGACTGAAGCATGTGCCAGCCTTCTAACAGGCTTTGAGGTAAGTGTTAAAATATAGGAAAAATATTACCGCATAGACAATAGCCCCTGATGCTCTGTTCGGTGTTCACAAAGAAAAGACGATCAAAGGATCAAAAAATATCGCAGGAGTCTAATATAAGTATGTCAATATGCGTATGCAGGCTTCGCTGCTGGCATCTGCCGCACTGACTGCGGAGGTCGCCGCACTGAAGCAGGACCTTAAAGGGTCCCAGGACGAGCTCGGCCTTGCCAAGAGGTAGCTCGAGGAGAACCAAGGTAAGTAATACCCTGTATATTGATATGTATATATAAAAGAAGACGCGATTGCAAAATGACAGGATCATCTTATATTTGCCAGGGGCCACGACCGAGGTGGCGTCCCTGAAGCAAGCGCTATTCGAGGCCGAAGACAAAGCGGCCAAGGAGCGTGCCGAGCGAGAAAGGCAAGAGGCACGGGTGGGCGACGTGCAACAAGAGCTCCAGGCTCTCATGACGAAGCACGAGGCGTTGGAGCTTGACTTGGAGACGCAAGAGTCTGAGCTTACCGCGGCCCTCGAGAGCACAAACAGTGCCAAGGCCGAGGCCCAAAAGGCCCTCCAGGAGATTGACGCGATGAAGAAAATAGCGACGGGTAAGGCATTCTATATGCAAAGCAAGCATGTGAAAGTAAATTACCTATTACTTACCCGGATCCGGAGCTCTCCAGGAGCATTCGCAGATTTGCCCCGCAGCGTGTCGGATGCCGCATAGTTTTACCAGGACGATGAGGGAAGCTCAATGGAGAAGCTGCTCTGGTCTCAGTATACTGGGACCGAACACCCGGTGCCTATGAGCGACCAGCTGAAGTAGCTGGTCGAGCTACACAAGGCGGCCAAACATGCCATGCAGGGCTTTATAGTCCGGCTGTGGCCTGGCGACGCCCTTCCGAACAGCTACTTCGGCCTGGTGAGGCGGCTAGTGGATGCCTGCCCACGGCTGGAAGTCGTCAAGCGGTCCGTCTGTATTGAAGGTGCACGCCGGGCTTTCGCCCGTGTGAAGGTGCAATGGGCCAAGCTAGACGCCATGAAGCTGATCAAGGAAGGACCGCCGCAGGGCAAGGAGCATCGCACCCCCGAAATTTATTATGAGGGTGTCCTGAAGGGTGCCCGTCTTGTAGCGGATGAATGTTCAAAGGATGTAATATTTGAGTAAACTTGCTCGTGTGATCCTGTATGATGAAAACTTGTTTCATATGCGCTATGCAATGCTTGTTTGAATTTAAAATGTTACCTTCTGTTTGGCTGTTTATCCAATCTGAGAGATGGCTAGTCCTCGGCTTCTGCCCCCATGCCGCGAGTGCTGGGGTGTGTGGGATAAACCTGAGCACTCTTGTTCCCATGTTTGGGTCCTTCGAGGGAGGTGCTCAGCACAGCGAACAAGCCAACTGGACTAATAATGCTTTATCACTCTCACTTAGCCATAGAATTCTATAATTTTAAATTTTGGCGAAGCCCCTGGTATTCGGAAGGCCAAATTCAAGGCGCGATACACGCCTTTAAGCCGGACAGGACCGACTCATCGCTCTAAGCGGCATAAGTCTTTAGGGACTCGAAACCTCGCTCAACAGCGACCCGTCTCTCACCTTATTATGACAGTCAGTTTTAGCTTTCTCTATTGAGGTGCTTAGCCCAGCAGAACCGGGGCACAATCGCAGTAGTTCTCCTAGTGCTACCTTAGCCGATAGAGCGGAACGTAAGGTACCAAAACATAGGAGCCGGGCAAACCCAACATTTGACCAAAGACATGATTCCGAGCTGATGCATATAATGCTATAAGTTCGGGGTGCCGCACTTGTGAAAGTGTTCGGACTTCTCACGCCGCATTGTGGGGTACTTAAACCCCTGGTGTATTGGCCGTACCAAAGTGTACGGTTGCAAGGCGTCATTAAGGAACACATATATAAAAAAGGAAGAATGCAATAATAGTCTTAATGTTATGCATTGTTTATTCAAATAGATGCGTTAAAGCAGGATGATACAGATAGTGCGATAAGCAAAAAGTAGGACTATGTCCCTTCCCAGGGCAAGCTGAGGAATAGTATTAAAGCAAATATTTCACTCGTTATCGTAATCCACCTAGTAGTTCCGTGGTGTGACGTAGCTTTTTGCCTCCTTGGTTGCTGCATCATGTGTTCGGCAATCATGCTGCCGGACAGGGTTTCCAGAGATTAAAGTCCTGAAAGAGAAAAATAACAGAGCGGGAAGCCCCTAGTGCGGTCTAGGCCGCCTCTTGGGGCGTGCCGTAGTTCTGCCCCCTCCCCACCTGTGCCCATGGTATTTTTAATGCATAATTATGTACACATGGCATGGATTTCGCTGCTTGGATGGGACTGGGGTGGGGGCCGCATTGGTATGCGAGCTCAGGTCGTGCCAGGCGGTCTAGTTGCCGATTACTCCGAGCGCGCTTGAAGGTGTTTGGGTCTTGAAACACCGAACTGGTGGATTGCCTTGAGAGGCTGCTTTGTGCTTTTGCTGCAAGGGCCACAGTGTGCTCCTCCATACGGAGAGAGTGCTCTGTGTTTCCATTGACTGTGATGACCCCCCGGGGTCCTGGCATCTTGAGCTTCGGGTATGCATAATGCGGTACCGCTTTGAATCTCGCAAATGCGGTTCGCCCGAGCAGTGCATGATAGCCAATGCGGAACGGGACTATATCGAAGATTAATTCTTCACTTTGGAAGTTATCCGGGATCCGAAGACCACTTCAAGTGTAATTGAGCCTGTGCAATGGGCCTCTACACCTGGAATGACGCCTTTAAAGGTCGTTTTTGTGGGTTTGATCCTTGAGGGGTCTATACCCATTTTGCACACTGTGTCCTGGTAAAATAGGTCTAGGCTGCTGCCGCCGTCCATAAGGACTCGAGTGAGGTGAAATCCGTCAATGATTGGGTCTAAGACCAGTGCGGCGAATCCGCCGTGATGGATACTAGTGGGGTGGTCCCTGCGATCGAAGGTGATTGGGCAGGAGGACCATGGGTTGAACTTTGGGGCGACTAGCTCCAATGCATATACGTCCCCGAGCGCACGCTTCCGCTCCCTTTTGGGGATGTGGGTTGCGTATATCATGTTCACCATCCGCACTTGTGGGGGGAACCTCTTCTGTCCTCCGGTGTTCAGCTGCCGGGGCTCCTCTTCGCCATCGTTGTGTGACCCTTTATCTTTATCTTCGGCAATTAACTTGCCGGCCTGCTTGAACACCCAGCATTCCCTGTTGGTGTGGTTGGCTGGCTTGTCCGGGGTACCGTGTATTTGACACGAGCGATCAAGTATGCGGTCCAAACTGGACGGGCCCGGAGTGCTTCTTTTGAATGGCTTTTTCCGCTGACCGGGTTTAGAGCCTTTGAATCCGGCATTGACTGTTGTATCCTCAGTATTATCGTTGTTAATGCGGAGCTTATGTTTGTTGCGACATGACATGCTATTGCCGTCCTTGGTATCCGAAGTACCATGGTATTTTGATATGTTGTTACTGCGAGCCAGCCTGCTGTCTTCTCCCGCACAGAAGCAGGTCATGAGTGTCGTGAGGGCTGCCATAGATTTCGGCTTTTCCTGTCCAAGGTGCCGGGCAAGCCACTCGTCGCGGATGTTATGCTTGAAGGCTGCTAGGGCCTCTGCATCCGGACAGTCGACGATTTGATTTTTCTTTGTTAGGAACCGTGTCCAGAATTGCCTGGACGATTCTTCTGGCTGCTGAATTATGTGGCTCAAGTCATCGATGTCTGGTGGTCGCACATAAGTGCCCTGAAAGTTGTCGAGGAATGCGGCTTCCAGATCTTCCCAACAGCTAATGGACTCTGCTGGCAAGCTGTTAAGCCAATGTCGCGCTGGTCCTTTGAGCTTTAGTTGGAGGTATTTGATGGCGTGTAAGTCATCATGGCGGGCCATGTGGATGTGGAGGAGGAAATCCTCGATCCATACCGCAGGATCTGTTGTGCTGTCGTATGATTCAATATTTACGGGTTTGAAACCCTCTAGGATTTGATGATACATTACTTCGTCTGTGAAGCATAGGGGGTGTGCGGCGCCTCTGTATTGGGCTATATCGCGACGCAGCTCGAATGGGTCTTGCCTGCTGTGTTCGACCCGGCCGGATTGACTTTTACTGTATTTGGCGTGACGTTTATCGTCTTGCATAGTGGCGCACCCTCGTGATCCGTAGATCGATCTTGCATGTTTTGCTTTGTCCTTCAATACGTCTCGCAGGTCTGGCGTGTTTCCCCATGCTTTTTTATTTGAATGGCATCGGGGTGCGGGCTGAGCTTTTGGCTGGAATGCCTCTCTATCACGGCCATGAGGTGGCCGGTCAGCCGCGTCATACGCTTCTTCCTCCAGTCGAGGTAGCAACCTGCATTTTGGGTAACTCTTGGAGGGGCGCTCGAGTTTATATTCCTCGGTCGCGAGGACTTCAGTCCATCTATCAGCTAGCAAATCTTGATCAGCTTGAAGCTGCTGCTGCTTTTTCTTAAGGCTATTTGCCGTGGCCATAAGCCGACGCTTGAAGCGCTCTTGTTCGACGGGATCCTATGGCAGGCGAATTCGTCATCACCGAGGCTTGCCTCGTCTTCGGAGGGGGGCATGTAATTATCATCCTCCGCTTCTCCATCTGCCTCTCTCTCAAGAGGGCTGGCTCCTCTATCCTCCTGCTCTAAATCTTGCTGGAGGGGATTGTTGTTATCTTCGGCACTATCCGGAGTGTTATTATCTCCTGTGCTGGTATCACCACTTTTGCTTTGGCGGGACTTAGAGCGGCGCCGCTAACGTCGGCGCTTGGGTTGCTTTTTGGAGGGGTCATCCTTTGCTGTCTCGTCGACATTGCCTTCTTTGGGTGTGTCCACCATGTATATATCGTATGATGAGGTGGCTGTCCAGTGCCCTGTGGGCAGTGGTTCCTCTTCACCTCCCGCATCATCGTCTATGTCGTTGATGTCTTCGGAGTCGAAGTCGAGCATGTCGGTAAAGTCATCGACAGTGGCTACTAAGTGGGTGGTGGGTGGGCCATGAGTTTCTTCGTCGTCCACATCCCAGTCCTGCCGGACATAGTTCGGCCAGGATTCTCAGAGACCTTAATGAGTTCAGTATGTCGCCGAAGGGCGAGTGCTGAAAGATATCCGCGGAGGTAAACTCCATGATCGGCGCCCAATCGGATTCGATAGGAACGGGCGCAGGTAGTTCGGAGTCCGTGGCCGGAGAGAGATCTGGCAGTTTGTCAACACGGCTCCCGTGGAGAGTAAGGTCGATGTTCGGCTCGATCGCTGATGAGGGTAAGGCCTCCGTGGTGGGGTCCATCCACCCATCCATGGACGGCGCAATTGGCTCCGAATTGAGGGTCGGAGCGACTGCCAGTGCGATCTCCTGAACACTATCGGATGGTAGAGCTAAATCATACTCATCATGACCGCATGACGCACAAGGCAGAGGCTCGAATCCATCGAATATCAAGTCTCCGAGGATATCGGCCTGTAGTTCAAGCTTCCAAACCTGACCTGATGGCCAGGGGCGTAGCTTTCAATCTGCTCCAGATGGCCAAGCGAATTGGCCCGCAGTGCAAAGCCGCCGAATACAAAAATCTGTCCGGGGAGAAAAGTCTCACCCTGGACTGCATCGCTAACGATGATACAAGGAGCCATCAAGCCTAATGGCGATGACACAGAGGAACTCTCAATGAAAGCACCAATGTCGGTGTCAAAACCGGCGGATCTCGGGTAGGGGTCCCGAACTGTGCGTCTAGGCGGATGGTAATAGGAGGCAGGGGACACGAAGTTTTACCCAGGTTCGGGCCCTCTTGATGGAGGTAAAACCCTACGTCCTACTTGATCAATATTGATGATATGGGCAGTACAAGAGTAGATCTACCATGAGATCAGAGAGGCTAAACCCTAGAAGTTAGCCTATGGTATGATTGTATGTAATTGTTGTGTCCTACGGACTAAAACCCTCTGGTTTATATAGACACCGGAGAGGGCTAGGGTTACACAAGGTCGGTTACAAAGGAGGAGATATACATATCCGTATTGCCTAGCTTGCCTTCCACGACAAGTAGAGTCCCATCCGGACACGAGATGAAGTCTTCAATCTTGTATCTTCATAGTCCAACAATCCGGCCAAAGGTTATAGTCCGGCTGTCCGGAGACCCCCTAATCCAAGACTCCCTCAGGTGCGGTGGTTGAGAGGATCTCATCCGCCAAAAGTGGGTTGCATGAAGCTTTTACGAGACTGCTAAAAGGATTTGAGGTACGCAAAAAAAATTGACGGTACCGCACACGCTAGGTGTGCTCTATACAGATAGTAGCCCCTGAGACTCTGGTTGCTGTCCCGAGGCGGCAAATAGAGGATCATAGTCCCAGGTAATGATCGCGCTGCTTTCATGTGCAGGCAGCGGACGGTCCAGTGGCTGGCCGGACTGCTGAGTTTGTCAGACTAAGCCGGCAACTGGACGCAGCAGATGCCGACATTGCGCTTGTGAACAAGCGGCTTGACGAGGCACAGGGTATGTATTTTCGGGTGGTCGGCAAGTATTAAGAGAAGCATGATGCTAGTATCTATAATATGTTTTGACTGCAGATGGAGCTGCCGCCGTGGAGACCCGTCGGGTGGAACTTGCCTGAGCCAAGGAACAAGCCAGGAGAATTGATGCGGCCGCCCTACAGGCGGCCGAAGACTTAAGAGCCGAACAGGCTACTCATCGCAAGAGCGAAGATGAAATAACCAAGATGGTTGTTGAGCTGAAACATGCCGCCGGCCGATATGAGCTTCTTGAAAAGGAAAGCCAAGTGGGAGCGGCTGACCTAAAGAGAGCCGTGGAGGCAGCCAAGGAAACCCGTTCTAAAATCAGAGCAGAAGAGGAGGAGCTCCGTCAAGCCGGAGATATCACGGCTGGGAAGCCCTTTTTGTTGCGGACGAAGTTTGGAGATTCGAAGTATGCCCCTCTAGATCGATTATGGAGTGCTGCAGATGCATATGCGGAGTTGGCAATGAGTGCTGCTGATGCGACTGCGTTTTTCAAAGATCAAGAAGATCACGAAGTAGAGAAGTTGTTCTGGTCGCAGTTCAGTGCTCCGACGCGTCCGCTGCTGTTAAATGAGCAGATGGCCGAGTGGGCTGAGGTCCATAGGTTGTCCGGGCTTGCCATGAGGTCTGTCGTGGATCATCTATGGCCGGAAGGACCAAAGCCAGATAGTTATTTTGGTTTAGTGCAACGATTCCTTGGTGCTGTGCAGCATATCGATGCCGTAAAGAGGTCGGCGTGCATAGAGGGTGCGCGGATGGCTCTTGCCCGTGTTAAGACATACTGGGCAGAGATGGATGCCCCTGCTATTGCAACCCAGGGTCCGGCCGTAGGCCAGGTCTCGACCGAGCACTATTTAGAAGAAGTCCTAGAAGGCGCTCGTTTAATAGAGGCTCAGTGCTCAAAGAGTATCATGTTCGAGTGACATGTATCTCCATTGTAAAAATAGTATGATTTGAATTATACAGGCTGTTTTTATTGCCTGAAGGTATTATGATGCCTCCTGTGCGGCCGTTTATGTAAGTATATAACCTGAAAGTTTGCAGTCGTCGGCTTCAGCCCCCACGCACATAATGCGGGGGTGTTCGGAAAAGCACATATTCACACTTGATCCAGCGTCTTGGTCAATGAAGGAGGTGATAGCGCGGCGAACAAGGCAATCAGACTATATTGCTTTAACACTTGCACTTAGCCATAGGAGTTTGATAGTGGGGCTACTATATAGCCCCTGGTACTTCCGCGCTTATCCGAATACGGTGCACGTACATACATTACTGGGAAACCGGTCCTTCGTTAATGCAGAGGAATCGTGAAGATTCTGCTGAGTCCTCGAGTGGTTGACCAGTCTCGTGCTTTATCATGACAATCAGTTTTCGGCTTTCTCTACTGAGGTGCTCATCCAGATGAACCAGGGCACAATCACAGTAGTTCTCCCGGTGCCACCTTAGCCGATAGAGCGGAACGTAAGGTAGCAAAACATGGGAGCCGGGCAAACCCAACATTTGACCAAAGACATGATTCGGAGCTGATGCATATAAGGCCAAACTCGCGACGCCGAACACTCCCTAAGGTATTCGGACTTTACAACATATACCGGGCTGAGCAAAGCCCTTGATAATGAACCCTAAATTTCCAAGTATGTGCATCAGTCTATCGTGGCGAAAATGCCAATAACGTCAGCATCCCTCTCAGTTGTGCTAAGTATCCGGAGGGCGTGAAGCAACAAGAGACAGTGAGAAAGGTTTACACAGGGTCTTAATCTAGAAAGAAAGCTTTGAGCGGGGCCCTGCTGCACGTCTACGCCTGTGTCTCCATTGTGTCATGTCCTGGAAGGGTGTAGCACGATCGTCATCTGCAAGAGAGAAAAAACCCAGGTGAAAGTCTACGTGCGGAAAATTGGTTATTTTTAATAGACTATTGAAATTCAATCTAAGTAAGGTCAAACCAAACTATAGTCCTTTTTACATGCGGGAAGCCCCTAGTGCCACCTATGGGGCTATATCCATCGATCCAATCTCGGGTTTATCTGAACTATTACAGCGAGGGGTGCGTCGGACTTGTCTAGCCGTGTCCGCGGTCTTGACGATCGATCATTTATTCCGGTTGGAGGGGTCGTTCAGTGTTCGGCCGCGAAAGCCGCCGTACTTTCCTCCGCATGTAAGGAATGCTCTGAGTTTCCACTAACTATGATGATGCCACGTGGACCGGGCATCTTAAGCTTAAGATAAGCGTAATGCGGTATTGAATTAAAACGAGCGAAGGCTGTTCTTCCGCGTAGTGCTTGATAGCCGCCTCGGAATGGAGCGATGTCGAAGGTTAATTCTTCGCTTCGGAAGTTGTCGGGAGAACCGAATACAACCTCTAGTACTATAGAGCCCGTGCAGCGGGCCTCTGGGCCTGGTACTACTCCTTTAAAGGTAGTATTGCTTTGGCTGATTCTTGTTGGGTCTATCCCCATTTTGCGGACTGTGTCTTGATAAATCAGATTAAGACTACTGCCGCCATCCATAAGGACTCGGTTGAGATGGTATCCGTCAATTATTAGGTCTAGTACCAAGGCAGCCGATCCTCCATGCCGGATACTAGTCGGATGATCCCTGCGATCAAAAGTGATTGGGCAGGCCGACCAAGGGTTGATCTTGGGGGTAACGGGCTCTACGGTGTATACTTTTCGGAGTGCGCGTGTGCTCCTCCTCTTCGTTACATGAATCATGTTCACTGTTTTGACTTCTGATGGGAATTTTTTCTGTCCCCCAATGTTTTGTTGGTGAGGCTCATCCTCGCCTTCACTTGGTGTCTCCCTCCCCTTGTGTTTGGCATTTAGCTTGCCGGCCTGCTTAAAGACCCATCATTCTCTGTTGGTGTGATTTGCAGGTTTATCGGAGGTGCCGTGAATCTGACATAATCTGTCCAGAATCTTGTTTAGGTTGGACGGTCCATCTCTGCTGCCTTTGAAAGGCTTTTTCCGTTGACCGGGTCGAGAGCCCCTTAATCCGGCGTTTACCGCCGTGTTGTCCGGGCTGTCTTCGTTGCTTCGACGCTTGCTTTTATTGCGTCGTGGTTTTCCATTGCCATCCCTGACTTCAGATGTGCTTGGGTCGCTGGTGCCACTGCGGGCCAGCCAACTATCCTCGCCCGCGCAAAAGCGGGTCATAAGGCTTGTTAGGGCTGCCATTGTCTTTGGTTTTTCCTGGCCGAGGTGTCTGGCAAGCCATTCGTCCCAGACACTATGTTTGAAAGCCGCTAAGGCTTCGGCGTCCGGGCAATCGACAATTTGATTCTTCTTAGTGAGGAATCTGTTCCAAAGCTTTCGGGCTGACTCTCCGGGTTGCTGAATTATGTGACTTAAATCGTCTGCATCTGGAGGTCGGACATAGGTCCCTTGAAAATTAGCCCTAAAGCGTCTTCGAGATCTTCCCAACTTCCAATTGAGTTTTCGGGGAGGCTTTTTAACCAGTGCCTAGCTGGTCCTTTCAACTTTAAGGGAAAGTATTTGATGGCGTGGAGATCATCTCCACGAGCCATGTGGATGTGAAGGATAAATTCCTCAATCCAGACCCCAGGGTCTGTTGTTCCGTCGTATGACTCTATGTTCACGGGTTTGGATCCTTCTGGGAATTCATGGTCCAATACCTCGTCAGTGAAGCATAGGGGGTGCACGGCACCCCTGTATTTGGGTGTGTCTGACGGTTGTAGTGTTCAGTTTTGATTCCAAACTATCATCCTGTCAGTATAGTCATTTGGGCGGCGATGATCCTGTGCCAGAACGCGCTTCCTAGGTCCGTAAAGGGACCTGGTCAAACCGGCTTTTTGTGTAGGTCCTCACGTAGGTCGTGTGCTGACTTGTGTACGTCATCGTTAGCCGCGCTGTCGCGACCACAGGGTGGCCGGTCCGGTTGATCTGCTGTTTTATTTTCCGGCTGAGTGGGCTCTAAGGCCTCATCGTCGAATTCAGGCAAAAGCTTGCGCTTTGGATAGCTTTTTGTGTGGCGATTACCACTGTACTTTTCTTTCGTGTCAAGCACTTTATTCCATCTGCTGTTGAGCGTATTCTGCGCGGTCTTAAGCCTTTGCGTCTGCTTCTTCAGGCTCCACACGATTTCAATGAGCCTTTTATGAAGGTTCTCTTGTTCCAAGTGTCTTTCAGGGATGATATGTGCATCGCCGTCCGGACTATTCAAGTCTCCGGAGACAGGTTGATGAGTTTTACCCTCGGGGTCGTCGTGACCGGACAGCGGCTCTGTACTATGTTCGCCATCTACTGGTTCACCCTGCTCCACCGCTGGGTTCATGTGGTCATTGTCCCCTTTGGGGTCGACCAGGGGTTTACTCTTTCTTGCACTGTTATCGTTGTTTTTGCTGGGGCATGATTTGGAGCGGCTTACGATGTCGCTTTGGTTGCTTCTTGAGGGAATTGTCCTTCGCTGCTTCCTCCCGTTCCTCGTCATCATTTTCTTTGGGTGTATCCACCATGTATATATCATGTGACGAAGTGGCAGTCCAGCGCCCTGCGGGCGGTGGTTCCTGTTCATCTCCCGCATCGTCGCCCATACCGTCGATGTCTTCGGAGCCGAAATCAAGCATGTCGGTTAAGTCGTCGACAGTGGCTATTAAGTGGGTGGTGGGTGGGGAACGAATTTCTTCATCGTCCGCTTCCCACTCGAGTCGAACATAGTTCGACCAAGGGCCTCCTGACAAGGAGAGAGAGGCATCCGTGGCTAGGGACGAATCCAAAGGTCTGGCAACACAGGTCTCGTAGGAGGTGAAGTCAGTATTGGGTTCTATCGCCGCTTAGTGTGCGGCCTCCAGGGCGGGGTCCATCCACCCGTCCTCGGATAGCGCGATCTGCTCCGGATCAAGGGCCGGAGTCGCCACAAGTGTGATCTCCCGAACACTCTCCGGCGGTAGAGCTAAGTCATGCCCGTCGTGACTGTCCGGCGCACCTGACGCGGGCTCGAATCCGTCGAAGATCAAGTTTCCGCGGATGTCGGTAGTATAGTTCAAACTTCCAAACCTAACCTGATGGTCAGGGGCGTAGCTTTCGATCTGCTCCAGATGGCCAAGCGAGTTGGCCCACAGTGCGAAGCCGCCGGATATGAAGATCTGTCCGAGGAGAAAAACCTCACCCTGGATTGCATCATTGCCGATGATCCAAGGAGCCATCAAGGCTTATGGTGATGACACAGTGGAACTCCCAATGAAAGCACCAATGTCGGTGTCAAAACCGGCGGATCTCGGGTAGGGGGTCCCGAACTGTGTGTCTAGGGCGGATGGTAACAGGAGGCGGGGGACACAATGTTTAACCAGGTTCGGGCCCTCTTGATGGAGGTAACACCCTACTTCCTGCTTGATTGATCTTGATGATATGAGTATTACAAGAGTTGATCCACCACGAGATCGGAGAGGCTAAACCCTAGAAGCTAGCCTATGGCATGATTGTTGTTGTCCTATGGACTAAAACCCTCCGGTTTATATAGACACCGCAGGGAGCTAGGGTTACACAGAGTCGGTTACAAGGGAGGAGATCTACATATCCGAATTGCCAAGCTTTCCTTCCACGCAAAGGAGAGTCCCATCCGGACACGGGACGAAGTCTTCAATCTGGTATCTTGATAGTCCAACAGTCCGGCCAAAGTATATAGCCCGGCTGTCCGAGGACCCCCTAATCCAGAACTCCCTCAGAAAGGAAAGGCAACTACTGATGCCTTTAAGCATGTGCCACGAGGTCCAAGGTCTGCTGCAGTGCCAGTCTCAGATGCCAGAGCTTCAGTGTCAGCGCCAGCAGCTACAGCTCTAGTGCCACCTCTAGCACCCACTCCATCAGCTCCAACTACGTCATCGGAAGCCTTCGTCCTTGGAGTTCTCTCTACACCACCTCCTGAAGACCAAGCCTGAGAAACGTATAGCACTATGCATTTTCGAACTTTTTGGTAACTTGGTGCCAAAGGGGGAGAAATATGTATAGATCATAGGCTTCGAGAGAGAGTGTGTCTTGCTTTTTATCTCTCTTTTGCTTATTGTTGAGCTTTGTGTGCTTGTCTGAGATACTTTTATGTCCTTGTGAGATACTTATGTGATCATGTGGTTGATCATATGCTACCTTAATGATTGGTTGAATGATGTTATCTGTTATATCTCATATATGATCATTCACTTGCTTGGTGATGAGTGCATGTTTTTAATTTCTATCATTTTGAGCACTCCACCAAGATGTATGTGACATGGAAGAGTGGCCCATGAACCTAATCGATTGTGCATTTGCATTCAAAAGAAAATTGTAAATAATGCACAAATTTAGGGGGGGCTCTTGCTTATCACATACTTCTCAAAGCGAAGATGTTTTTCAATCTTATTATCACTTGTGGAAGCTTTGATCTATATGTTGTCATCAATTACCAAAAAGGGGGAGATTGAAAGTGCAACTATCCCTAGGTGGTTTTGGTAATTCTTAGCAACATATAGCTCATTGAGCTAATGCTATTTGAAGATAAATATTTCAGGAAAGCTCAATGATTGGAATGGCACGGATTAGAAAGTGGACCCCTCAAAATGCTAAGGACAAAAGATTGGCTCAAGCTCAAAGCACAAGACTATACCTTTTTCATTTCAGTGATCCAAGATCACGTTGAGTCCATAGGAAAAGCCAATACTATTAAAAGGGGATGAGGTGTTGCTTAATAAGTTACTTGCTCAAAATGCTTAGTGATATGCTCCAAAAACCCTCAACTACTTTCTCATATCCACATATGTCCCAAACCAAAAGTCAAACTCGGCCCCACCAAAATTTCCTATCCGGCGCCACCGAGTTCACTTGACATAGCCACTGCCAGAAACCCTAATCAATTCGGTCTCACCGATAGGGATCTCAGTCTCACCGAGATGGGATTGCAAACTCTCTGTTTCCCTTCGTAACGTTTCGGTCCAACCGAAATGAGCGATCAGTCCCACTAAGATTACAATGCAAACTCTTTGTTTCCCTTTCGTAACGTTTCGATCTAACCGAGATGAGCGAATCGGTCCCACCGAGTTTGCCTGACCAACTCTCTGTTTGCCTATTACCAAAATCAGTCCCACCGAGTTTGTGTAATCGGTCTCACCGAGATTACGTTATGCCCTAACCCTAATGGAATCGGTCCCACCGAGTTGACATGTCGGTCCCATCGAAAACCCTAATGGTCACATTATGAACTAAATCAGTCTGACCGAGTTGTATGATTCGGTCCCACTGAGTTTGGTGATTTCTGTGTAACGATTAGATTTTGTGTGGAGGCTATTTATACCCCTCCACCCACTCTTCATTCATGGAGAGAGCCATCAGAATATGCCTACACTTCCAACATACATTTTGTGAGAGAGAACCACCTACACTTGTCTTGAGGTCAAGATATTCCATTCCAACCACATAAATCTTGATCTCTAGCCTTCCTCAAGTTGCTTTCCACTCAAATCATCTTTCTAACAAATCCAATCCTATGAGAGAGAGTTGAGTGTTGAGGAGACTCTCATTTGAAGCACAAGAGCAAGGAGTTCATCATCAACACACCATCTATTACCTTTTGGAGAGTGGTGTCCTAGATTGGTTAGGTGTCACTTGGGAACCTCCGTCAAGATTGTGGAGTTGAACCAAGGAGTTTGTACGGGCAAGGATATCGCCTACTTCGTGAAGATCTACCCTAGCGAGGCAAGTCCTTCGTGGGCGATGGCCATGGTGGGATAGACAAGGTTGCTTCTTCATGGACCCTTCATGGGTGGAGCCCTCCGTGGACTCGCACAACCGTTACCCTTCGTGGATTGAAGTCTCCATCAACGTGGATGTACGATAGCACCACCTATGGAACCATGCCAAAAATCTCCGTGTTTACATTGCGTTTGCTCCCTCCAAACTCCTCCCTTTACCTTCATATGCAATTGTTTTACATTCCGCAGCTATACTATTAGAATTGCATGTGTAGGTTGATTACTAGTTTGTGCTAAGTTGCTAAAATCTGTCAAGACTTAAAATTGGGGAAATGCTAGATTTTTATTTGGTCAAGTAGTCTAATCACCCCCCTTAGACATACTTTCGATCCTACAATCATTCTTATTGCATTACTCCGTTTATCCATGAACTTAATACACTAGATGCATGCTGGATAGCGATCGATGTGTGGAGTAATAGTAGTAGATCCAGGAAGGAGTCGGTCTACTAATCTTGGACGTGATGCCTATATAATGATCATTGCCAGGATATCATCATGAGTATTTGAACTTCTATCAATTGCCCAACAATAATTTGTTCACCCACCGCTTTGCTATTTTTCTCCAGAGAAGCCACTAGTGAAACCTACGGCCCCCGGGTCTCTTTCTCATATTATTTGCCTTTGCGATCTACTTTTATTTACATTTATTTCCAGATCTATTAATCCAAAAAATACAAAAATAGTTGGTTGCACTTTATTTTATTTGCGATCTATTTATCTAATTTATTACAACCTTTTTACCGTCACACACCAATTTCTGGCACCGTATCCGAAAGGGATTGACAACCCCTTTAACACGTCGGGTTGCGAGGATTTGTTATCTGTGTGCAGGGGCTGTTTACGTTCCGTTGCTTGGTTTTCCTACTGGTTTGGTAACCTTGGTTTCATATCTGAGGGAAATACCTACCGCTGTTGTGTTGCGTCATCCCTCCCTCTTTGGGGAAATACCGACGTAGCTTCAAGCGACGTCACATTTGTATTGAGGAAACCCATTGGGTCCTCGTCTCCTCCGTCCAATCATCCATTTCAGTTCTACGGGACCGATTACATCAGCTAGTACCTTTGCACCCCCTTCATCACGTCGTCCACCGCTCTCACCCAGCACTACAGGAGCTGGTAATTGCATAGGCGGGGTGGTTGTCTCCATACATGCTTGTTGATGTGTGGTTATTGGTGTGCTCTCGGCTGGCTCCAGACAAAGAAGATTCTTCGGCCATAGCAGCACCCAACTCGTGCAGCTTCCAATCTGCGGCGGGGTCTTGTCGTCCTCTCCCCCTAGGCGTAATGGAGGAGGCAAATCCTTGTGCCCCGATGTCACACTCGACAAGGTAACCCTGAAGTGCCTAGTGGGCATCGGCTGGTTGTGGAATGTGAGATCCAAAGGCTTCATTATCAACCCCTTTCCCACGTCCACCTTCTGGCCTTTGATCAAGTAGAGTACGGTGCACGGGTTTCGTCGGCCTGCAAACACATGTCTGCGGCGTGAAACATCCAAAAGGCAACGAAAATGGAATATTCTAGATATATATGTTCGTGCGACATGTAATTACCGTGGGGGCGTCGAGCTCAACCAAAGACAAAGGCCCTCCTAGCACGCCAGAGACTGAGGATGGGCTGCTATGAGCAGGTGCGGGTGCGAGATGAGGCCCGGTTGCGTGAGCAAGTGATGGTGTGGTGGTGTTGTTGTTCACGGAGTTGCTCGCGATGAAACTGGGCAACGGGAAATCATGTACCTTCTTGTCTGGATTTTCCTTCGTCCAGTTGATGATAGCCGGGACCAACTTAGTAGCAAAATCATTTCTGCAGGCAGTTACAGCTGCATTGACTGCCTGCTGTAGCAACTCATTTTTCTCTTCGAGTGTTTTTTTCGCGTCCTCAGCTTCTTTTTCCTCGAACACGAGCTTCACCTTCTGATTGATGTCCGCCCGACTAAACTTCTTTTTCTACTTCTTGGCCTTCGGGCCCTTGTTATAAAACACCTTCCACGTGGCGCCGTGCACATGTTCATATTGTGGCCGATGGCCGCCCAAAGGGAGTCCCTTAAGTTCATTCAAGTCCCGGTTGATAGGGGTGTCCCACTTCGGCCTCATCGAAGAAGTAGGGCTTTCGGCTGCAAGCTGGTGTTGCTTCTCCTGGAGAAGGAACGTGAACCGTTTACGAATGTGTAGTCGACTAGATCTGGAGCTAAATGTAAGGTGGTAAAAGAATAATTACTAGTAGTCTAATCAATCTCCTCGTGATCTGGTCCATGTAAAAAACCTTATTTTCCTTGTCCCACTTGTAGCGGGCCCTGATGAAGTCACGCTCCAAGGGGTTGGTGAACTTCACGAAGGGGTCTGGGAGACCCGCGGCTTCATGTTCCACGTCCTCCTTATCCCATATGGGCCTTTTACCGAGGTAGCCACAGCTTCTGAGGAGATGCTTCCCCATGTTCCTGTGCTGAAGGCTCTTGGATTTCGCAGCCTTAGCCTTGGCTGCCTCGGTAGCGCAAGTGTCCTTGAACTTTTTGAACTCCTCTTCTGTAAGTGTCGGATTTTCCTCCAGAATCTTGGATAGGGGTTCCTCGGCCTCAATAGCTCGTTTCACCCTCCCTTTCGAGGAGTCCAAATCATTGATGAAGATGCCCATGGCGTGATTGTTAATCTTTTTCATCTTCGGATCATCCCATGGTTGTTCTATGTTATCATCCCGGTCGGGGAACTTGAATCTCTTGTGCAACTTTGTCAGGAGCAACTGCATCAAATATTCTTTACTCCTTAAGTCATCGTCGTTGATGCTCACGCATCCCGTAGGATGCATCCTACTTGGTTCCCATAGCACATGCGAGGTTCTTCCGGCTCTAATGGCTCAAACTTGCCAGGTGCCATATTTGTGATCACCAATCATCCAATGCCTAGTTTGTTAGGTTTTATTATCCTCTGCTTCTTCTTTTCGGCAGTGACATTGGCGCCGGTACCTTCCCCGCCGGTCTCGGCGCCGCCAACGGTGCCGGCGCCGTCGGTGTCGACGTCGGCATCAGTACCATCATCGAGGCCAACCTGCAAACCTTGACCGTGCTTAGCAGACAAAAGTCTAGGTACTCTTATTCACCCTCATAATCCATCTCATCTGCATCTTGGTCAGAAGGCCCGGTTTCTTCGTTGTTCGACATGTTTCCTATGATTAAGTCTCTTTGTTTAATTCTAAAACTATGAAAAAAATGATAAATGACATAAAAAGATCTATGTTTGCCGGATACCGTTTCCCAGCAACTCCCGGCACTCGATATGCCTACTATCTAGCACAAGTCATGCCAAAATTCACGGAAAACTTTGGCATGACCTTTGCTAAAAAATGGACATATCAAGCGCCTGAAATTCACCGGAACGGAAATGAATCAACATTCCGACGTAACATAGGCCACTCGGATCATTTACCCTACACATATTCATCATTTTCCAGATATGACATGTCCAAAACATCACATGTCCAAATGACATGTCCAAATTCCAAATATTACATGTCCAAAACATCACATGTCCACTTCAAATTTGCATATAAAAGGAAGAAAAATATAGAAGTTGAAGAAAAATGCAAGAAGTCATTTTTCTTCACAATATTTGAAAGTAAATTCAGCCTACCTAAATTTGCTTTAACATGGGATGTTGATTTGGACAATTGCTTAAATTCTGCCTTTTCTTTTAACTACAATTGCTTAACCCTAAATTTATGTCCTATTTTGAAACCTATGGTTCATACAAACCTAGCTAAATTCATAACTAAATAGTTAACCTAATTAACCTACTTCCCTAACTAAAACCTAAGTAAATTAACCAAAGAACCCTAGCTAGCAGAGAGAGGAGGAGCGGTGGGGGGCTTACAGAGGGTGCAGGGGCGAGGAAGCAGGCCCGACGACGACCGAGGTTGGGAGGGGAGGAAGCAGAGGAGGGAGGCGTGGCGTGTCGAGGTCGGGGGCGAGCACCGGGACGGGGGCGAGCGCCAGGGTCGGGGTCGGGACCGGGGTCGGGGTCGGGGCTGGGGTCGGGGGCGTGCGCCGGGGTCGGGGGCGAGCGCAGGGCCGCGGCGAGGGCAGGGCTCCAGCGACGCGACGAGGGAAGAAAGAGTGGGGATTTGGGGGGAAAAGAGGCGGGATGAAGCAGAGAGAGTGAGGATTTTGGGCGTTAAGTGAACGTAGCAGTAGCGCGTTTAGAACAAATGCGCTATAACTAAGTTAGCTATAGTGCTTTTATGCAGATAGCATTATTGCTATTACAGGTAGCTATAGCGGTTTTATACGGAAACCGCTACTGCTACCTTGACTAGCTATAGCTCTTTTTCAGAAAAGCGCTACTGCTATAACCAGTACCTATAGCAGTTTTCCTATTTGTTTTCTTCTATTTTCTTTTCCTTTATTTTCTCTCACTTTTCTTTTCCTTTTTTTCGAGAGCAGTGAACGAAGGGAAGGTGATACAATTTATATAACTAAGGCGATATATATTGCATCATTTGACGGTTAAGTATGTATACAAAATAGGAACATATATATTACATCATTGGACCCATGCATAATGGCTAAATGTGTACACAAAATAGGAACATATACATTACATCATTTGACCGATAACATACGGTTCCTCAGCGTTGACATATTCGTTTTTGAGTGAGCTGCTTTCCCTTCTTGTTCGTTGAAGAATAATTGAGACCCTCATTGTGACTTTTCCTTTTCCATCGAGCACGATTTTTCTTAGGTAATGTAGTATTGATTCTTCTTTTGACGTATACTTCATCGTCATTGCCATCTTCCCTCATTGGGTTGCCGTACTTGTCGTAGTCTTCCTCGTTGGTGACTCCATCCATTCCAATGATGTTCATTTTGCCTCTCCTCACGACAACATGGCTGGGATTGCGCAGGTCGGTTATGAGGAAGCATTGTGTCACGTGCTTAGCGTGTATCCATGGTCATTTTTTGCGATAGCGTTCACGGTAGCGCTCTTGGCGTCGGGTATAGTCATGGTAGTGAAATACCGGTTTTCTCTTTCGACATTCTTAGCCCATCTGACACGGTACATCGTCATGTTGTGCAGAGTAGTCAAGCTCCCAGATCTCCTCGACCCTTCAGTAAAATCTCTCAGTTGCGCCATTGTCACTACCGGTCATGCATTCCATCATCACCCCTGAGTTCTGATCATCACTGTCCATATATTTGGCCTCCGTGTAGAATGTGTATCCGTTGATATCTTATTCCTGTTAGGTGACGAGGTTGGGCGAGGGTCCATGTGCTAAGGCGTATATGAGCAATCCGTCCTTAGAGCCCTCTTCTGGGGGATTAGCAATAATATGCTCTTTGAACCAATACAGGAAAGTGGAGTTGTGCTCTCTAGTAACTTCGGTGTCCGTCCTGCATACCCCCCGGTCACGATACTTCTTTGCGATAATTTCTTTGTGCAGTGCCACGAAAGGATCTACCTCGTCTAGGTGTTGTAACACTACCAAGTTTGCTCTGTCAAAGTCATTGCGTCAATCTGAGTATGCCACGTGCAGTTCCTTGCGACATTTGGAGTGACCTTCTCCTTCGAGCCTCCCATCGTGCTTGTTAATGGGCAAACCAACACCAACACTAGGTAGCTAGTCTGCGCCATATGGAAAATTCTCATAGAAAGAGATGCACTCTTGTGTTAGATAGCCCTAGACGATGCTTCCATCCATACGGGACATGTTACAAACAAATCCTTTGATGATCCCATTCATCCTCTCAAACAGCATCATATTGTGCAGGAATGACGGCCCCAGGTCTATTATGTCATCCACAATATGGACACACAGATGCACCATGACGTCAAAGAACGCGGGCGGGAAGTACAACTCAAGTTCATTCAGTATCACAACGATCTCTTCCAATAGCCTTCGGAGCTGCTTCACACTGATCGACTTTCGAGAGATGACATCAAAAAAGTTGCAGAGACCAATAAGCATGTCACGGACGTGCTTGTCCATTATCCCTCTAAGGGAAACATGTAGTATCTGCGTCATCATCACGTGACAGTCATGGGACTTCATCCCGCCGAACCTTTTCTTGTCCGTGTCTAGATATCTGCTTATCTTGCCACAGTAACTGGAACTAACTTCGACCTCGGTAAGGCACTTAAAGAATTGATCGATCTCAGCCTGACTTAAGGTGAAGCAAGAAGGGGGTAATAATCCTATTCCTTTACTTTCTTGCCCTTCTTCTCCCGCGCCTCTGTCTCCGTCTCTGTCTCGTCTGTCTTTTTATGGGGCGGCATGTGCAGATCATCCCTGATATTCAAATCTTGCAAGTCTTTTCTTTCCTTCGGCCCATCCTTGGTCTTATCCGGCATGTTCATCAGTGTCGCGAGCAAGCTCTCAAGTACATTGTTACAGATATACATTTGATCAAGGCAATGAGGTGTGTCGAGTTTGTGCCAGTACTCCAAGTCCTAGAACACAAACCTCGTCTTCCATACCTTCAGTAGCGGTTCCGGCGCCATTTTCATCATCTTTCCAGGTGCGGGGCACTGTTCCCAGTTTTTCAATAGCTCATTGATTCCGGAGCCGCTCCGCTTACATGGAGGTCCTCGATGCTCAGCGTGACCATTGATTAGATCTCCATGGTTTCTCCATGGGTCGTCCTGATCAAGCCATCTTCGATGCCCCGTGTACACGATTTTCCTAGACCCACCATCTTTCCTCGATGTTAGCTGTTGAGACGTTGTATCATCCATGCACCGCGTGCATCCGCAATATCCATGGCACACCTGGCCTGCGACATATCTGTAACCGAGATAGTCGTGCACCATCGTGATCAGCGCGACTCTCATGTAGAAATACTCCCCTTTGCTGGCGTCCCATGTCTTGGACGGTGTTTTCCATAACGTGTCTAACTCCTCTTGAAGTAGCCCCAGATACAGATTAATATAATTTCCTGGTTGTTTCGGCCCTTGAATCAGCATGCTCACGTGAATATACTTTGACTTCATTCACAACCAGGGGGTAGGTTGTACATCCATACAAACACGGCCATGTGCTATGGTTGGTGTTCTGGTTGCCAAACGGATTCATGCCATCGGTACACGCACCAAGAACGATGTTCCTTACATCACATTCGAAATACCGATAGAAGCCATTCAACGCTCTCCACTGGCTTCCATCCTTGACGTGTCTCAGCTTTGGATCATCTCCATTGTCGGGCTTCTTCCTCTCCGCGTGCCAGCGCATGAGCTTTGCTTCCTTGGGATCTATGAAATACCACTGGAGACGGAGAGTGATCGGTAAGTACCATACATCTTTCTAGGGACATTTCTTCCCGGCCTTCTTGTATCAAGAAGCATTGCACATCGGACAGCTTGTTTTTTCCGCATGCTCCTTCCGATAAATTATGCAATCATTGATGCATGCATGGTATCTAATGTGCGGCAGATCAAGAGGGCACACGATCTTCTTAGCCTCATCCACACTAGTAGGACATAGATTCCCCGCGGGAAGAACATCCTTTAGGTACTTGAGATGCTCATCGAGGCTAGTGTCGGTCCATTTGTTTTTAACCTTCGTCTTCAGGAGTTGGACCTTGAAACTCAAGCGGGTCACCTCAGGATTGCAACCATCATACAATGGAGTGTTCGAGTCTACCACCAGTTGCTGCAGCTTAGCCTCCTCTCTAGAAGCAGCTCTCTTAGTACTCGTCTCCTTGCGAAGCAGTGCTTGAACATGAGGGTCCTGCACGATTGAAGTTAGTACCGTCGAACTCTGCGGTGTGGAGTCCATGTTCTCTCCGCCGCCATGTTCGGCCCCTTCTCTGTAACGCCCTTGATGCGGCGATATCTCCCACGTGTCGAAGCACGACTTAGAGGCATAACCGCATGGAAAGCAATGTCGCAAGTGAGGTAATCTTCACACAACCCATGTAATACATAAGGGCAAGAGAAACATAGTTGGCTTACAATCGACACTTCACACAATACATGAATAAAGCATTACACCATCCAGATACAATCAAGGTCCAACTGCGGAACCAAAATAAAAGAAGACTACCCCAAATGCTACACAGATCCCCGATCGTCCCAACTGGGCTCCACTACTGATCAACTAGAAACGGAACAACATAAAGAACACGATCTTCATCAAGCTCCGCCTTGAGCTCGGTTGCGTCACCTGCACGGTTTCATCGGCACCTGCAAACTGGTTTTGGAAGTATCTGTGAGTCACGGGGACTCAGCAATCTCACACCCTCGCGATCAAGACTATTTAAGCTTATAGGTAGGGAAAAGGTATGAGGTGGAGCTGCAGCAAGCACTAGCATATATGGTAGAGGATCTATGATCAAGAAGTGATCCTAGAACAACCTACGTCAAGCATAAATCCAACACCGCGTTCACTTCCCGGACTCCGCCGAGAAGCGACCATCATGGTTACACATGCGGTTGATGCGTTTTAATTAAGTTAAGTGTCGAGTTTTCTACAACCGGACATTAACAAATTCCCATCTGCCCATAACCGCAGGCACGGCTTTCGAAACATAAAATTCCTGCAGGGGTGTCCCAACTTAGCCCATCACAAGCTCTCACGGTCAAGGAAGGATATTCCTTCTCCCAAGACAACCCGATCAGACTCGGATCCCGGTTACAAGGCATTTTGACAATGGTAAAACAAGACCAGCAAGACCGCCCGATGCGCCGACATCCTGATAGGAGCTGCACATATCTCATTCTCAGGGAAACACCGGATGAGCGCTCTGTACAACTAAAACCAGCCCTCAAGTTTCCCCGAGGTGGCGCTGCAAAGGACTCTAGTTCGGACCAACGCTTAGACAAGCACTGGCCCGGGGGGTTAAAATAAAGATGACCCTCGGGATGCACGACTCCCAAGGGAAAAAGGCTAGGTGGCGAATGGTAAAACCAAGGTTGGGCCTTGCTGGAGGAGTTTTATTCAAAGCAAACTGTCAAGGGGTTCCCATTATAACCCAACCGTGTAAGGAACGCAAAATCCGGGAACATAACACCGGTATGACGGAAACTAGGGCGGCAAGAGTGGAACAAAACACCAGTCATAAGGCCGAGCCTTCCACCCTTTACCAAGTATATAGATGCATTAATTAAATAAGAGATATTGTGATATCCCAACAAAATATCCATGTTCCAACATGGAACAAACTCCAATTTTCACCTGCAACTAATAATGCTATAAGAGGGGCTGAGCAAAGCGGTAACGTAGCCAAACAACGGTTTGCTAGGACAAGGTGGGTTAGAGGCTTGGCTTAACAATATGGGAGGCATGATAAGCAAGTGGTAGGTATCGCAGGATAGGCATAGCAAAAGAGTGAGCAACTAGCAAGCAAAGATAGAAGTGATTTCGAGGGTATGGTCATCTTGCCTGAAATCTCGCAAGGAAGAAGAACGAGCCCATGAAGAAGATAAACGGACATAGACGAACGAATCCTCACAAATGCGACGTTATCGGAACTAACCCGAAGAAGCAACACCGAAAAGAAAGCAAACAACATAGTAAACAACCACCACGTAAACATGGCATGATGCACAATCAAGTATGATGCATGTCCGGTTTAATGAGGCATGGCATGGCAAAGTGCACAAACAACCCTACAAATTAAGTGGAGCTCAATATGCAACTCCGTTGCATATTGACGAAACACCACATTCAAGTTATTTAGTTCGATCTCGTTTATGTACCCAACAATATTAAATGTTGTTAAGCATGTCAAGAGGTGAAACATAAAGGGATTATCTATCTAAACAATTTAAATGGGGCCGGATATAGCAAACAACAAATCCGGTAAATCCCCATATGCATTAGTAAATTAATGGAAACAACAATTTAAACCATCTTAATGTTTTTAACATGGTGCGGATGACATGTTCAAGTTTTATGCAATTATATGAAAAGTTGACAAGAGCATTATGAAGGATTTGTCATCGTGGCGGAAATGAAAAAGGATGCCACGGCAACGATAACGAAAATGGTGCCACAGCAGTGTTCCGGTTTCGGTAACTTGATTGAGATACCGATGCAAATGAGAAGTGTGCGGATGCGTGCAAAAGATGGTGGGGCGCTCCCGGATTCTGGGTGTCCCGTGAGTTGACGATAAGGAAACGAGTGACAATTTGGACATGGTGCAAAACCTGAGCATCTCAAACATTGCAAGCATTCATTCACGGACGTCGTCTCGAGGTTATACCTTCGAAGAGTGCAAGCGGAACAGTTCTCGTTCGGTGCAAGGTAGAGGAAGTAGATGTTCTCGCGACGGCGGTAGTGGAAGTAGTCGTTCTCGCACGCTCTAGGGTCGATGGTAGAGGTTCTCGCGATCTCGGCGACGGTAGTGTTACATGTTTATCGATAGTCGAATATGACGATCCGGAGAGGGTACTTGGCAACAAGCACGTTGTCGGTAGTTGTGCACAATCGCTGTCAGACTTGACGGGTTCGAGGTCTTTGGACGTAGTGGTACATGTTTGTTTTTCGGAGAGGTACATGTCGTTCTTCGGTCATAGGTACTTGACGTTTTTGCTACCCGGGTCTTCAGCGACGGTCGTTGTACACATGACGTTGGGGTACTTGTCAATCCAGGTCTTGACGGAGTAGATGTACACATTTCGTAGATGAACTTGGCGTAACCGTGCGGTAGTCGAACTTGGCAGTCCGGTGCGGTAACCAACACGTAGGGGTACACTTGTTGAAGCGGAACTTGACAAAATCCAAATGGAGGTAGCCGTCTGTTCGGGGACGTTGCGACAACAGAAGCAGCCGGAAGTGCTCGCGGGTGATAGGGTCGGCCCTAGGACTGATGCAGGGAGCAGCATGGGAGGTCCAGCGATGGGCATGGAGCGGCAAGGCGACGAGGACGTGGCACGTCGGGGCAGCAAGGCGGAGCGTAGCAGAGGCGGAGATGCCTAGCACAGGGACTTGGCGCGGCGACTCCTCGACGAAGGGAGCAGCGGCTGCAGGCTGGAGCCATGCGGGCGGCGGGGCGGTGACATGCGCTGGCGAAGACGGGAAAGCGGGGCAGCAACGTGACTTGACGCGGCTCCAGCGAGGGAAGAAAACAGTAGGAGGCGGCGGGGCTTGACGGATCCGGACGAGGAACTTGGCAAGAGCGGCAGCCACCATGGAAGAAGGAGGAGAGCTGCTCGCTGGCGACGGCCGGAGGCAGAGGCACGGCGAGGAAGGACGAGAGGCCGGCATGGTCATGGTGGAGCTCGGCGGTAGCATCGCAGGCCGGCATGGCAGCGCCAAGGGGAGGGTGAGGATCGAGGAGAGGGTCTCCTCTGGTGGCGCAAGAGGAGGAGGGGGAGACATGCGGGATCGAGAGAAGCACGAGGGGATCGAGCGTTGGGAGGGACGAAGGGAGAGGCGGCGGTGCGGGAAGGGGTCAAGGGAGAGATGGGATCGAGAGGGAGAGGAGATGGGCTCTCTCCCTGCGCTAGGGTTAGCTGGGGAGTGGGCCTTGGGAGGCCAGCCCAATGAAAAGGAAAACGGCCAGGCTGGTGGGCTCTCTCTTCTCCCTCCAAATCTTTTTTTCTTTTAACTAAATAAAAGAAAAGAAACTTGGAAGAAAAGCCAAGAGGGATTGCAGTGGAGTTTGGACATGAATTAAATTTTCTCAGAGTCACAAAAATGAGCCTGATCCACGAAAAATGGAAATTATCACATGGGTGAAGTTTGAAACGAAATCATTTGAATTTAATTCAAATGGTTTTGCATAGGAAGTAGGTGATAGGGAGGTCCAAAAATGTTGAGGTTTTTGGTGGAGCTCCGGAATATGATGAAAGAAATATATGGCCATGTTGGAGACCAAGAATTAAGATAACAAAGGCATTGGGATATTTTGCAAGTGTGTTTGCGGTAAATCCAAATAATTGGAATATTTACTATAGCTCTCTAAATATCAAGAGGATATGTTGTAAAGAGAATCACCATGTGAATTCCATCGGTTTAAATGGATCGAAGGTCCATACGGTTTATTTAGTTGAGATGCAAAAGACTTATGACATGATGACATGATGCAAAGCACATGATGCAACGAACCAAAACGAATCACCCGACAACACTCGGAAACATGGAAGGCATCTGAAGCTCCGGTCTTGGGGCGTTACAACACTCCACCACTATGAGAGGATCTCGTCCTGAGATCTAGAATTGCACCGGAGGGAAAACGGAAGGGAAAGAGAAGAGGTAAAACTAAGTTGCTTCTTTGACAAACGAGTGAGACCAAAGAACCTTGAAAAGGTTAAGCCATTTCGAGAAAAGAATACCACGGAGATGACGAAGTTGAAAACACTCCGTTTGAAAAGAGGAACAAGGAAGAACAACTTCGGGCAGCACTCCGATTGAAAAGAAAAGGAATTGAATAAGAACTTTATAAGATGAGAAGATACTTGAATGAAAACACGACACACCGGTTGGAAAAAAAATATTAGCAAAGGAAAGAATATGGTCTTGACAAACCGAGATGAGGAGTGAAAAGAGAAACATCAATAGACCTCCGGGAGAAAGAATAGAAGTTGGATCGTCGGAACAAAAGAACGGAGAAGAAAACAACATCTTCTACCTTAAATGAGCTTGCAAAAGCATCTGTAGGAGAAGGTTCGAACGGAGTTGTTGGAAAACCAACAACGAAAAGAGTAAACTTGTTGTGGTCTTATGGAAAACATCTCAAAACTATGAGGTGAAATTCTGCCACTGACGGAAACGATAGATTGGATTGATATTAACAAGGAGACGAGAACTTATTTCACCGGGAGGGTAGATGAAGAACTTGGACCATATATGAACATCACAATTAGTGACAATCCTTAGGGAAGTCTTTAGGTGAAATATAACCCAAGATAACTCCACTGACGAGATTGATGGATTTAAAATATTTCATTCTTGTGAATGAAGAATGATATATTATGACCTCAAAGATAAGGGAGAACAAGTGCGCTCCGAATTGCAAGATGAAGAATGCTTGAGCTCCTCTGAAAAGAATCTCAATGAACACTTTGAGAAGTAATTAAATCCTTGATGAACCATTATGTAGAACCTCCATGAAGAACTCCGGTAACAAAAGGATGATCAAACAGAAGGAAAGAGAAGTTGAAAACACAAGGTGAAGCCTTGCGATGATTTAGATGAATCTTCACGACGATATAATGCGGAAAAGCTTGGAACTCCGGAAAAGAAAGATGAAACAAATGAAACCGAGAATTTGATGAGCCTACGGAATAGGGAATTGGGTTCACTCGATGAAACAAGAATAAGAATTACATTATGCTTATCCTTCATCAATTTAATTGATGACAAGCAATGGATTAGGCATACTACTTATTATCGTAGAAAGGATTAAGGTAGATATAGCACAAACTTGGGAAAAATCTTCTATGAACCACCGGTAGGATTGACAACGAATAAATTGATAAGGAAGAGAAATCTGGAAGAACCACCGTAAGAATTGAAAACGAACGAAGTAAAGATAAGGAAACACCGGGAAGAATTAGCAAATAAACAAAGATGCTTGAGAGAATTTAGATCCATGAGAACGAAAAGATTATGAGCTGATAAGAGAATACTTGAATGATGCACCAGTAAGATTTGGAGAACGAGAGCTAAAAGCTGAGAATGAATAAATCTGGGATGATGGGCTCCAGATGATCAAACTGAAAAGTACTCCTGAATTGCTCCAGATAGGTGAAAAAAATTCTCAGAATCAAAACAATTATGAGAGGATGGCCTCGAACTAGAACCACGAATCTCTGAGAGAACGGATAAGATATGGAGGTAAAACTCTTCTTCGGTCTTCAAATGTGTTGAGAATGACGACGAGAAACACCACCAAGAATTGTTGAGACACTCCGGAATGAAGAGTGGAAAGGTTGAGCCAACGGTGAAAATAATTTGAAAGATCTTGGAGAAAGACATATGACTGATGATAATTCATTCTTACGTCAAACTTTAGAAGATTTGAGAATAGCTCTGGTAAAATTAGAAGAGTCAGGTAAGATCCTGGGAAAAGACCTGTGGGTTAGGGCCCACTCAAAAGAAACACTGTTGAAATGATTTAAAAGAGAGGTTGCACCCGTTGAATTAAATGGCTAGAATGAGATAACATCCTCGAAAGATCTTGAACGAAAGCAGAGTGGAAACACGAATATTTGAGATATCTTGAGCACTCCGGAACAATTAATAGCGAGAGGAATGATTAAGAGGTGCACCGGCATGATAAAACATTAGAAACGAGGAAAGGATAAGATCGATAAGGCTTGAATTAAATCCATCGGAGAAGAAAAGATCAAAGAATACAACACTTGAAGCTCCATTAGAATCTTCATGAGAATCACCGGATAAGAACATTGAAAGACAAGAATGAAGAGTCTTCACATCCATAAGATGGATACTTGATTGAGAAATCTGAGTCCTTGAAGGAAACAAGGGTGGGTGGGTGGGAAAAAACAAAGGCAACTTGGAGACGGATGAAACAAACAACATTGAGAAGACTTGAGTTGATCTTGCGGATGTTGAAAATGAACGGATCCGCTTGAAAAGAAACACATCGGTGAAAAGGATTGACATGACAATCTCAATTATCATGAAGGATTGGTATTTACATCGGAGTATGAGAACACCGATTAGGAAAGGTATGGAATCAACATTTGACTTTGAAGCAACTCGAATACCACAACTCAAAACAAAACAAAGGATTGGCTTGCAGAATAAGCTGGAACAAACATATGACAGAGATTTCATCCGAAGTTTTCGTGGTGGGGCCTACACGGGCTCGATCGTACAGCACCATCATGTACAAGGCAGTGCACATGACATACGAAGCGTCCCCGAGTCAGCATAGCCAAGGACTCTTTAAGACACAACGAGACCACTGTAGAACCAACCGTGAATAGGCGAACCACTAGACGTCGAACCCCAATTTCATATCATATATCTGTCGGAAAAATATCCTAAGAGCTACTTGAATTCCCACTTATAAACTCCCAAAATTTTCGGGTTATGCAATCAGGTGTTGGGGATACAGGGGAAGCATAATATCTCACCCAAAACTAGCAAATCCTACATCCAGCTGTATCCATCCTTCAACACATAAGCAAGAAACCTTCGGAAATCATTTACCTCAACCTTCAAAAAGCATCCGTTATACGAGTTATGGCAATACTCCCGAACTCCCGCCCCAGTACTGGGTGGCGTGGAGGTTATCTCACCAACAACTGCATAAAAGAGATTTTCGATGTCAGCGAAACTCAGGTATTCCAGAATTGCAACGATAAAATTGTGACGACTACACCTCGAAGCTCAACTCCCCGGGACACTGCCACAACCCCTAAATGTCAGGAGGCACCAAGAACAATGTTCTCGTCACAAAACCATCGGAACGATTCCAAGATACCCGTGTGATCCTAAATTTTTTTTAGTGAAATTTGAGAAGAGAAGAGTCAAAACTCTACGTTAATATATAATCCTAAAAGACTCAAAACATTTTTCTAGACTCAACAACACCAGTGATTCGATCAAGCAGGGGGCTCCTAAGGTCGGGGAAGGCTCTGATACCAACTTGTAATGCCCTCGATGCGGCTATATCTCCCACGTGTCGAAGCGCGGCTTAGAGGCATAACCGCATTGAAAGCAATGTCGCAAGTGAGGTAATCTTCACACAACCCATGTAATACATAAGGGCAAGAGAAACATAGTTGGCTTACAATCGCCACTTCACACAATACATGAATAAAGCATTACATCATCCAGATACAATCAAGGTCCGACTACGGAACCAAAATAAAAGAAGACTACCCCAAATGCTACACAGATCCCCGATCGTCCCAACTGGGCTCCACTACTGATCAACTGGAAACGGAACAACATAAAGAACACGATCTTCATCGAGCTCCGCCTTGAGCTCGGTTGTGTCACCTGCACGGTTTCATCGGCACCTGCAAACAGGTTTTGGAAATATCTGTGAGTCACGGGGACTCAGCAATCTCACACCCTCATGATCAAGACTATTTAAGCTTATAGGTAGGGAAAAGGTATGAGGTGGAGCTGCAGCAAGCACTAGCAGATATGGTGGCTAACATACGCAAATGAGAGCGAGAAGAGAAGGCAAAGCATGGTTGAGGATCTATGATCAAGAAGTGATCCTAGAACAACCTACATCAAGCATAACTCCAACACCGTGTTCACTTCCCGGACTCCGCCGAGAAGAGACCATCACGGTTACACACGCGGTTGATGCGTTTTAATTAAGTTAAGTGTCGAGTTTTGTACAATCGGACATTAACAAATTCCCATCTTCCCATAACCGCGGGCACGGCTTTTGAAAGATAAAATCCCTGTAGGGGTGTCCCAACTTAGCCCATCACAAGCTCTCACGGTTAACGAAGGATATTCCTTCTCCCAAGACAACTCGATCAGACTCGGAATCCCGGTTACAAGACATTTCGACAATGGTAAAACAAGACCAGCAAGACCGCCCGATGCGCCGACATCCTGATAGGAGCTTCACATATCTTGTTCTCAGGGCAATGCCGGATGAGCGCTCCATACAACTAAAACCAGCCCTCAAGTTTCCCTGAGGTGGCACTGTAAAGGGTCTAGTTCGGACCAACACTTAGACAAGAACTGGCCCGGGGGCTTAAATTAAAGATGACCCTCGGGATGCGCGACTCCCAAGGAAAAAGGCTAGGTGGCGAATGGTAAAACCAAGGTTGGGCCTTGCTGGAGGAGTTTTATTCAAAGCGAACTGTCAAGGGGTTCCCATTATAACCCAACCGTGTAAGGAACACAAAATCCGGGAACATAACACTGGTATGACGGAAACTAGGGCGGCAAGAGTGGAACAAAACACCAGGCATAAGGCCGAGCCTTCCACCCTTTACCAAGTATATAGATGCATTAATTAAATAAGAGATGTTATGATATCCCAACAAAATATCCATGTTCTAACATGGAACAAACTCCAATCTTCACCTGCAACTAACAACGCTATAAGAGGGGCTGAGCAAAGCGGTAATGTAGCCAAGCAACGGTTTGCTAGGACAAGGTGGGTTAGAGGTTTGGCTTAACAACATGGGAGGCATGATAAGCAAGTGGTAGGTATCGCAGCATAGGCATAGCAAAAGAGTGAGAAACTAGCAAGCAAAGATAGAAGTGATTTCGAGGGTATGGTCATCTTGCCTGAAATCCCGCAAGGAAGAAAAACGAGCCCATGAAGAAAATAAATGGACATAGACGAATGGATCCTCACAAACGCGACGTTATCGGAACTAACCCGAAGAAGCAACACCGGAAAGAAAGCAAACAACATAGTAAACAACCACCACATAAACATGGCATGATGCACAATTAAGTATGATGCATGTCCGGTTTAATGAGGCATGGCATGGCAAAGTGCACAAACAACCCTACCAATTAAGTGGAGCTCAATATGCAACTCCGTTGCATATTGACAAAACACCACATTCAAGTTATTTAGTTCGATCTCGTTTATGTACCCAACAATATTAAATGTTGTTAAGCATGACAAGAGGTGAAACATAAAGGGATTATCTATCTAAACAATTTAAATGGGGCCGGATATAGCAAACAACAAATCCGGTAAATCCCCATGTGCATTAGTAAATTAATGCAAACAACAATTTAAACCATCTTAATGTTGTTAACATGATGCGGATGACATGTTCAAGTTTTATGCAATTTTATGAAAATGTTTACAAGAGCATTATGAAGCATTTGTCATCATGGCGGAAACGAAAAAGGGTGCCACGACAACGATAACGAAAACGGTGCCATGGCAGCGTTCCGGTTCCGGTAACTCGATTGAGATACCGATGCAAAGGAGAAGTGTGCGGATGCGTGCAAAAGATGGTGGGGCGCTCCTGGATTCCGGGTGTCCCACGAGTTGACGACAAGGAAACGAGTGACAATTTGGACACGGTGCAAAACCTGAGCATCTCAAACATCGCAAGCATTCGTTCACGGATGTCGTCTCAAGGTTATACCTTTGAAGCGTGCAAGTGGAATAGTTATCGTTCGGTGCAAGGTAGAGGAAGTAGACGTTCTCGCGACGGCGGTAGTGGAAGTAGTCGTTCTCGCACGCTCTAGGGTCGACGGTAGAGGTTCTCGCGATCTCAGCGACGGTAGTGGTACATGTTTATTGGTAGTCGAACATGATGATCCGGAGAGGGTACTTGGCAACAAGCACGTCATCGGTAGTTGTGCACAATTGTTGTCGGACTTGACGGGTTCGAGGTCTTCGGAAGTAGTGGTACATGTTCATTTTTCGGAGAGGTACATGTCGTTCTTCGGTCATAGGTACTTGACGTTTTTGCTACCCGGGTCTTTAGCGACGGTCATTGTACACATGACGTTGGGGTACTTGTCGGTCCGGGTCTTGACGGAGTAGATGTACACGTTTCGTAGATGAACTTGGCATAACCGTGCGGTAGTCGAACTTGGCGGTCCAGTGCGGTAACCAACACATAGGGGTACACTTGTTGAAGCGGAACTTGACGAAATCCAAATAGAGGTAGCCGTCTGTTCGGGGACGTTGCGACAATAGCAGCAGCCGGAAGTGCTCGCGGGTGAGAGGGTCAGCCCTAGGACTGATGCAGGGAGCAGTAGGGGAGGTCCAGCGATGGGCATGGAGCGGCAAGGCAACGAGGAGGAGGCACGTCGGGGCAGCAAGGCGGAGGCGCCTGGCACAGGGACTTGCCGCGGCAACTCCTCGACGCAGGGAGTAGCGGCGGCAGGATGGAGCCATGCGGGCGGCGGGGCGGCGACGTGCGCTAGCGAAGATGGGGAAGCAGGGCAGCAACGTGACTTGACGCGGCTCGGCGAGGGAAGAAAATAGTAGGAGGCGGCGGGGCTTGACGGATCCTGACGAGGGACTTGGTAGGAGCGGCGGATGCCATGGACGAAGCAGGGGAGCTGCTCGCTGGCGACGGCCAGAGGCAGAGGCACAACGAGGAAGGAGGAAAGGCCGGCGTGGTCCTGGTGGAGCTCGGAGGTGGCGCCGCAGGCCGGCATGGCAGCGCCAAGGGGAGGGTGAGGATCGAGGAGAGGTTCTCCTCTGGCGGCGCAAGAGGAGGAGGGGGAGATGTGCGGGATCAAGAGAAGCGCGAGGGGATCGAGCACTGGGAGGGACGAAGGGAGAGGCGGCGGTGCGGGAAGGGGTCGAGGGAGAGATGGGATCGAGAGGGAGAGGAGATGGGCTCTCTCCCTGCGCTAGGGTTAGCTGGGGAGTGGGCCTTGGGAGGCCGGCCCAATGGAAAGGAAAACGGCCAGGCTGCTGGGCTCTCTCTTCTCCCTCCAAATCTTTTTTTCTTTTAACTAAATAAAAGAAAAGAAACTTGGAAGAAAAGCCGAGAGGGATTGCAGTGGAGTTTGGACATGAAGTAAATTTTTTCTCAGAGTCACAAAAATGAGCCTGATCCACGAAAAATGGAAATTATCACGTGGGTGAAGTTTGAAACGAAATCATTTGAATTTAATTCAAATGGTTTTGCATAGGAAGTAGGTGATAGGGAGGTCCAAAAATGTTGAGGTTTTTGGTGGAGCTCTGGAATATGATGAAAGAAATATATGGCCATGTTGGAGACCAAGAATTAAGATAACAAAGGCATTGGGATATTTTGCAAGTGTGTTTGCGGTAAATCCAAATAATTGGAATATTTACTATAGCTCTCTAAATATCGAGAGGATATGTTGTAAAGAGAATCACCATGTGAATTCCCTCGGTTTAAATGGATCGAAGATCCATACGGTTTATTTAGTTCAGATGCAAAAGACTTATGACATGATGACATGATGCAAAGCACATGATGCAACGAACCAAAACGAATCACCCGACAACACTCGGAAACATGGAAGGCATCTGAAGCTCCGGTCTTGGGGCGTTACATTCTCCTTCGCCATGTCCGACCCATTCTCCGCCGCCATGTCTGGCCTATTCCCCGCCGCCATTATCGATCATCTCTTCGTCTTGCCCCGTGTCGTCATTGCCTGCCCCGTCGACGTCCTCAACATCATCATCCTCATCTTCAATTATCCACCAAGTATAGCCATCCATGAAACCATGCATGAGCAGGTGTGCTTCAACACGACCATCGTCATAGGGGTCGAGCAAAACTATTCCTTTGCATCTTCGACACAGACATAAAACCTCTGTCAGATTATTTTCTTTCATGTCCTGCAACGCCGACCGCAACCACCTGTCCAGCATCGTTCCATTGACCATCATTAACACCTGCACGGTAATAATAAACAATTTGATTATAAAAATGCGTGCATGCATCAAAGTCATACAAAAATTCCGCATGACCTTCCCTAAAAATAGGACATATAGATCTAGAGTTTGCCCGGAATTTGCCGAAACGGAAATAAATTGACATTTCGGCAAAACATAGGCAACTCACAAGCACAATTCGGTGTCAACTCATGCCACACACACAATTTCCATTATATCGCACACACATACACATATTTCCATTCTTGCAAAAGCATGAATTTTTAATCACCTATCTCGAGGTCGAGCACACGGTGGAGATGATGATGTAGTAGGGAGATCAAAAGTGGACAAAGCTCTTCTTGACAAAGCTAGATCTAGTTATGGGGCACATAGGTCACTTCACTAAATGCTAAATCTACCTAGCTAGCTAATTTGGGAGGAGACAACTTCAACTAGTGGATGGGGAAGGAAAAAGAGAAAGGAGATGCATTAATGGAGGTGGTGTAGTTAGCTAGGAGTAATAAAGAGAGAGAAAGGTAGGTAGAAGAGGGAGAGTAATGGGGGGAGAAGTATTGAGGAAGAAGCAAAGTGAGGGAGAGAGGAGGTGGGAGGTAGGGGAAAGTGAGGAAGAGAGGATGGGGATGGGGAGGGAAAGGTGGTATTATGCTGCGTCTTAGCAGTAGCGCAGGTCGTAAAGTATGCTACTGCTAAGAACATAGCAGCAGCGCGCTTCCTGCACAAGCGCTATTGCTAAGCAGGGCCCGCCATGTGGCTAGTTTCAAAATTAGCAGTAGCGACCAAAAAAAGTGTGCTACTACTATTACTTTAGTAGTAGCTCGGGTCGCAGTAGCGCGCTGCTGCTAAACCTAGGTTGATGGGTACCGTCGGTCGATCATCTCCACACTAATGAAAATTAGCAGTAGCGCCTCTTTTTGTACCGCGTTGTTGCTAACATTTTGTGTATAAGGTTTTCCCTAGTAGTGTATGATTTGTTGCTCCCCTCTCCACACGAAGCTTCTGCACCTTCTCCCAATCATCTTGATCGCCCAGACTAGTAGAGGAAGAACATACATACGGTGTATTGGCAGCGCCACCAGAACCGATTGGCAAAGTGTCAGTCGTCCTGAGATGGCTAGCATCTTTGGCTTCCAACCCTTCATTTTCCTAGAGTACTTGTCCACCAGTGGCAACATGTCATAGCGCTTGAGCCTATAGATTGACAAGGGAAGCCCTAGGTATTTGAAAGGAAAAGGTTGCTTCTTGCATTGAAAGTGATTCACCATGGACTCAAGTTGCTCCTCGTCACAGGGATGTCAATGATCGAGCTCTTCTAAAAGTTAATGTGTAGTCCCGAAGCCTCCCCATGGAGCTCAAGAATGCCGACACCAACTGAAGGTCAGTCCTTGATGGAGTGAAGAATAGGATCACGTCGTCCACAAATATGAAGGTCCTCGGCACCTGCTTGTCCCAACCAATGGACGACGGCAATCTCCTCTGCTTCGCCCATTCCATCATGGCATGGATAGTGTCCATAGCAATAATGATCATAGCTAGCAGATTTCCTTGCCTGACTCCACTGCCCAGCATGAGGTGTTCACACAAGGCACCATTAATAAGAATAGAAGTTGAGGCAGCCTGCAGTAGTCCAAAAATCCACAAAATCCATCTCATCCCAAACCTCTTCTCTGTGGGACCATAAGTAGGAATTCCCAAGAGAGTGTATTGAAAGCCTTTGAGATGTCAATCTTTATCAGAATTGCCTTGGTTTTCCTTTGATGCAGGTGTCTAGCTGCCCCGCGCAAAAACTTTAAACTCTCGTGTATACTTCTGGAGCTCACTAAAGAGCTCTGGGCTTGGGCAATAATCCTTAGAAGCAGAGGCAACAGCCGCGCCGCCAACACTTTAGCAAAGATCTTCGCAGCTCCGTGAATCGGGTTGATAGGCTTGAAGTCCCTGAGATGCAATGATCCCTCCTTCTTGGGAAACAACGTCAAGATGGATGTGTTGAGGATGTCGAATGAATTGAAACCGCCCCTGTGAAGCTCCTTCATCACCTCTGTGAAATCCTCGGCGATAACATCCCAGCAAATGTGATAAAAAGCCTCGAGAATCTGTCCTAGTCGGGAGCGCAGACAGACGGCATGCTCAGAACCACCCTCTTGACCTCCTCATCTAAAAAAGGGGCCTCCAGGTCATGAGCCATATCTAGATCGAAAGCCCGGAGTTGTAGCCCATCAAGGTTGATCAGGTTAGAGCGCCCTGTAGGTGTGCCCATGAGCTCCATGAAAAATCCCATGGCTAGCTCCAGCTTTGTCTTCAATTGTAGTAGCAGATTGTGTCCCGTCGGTGATGCATGTTATCAAGTGCTTTCTCCTCCTGCCATTAGACTTCAAGTGGAAGTACTTAGTATTTGTGACACCATCCTTGAGATCTTTAATGTGCGCCCTCTATCGTAGCCTCGTCCTCTCCAAGGATGCGAGGGCCAGACACTTGCCCTTTAGAAAGGTTCTCAATCTCGTCTCCTCCTCTAATACAGCCCTGATCTCTTGAGCAGTATCAAAGCGCATGATTACCTCACCTGCAATCTGAAATTAGAGGTTGAAAGCGCTCTTCTTTCTCTGACCCCAACTCCTCAAGGCTTTTGTTATGCGCTGTAGCTTGGTACTAAAGATCTTCATCGGGTCATGGTTGTTAAATGTCTCCTCCCATGCCCCTGGAGAACCTCCAGAAAACTAGGTATTTTGCATCGGAAATATTCAAATCTAAATATGTATGTGTGTGGTCTCTCTCGGGAGCAAGAGAGAAAAGGAGGGCAGTGATCGGAGATATTCGAGCTTAGGGGCAGTAGATCACTGATCGGAATAACTGTAATGCCCCGGACACACCCGCCAGTGGTCGTTACTCCTGGCGGGATCTAGACTGGCCCCACAGATCAATACTAGTCTTTTCTGCGCACTTTGTCCTCACTCATGCGCACCCGGGAGCAACTTCCCGGCCGGTCACCCATCCTGACACTACTCCAAGCTGAGCATGCTTAACTTTGGAGTTCTGTCCGAATGGGCTCCCGGAAAAGAAGGAATTCCTTATTGATATGAGTAGTCTATCATCCCTAATAAGCCAGGCCATCACATACACCCCCACTCAGAGGAACCGACGTCCTCGTCAGGCCACAGGAATGTTCCCTCTTGGCACATACGTCTGTGCATCCAGTCCGGTACATGTACCATGCCGTGTGCCACGACGGGTCACAAACGTCATGAACAACATGACCGTGCACCTATCTGCAAACATCCGTGTAACCGCAAGGGTCGGCTCTGATACCAACTTGTAACGCTCCGGACACACCCGCTGGTGGTCGTTACTCCTGGAGGGATCTAGACTGGCCCACAGATCAATACTAGTCTTTTCTGCACACTTTTTCCTCACTCATGCGCACCCGGGAGCAACTTCCCGGCCGGTCACCCATCCTAACACTACTCCAAGCTGAGCACACTTAACTTTGGAGTTCTGTCCGAATGGGCTCCCGGAAAAGAAGGAATTCCTTATTGATATGAGTAGTCTATCATCCCTAATAAGTCAGGCCATCACAATAACGTCTTCCCAAGCATTATTAAACAGTAGCCTATCGAGTCGCGCCATGATCGTCTGCTCCTGTTCATTGCACCAAATGAAATTCCGACCCGCCAGAGGCATTTCATGCATTCCCAGACTGTTCAAAGTGTGCCTAAACTTATTGGCAATCCTCCTGTTGATCCTTCCCTTGCTTCTCTCCTCCTTGTTGTGTACGAGGTTGAAGTCCCCATTGATGATCCAGGGAGACTGTACCTGCTGGCCGAGGAGGGGCATTTCCTCCAAAAACCCGAGCTTGTTTTCCACCTCCTGTGGCCATAAGCTGATGATATTCTCCAAACTTTGTCATCCTAAAGTGATCTAACCATTGCTGAGATAACAAAATTCCCTATTCTGCAGCTCAGAGACATGTAGGTGATCTGATATCCATGCTATCAGGATCCCACCCCTCATGCCCACGGCTTGTAGATAATCGAACTCATCAAACCCTAGCCCTAGAGTTTGTGGGACCAAGCTCCCTTCCATCGTGGCCAATTTTGACTCTTGCAAATACACCATCGAAACATTATAAGATTGCAAGAACAAGTGGACCGCACTGCGCCGCACGGAGTTATTGAGCCCCCGTACATTCCAAGCCACTAGGCCTAACGACATTAAACCAAGAAAAAGGCTTCCTCCTCCCATGCTACAGCGACTACATGCCGCATGTCTCCACTTGATCGGGCAGCGAGAAAACACCAAACCGGAACTGCACTGGCTCATCAAACTCCTGTCCCTCTGGATCAAGCAGGGTAATCACCGCCCTAATGTGGTGTGGCGCGAGCGGCTTGTTTAAGAGCTTCAGATACACATCGAGTGCTTCCTGAGACAGATTCTCATTGGCTACACATCGGAGCGGCACCGTCTAGACACGCTGCTCCAGTCCTTTGTCCATCCCATCATCGTTCTTGCAGAGCCTAACACTCCTTGTGGGTGTGAAATGGGAGGCAGAGGCTTCTTGAGCCTAGCCAATATGGATGCCACCGGCCTGGTTCCCATGATCGATGGTGCTGGTGTGGCCCCAATGCCCTCGAGGAGGGTGGTCACCGCCGATTTGGGACCGATCTCCATAGTCGTGCCCGCCACGTTCGGCCACAACACTTGATGCTCCTTAAGGGGAACGATGATCAGAGTGCAGGATAGCTCCCTCACCAATGGTCCGTCCTCCTTGTGCCTGTTCAGAATGCACAACGGTGGAAGCTGCACCCCCGCCCCCACGTCCTCCGGCGGCTCCTCAATCTAGGCCCTGTTATCAAGCCCAGTCCTGCCCCATCCTCCTTATCCTCAGCATGAGGTAATCCTATCGCAGTGACTCCTGCTGCCACTGGGCTAAAGACAGCCTCCTTCCCGATGGCGCGCACCCCCGGTCGCTTGAGGAAAGCTCCGGCATATGACCCAACGCCGCTGATCCCACCATCGTAGAAATCGGCGACTTCCACCTTGGGGGTATCCACTTGTGCAATGGAGTCCACCGCCGTCGTGGCGCTCGAAGTGGGGGACTGCACCCCAGCCAAGGCCCGCCTGCCGGAAGCGAACAAGAGTGCGGCGCGACCGGCGCCCGCCCCAACGTGCCAATCTCCAGGCCTCCTTTTAGGGTAAGGAGGTCGTTGACAGTGCGCCCTCCCCTGTCACCCGTGATGCCCACTCCACTAGGGTCGTCGAAGGGGTGGCCACCATACCTAGGTGTGTCGCCCACGCCAGTGCTGCCAATCCTTCCCTGGTGGCAGATGTTGGAGTAATCGTGCCTTCTTGTGAGATATTCATCATCCTTTGGCTCGAACTTTGGTCGAAACTGCAGACATGGCATGATGCGGTCCACCATGTCTAGAATTTGAATGGTGAGAGGATGCAAAAGCGTGATGCGCTCGGTAGGCGGCGCCGGTGGCCGAGGGGTGATCGGCCACTCCAGGTCAACCATGTTCGACAACCCCATCGGCTCTGGTACCTCCAGGTCATAGATCTTGGGGATGCCAGACAGGTTCCTCATCCATGCCATCACCTCCAGCTACCAGCAGTCATTCTAAGGCAGGATCTCCATCAACTGACCTTGTAGGTTATTGATGAGCTAACTAATGCCCCCCATTCCTATGCACTGGTAGGGATATCTTTGATCCCAAGCTTGCATAAAACCTATAGCTTGCCGCTAGATGCCTGCACGCTCCGATGCCAATGCTAGAAGGCGATGGGAGCCCCGGGGCAGCCGATCTGGCCAAAATGAGCGAAGACCGCGTCACATTCCTCCGATGAGGCAAAGGTGAAGAAGAAGTGCGCCAGATGTGTGTCTTCCACACGCACCCACCCCCTTTCTATGTCCACGTGATGACCCACAAGTATAGGGGATCAATCATAGTCGTTTTGATAAGTAAGAGTGTCGAACCCAACGAGGAGCAGAAGGAAATGACAAGAGGTTTTCAACATGGTATTCTCTGCAAGCACGAAAATTATCAATAATGAGTAGTTTGATAGTAAGATAATTTGTAATAGGTAATAAGTAGTAATGTAGCGACCCGACCTCAAATGGTCAAGCCTCTGTGTATCTGTGCCATCCCTGGATCAGTATGCTGGCACACACAGTACATCAATGTATATATGAAAGTGCAATCACATGTATAAATCACATGAAACTGATATATACATGTCTCACCATAGACAAACAAATGAGTGTGGAGTCCCATCAATGCCATCAGTAAGTTGAGTGTAGACCGTAATCCTGTACCATACTCTTACTTGTCCGAAGAAAAATATCTGCAACATGAGACGTTGCAGCCACGTAGGTCAGTACATTGAATGTACCGGCAAGATCACCATAAGAAAAAGATGATAAAACTATTATATATTCAATATGGCTTTGTGGCTCTATGTCTGAGTTTTGATGTAGAAGCTGGCTCTATTTTTCCTACAACAAAGGAATACTCGGAGTCCTTATTATGGAGTTTTCTACCATGGCATGGTTCCGCCAACCGATGTCTCATAGCCCAAATCATCATAAGTTGCCCACAATTAAGTTATCAATACAGTGTTGAGAGTTCTGAGATAGATCCCAGTCCAGAGGCTCAAATTGTGCGTAACCGGGGACACGGCTAATCGATTAGGTTTTAACACTCAGTAGAGGTTTGTACACTTTACCTGCAAGATTCAATCCTCCCTTTTCGTCCTCGCACTTCAGATTGTTTGAGAACAAGACGATCGAAACATGGTATTCCGAAGAGTTCCTCTGACCACTGTCTGGTGCCCATCCAATCCTACCGTAGTTCTACATCTTCTGGCACCAACCCAGCCAGAGTCACCACTAGGGTCAACCAAGACAGAGCCCATAGTGACTTGCGGTTGCACAGGTAAGATTCCGGGCATGAAGTGTTCTTCCGTCTCTTTGATCCTGGGTGGAGCTTTCCGCATGATATCACAACGCTTCTCTGGAATCACTGAGTACTGGGTGCACCATGTACCCTCCTTAACCATTCTCGACCTAGAGGTATATTGAATTCTTGTCTCGAGTCTTGAAGTCTTGAGGCCTTGAAGATGTAGTCCTTGTAGATGCCATCATGAAGTTGTCATTATTGACGTAGAGTCCTCCGTTCTCACATCACTCCCGAGCACTCATACCAAACCACGTCTACTATAGCATAGAATTAGAACTATATAATGTCCCGGGCTTGATAACAGGGAGATGGGTTCTTACCTCGTGCATTTTACTCAACTAGAAGAAGTCAATATCACTACTGGAGGGATTATGAATGGTGACACTAAATGCAAATAAAACATAGGTATGAAAACACATGGTCAAAGTGAACTTGTCTGGTAAGTTGATGAAGATAATAACGCTCTCGAAAATAACTTGATACTATCCGTCACTCCGATGTAAATCTATTAAGTCAAACATAACATTCATATAAAGAAACATACTAGCAAGCAATTCCTACACTCACAATAAAAAAATCAAGAAATTAAAAGCAACAAAGAAATCCATCAGAAAACCAAATAGAAATCCAAAGAAAATTTCAAAGAAAACTACAAGCAAACTATAGAGTTTTTACTACAACCAACACAAAAATAGTTTTTTACCAAATTAAACTTAACAATAAAATACTAAACTAATAAATTAATAGAAAAGAAATAGAGTTTTTATAATAGAAAGAGTTTTTCATAAACTTTTAGTAGCAAAAAGAAACAAATAATGAGCTTTTATAAAACTCTAACTATGACCTATACAAGTTTTCATACAAAGCAAAATGAAATGAATTTTTAAAATAAAAATATAATTTTCTTCTATTGATAAACAAAAAATAAACTAAGTTTGTTAGAATTGACAAAAAAGAAATAATTTAAAAACAACTAAAAGTAAAAGTTTAAGGGTAAAAAATACGAAGTCAAAACAGTATTGTTTTGCCTAAAATCTTAATTAAAAATAAACCAAAACTAATTTGCAAAAGCCTACTGTTTAGACAAAAGATCAAGTGATCACTAGCAAAAAGAATAAATCAAAAGCTATTTTTAAATAGAAGTTATTAGCAATCTAGTGTTTGTAACAAATCTGTTTGAATTCGAATTTAAAAGTTCAAAAATATTTTTCATTGGATCCACGGAATAGATGGAATTTTTGTGAATCGGTAGCAAAAAGAATCATTAAATTTTGCATTACGGTTTAGAAACTGTAGCTATTTATAAATCAGGATTAACTCTGAAAAAGAAATAATCGAAATCTGGGTCCTCGCTACGTGGCGGAATATTACTGACTAGAGAACGTTTGCTGCAGGGCCTAACTAGCGGACGCCCGCTTCTTAAAGAAAAATGATTCAATCTATCGTTAACAAAAAACAAACGAGGAAGAGGTGGCGCTTACAGAACGTTGGCAATAGAGAAGTGCATGGAAGTGGACTTCGGCGTGGCGGCGGCTCCGGTTGATGGAGGCGTTAACGGTCATGTCTAGCGGATGCGGATCATCTAGGGCGACCGGTTTTTTTGTTGAAGGTTGAGGTCAGGGATGACAAAGGTGAGTGGGCCATCGAGATGAACTCTTTCCCCCGGCAATGTCGGGCGAGTCTCCGGTGCTTCCTGGAGATCGGGACGATGTCAAAGAGATGCGCAACAGTGAGAGAAGTACGTTAGAGAAGGTTTGGTGGTTCGGGGTTGCTCGCCAGCGTCGGGATTTACGACGAACCATCTCGGCCGGTGAGATCCAAACGAAGAACACGTGAGGTAGAGGTGTGGGTTTTGGGGGGGGGGGGGGGGCGAGGACTTTGTAGGGTACTTATAGGGCATCTTCGTGCGGAAGGGGGCAACCTCGGGATCGTATCCCAGAAGAAACGGGATTTGGAGGCGTTGGGCGAGCAGGGCACGACGCAGCATGGGGAGGAAGAAGATGGGCGGGATGGGGTCCACGCGCCATGGGAAAACGCGCACGAGAGAGAGAGACAGTGGAGATCGAGCGATGTGGTTGCTGGCCTCCTCGTGTGCGGGCGCTGGCCTCCTGGCTCATGCGCCTGAGGGCTGGCGGCCTCGAGCGCCAGCTAGCGCTCGGCTGGGCCGCGGCCTGGCCTAACGGGCGGGTTTCTTTTTGAGCAACAAGGAAAATGATAAATAAATAGAAAAAATTATATAGGCTTATTATATACCAAAATTTTTAGAATAAAAAATCCTAAAACATGAACACATTTTCATGGACAAATCTCTCCCTAATAATAAAGTACGGATTGACTTTGTCGGGTTCACCGTCACAATACGCTTCGTCTCATGATTTTCCGTTTTCAATCTTTTCCTAATAATAAACCAACGATTGCTACTGTTCGTACGTGAGCAATTTTGCAAAAAAAACCTTGACTTTTATCAAAATAAACCCGCAATCCAGTAAATAAATGGGAAAAGATGTTTCGTATTTCTGCCCATGGACGCGCTTGACAAAAAAAAGTCACCCCCGAATCGAGCGACCGCGTCTCCCACCCCATCTGGATCCGCTGCCTCGCCGCCACCGGCCTGCATCCTCCGCCACGGTGTGCTGCCATCCTCCCCGCACCCGGCCTGCCTCCTCTCCGCCGCGCCCTCCTCCCCGCACCGTCCAAGTCCCCCGCGCGCGGTTCGCCGAGGCCCAGGCCGCCGCGCTCCGGACCTGCACCGGCCGGCTCGAGCACTCGCCGCCGACCGCGACGGGTTGCTCAACATGCTCCTGGCCTCCACGGGAAACGGCTGGGAGGAGGAGGAGGAGGCGCAGGAGGCAGGGCAGCATCAGGGGAAAAAACACACGAGAAAGAGACAGTGAAGATCGGGCGACGTGGTTGCTGGCCTCCTCCTGTGCGGGCGCTGGCCTCCTGGCTCATGCGCCTGAGGGCTGGTGTCCTCGAGTGCCAGCTAGCGCTTGGCTGGGCCGTGGCCTGGCCTGACGGGCGGCTTTCTTTTTGAACAACAAGGAAAAAGATAAATAAACAGAAAAAAATATAGGCATATTATATACCAAATTTTTCAGAATAAAAAAATCCTAAAACATGAACAAATTTTCATGGACAAATCTCTCCCTCTCTCCCTATAATAAAGCATGGATTGATTTTGTCAGATTTACTGTCAGAATATGCTTCTTGTCATGATTTTACGCTTTCAATCTTTTCCTAATAATAATAATAATAAACCAACGTCGTCTGTCAGCGATTTTGCAAAAAAACCCTTGACTTCTATAAAAATAAACCCGCAATCCAGTAAATAAATGGGAAAAAACGTTTCGTATTTCTGCCCACGGACGTGCTCGATAAAAAAAGTCACCCCCCGAATCGAGCGACCGCGTCTCCCACCCCATCTGGATCCGCCGCCGGCCCGCCTCCTCCGCCGCACCGTGCTGCCGGCCTCCCCGCACCCCGGCCTGCCTCCTCTCCGCCGCGCCCTCCTCTCCGCACCGTCCGAGTCCTCCCCGCGCGGTTCGTCAAGGCCCAGGCCGCCGCGCTCTGGACCTGCACCGGCCGGCTCAAGCACTCGCCGCCGACCTCGACGGGTTGCTCAACACGCTCCTCGCCTCCACGGGAAATGGCCGAGAGGAGGAGGAGGATGCGCAGGAAGTAGGGCAGCGTCAGAATCGCGCGCATTGGATCCGGCCGATGGTTATGGCGACACGGACGCGGAGGCTCTGGCCGCGGCCGCCGCGCTCTATGCCCCGCCCCTGCTCGCCGAGCCCTGCCTCTCCGGATCTCCAGCCATGTATGCTGCCGAGGACCCTGCAGGTCCAAGCTCGTCAGCGAGGGGGAGCGCAGACAGCAGCCTAGCCCGTCAGTAACATGGCAGTAAGCCTCTTCTCCCCTTCTCAGTTTACAGCAGTGTGCCGCACTCTTCCAGGCTCCTTTCCCCCGTCGTCAACACACCGATTCAGAGGTAGAGGTTGACTTGCAGCTCGTGGACACAGAGGAGGAAGCCTAAGATCAATCACAAGTTGTTATGATTGTTCTCAGCCAGTGATGCATAGGGGAATTGTTTGCTCATCTATGTGTTAATCTAGACCTCTTCATCAACGACTTCAACAAGGACGAGATCAAGCTGCGTCTACGCTGCTCTGTCCACCACAACAATTTTGGAATGCATTAACTTTTATCTGCCCAGGTTGAATCCTTCATTCCTCATTCTCATCCTTATTTCTTGATGTTGGGCAAGGCACTTTAGATGAGTTGCTAACTTCAAAAGGCTTCAGTTCTAGCTAGAAGAAATTTTCCCTAGGAATATTTTATCAGTTTTGTGGTCAATCAACTGGTGTTACAATAAAAGCAAGAAAGTGATGCATGTTCTTTGGGATATATGTACTGGAAATATATGAACATTTTTGGCCCAAAATCACAAGGCCCCACTAAATTATTGGCCATTTGGCCTCATGATTTTGATGATAATCGTTCTACCATGAAATATTTCTTCCGCTAGCATTTCAATAGTACTGTGTGATGTAGCCATATACATCTGAATCATTGGATAACAAGAGTGTACTTATCCCCTTTACATATTCTTTATTGACATTTACATTGAATTATAAGCTAAGTGCTTAGTCTTTCATTACCTGCAGGCAGGAACATGAGCATGCATATCTCGGAGTTCGCAAGAAGGCGTTGACCCCCTTAATATATTGATGCTCTCTGCCAGAAACCAAATAAATGACACTTTTATTTTATTTTATTTTGAACCGGGTTAATCCCCTTCCGAGTTCCAGAACAAAACGAAAGGGAAAGGGAAAAACCGGGTTCAAGCATCCCAGGGAAACCCACCATAGATGCTCGCAATTGAAACACCTACTGTGGGGCGAAAACCCTGAGACACCATTTAAGCAAGTGACTACAGTTCAGAGAAACACCAACACAAAGTAGTCGAGATCGACCAACTCAAAAGGACCACAGGTAAAAGGCACAAAGTCGCCACAGCAGAAGGCGCCAAACTAAAGCTCTAGAATCCCACGATCAGTCTTGTTCAATCTTCAATCCGAGCTTCTCTCAGTGTGAGCTGATGCGCACAGCCTCATCATCCTCATGGCGTTGTCCCTCAGCAGCAGCGCGCCATGCTCCAGTTCTTCCCGCTCCGAGCCTTTCAATAGACCTGCCCAGTATTTCAAGTGTACACAAGCTGTGAAGACAATCTCGAAAGGAGATGACATTTTCTTGTGCTCAAAGGTAACTTGGTTTCTGCGGTTCCAGATTGCCCAGCAGACAGCTGCCAAACCCACAGTGAAGTGGCGTTCCCCTTGGGGAAGAAAAGCATAGCACCAAGAGTAGAACTGGCACAGGTTGTTGGGACATAAGTCAGTACCCAACATCGCCCCTACTGTCCCCCAGACAGTCCTGGCGACAGGGCATAGAAAGAATAAGTGAAGATAGGTCTCTCGACAATCGCAGAATGAGCAGCGAGGATCGCCTGCTCAATTCCTGCGTCTCATGACATCTCTGGTTAGAATTGCGTCTTGAAACAATTGCCACAAAAAGATCTGTATTTTGGTTGGCAACCTGGCCTTCCAAATCCATCTATAATCACACCCAGAGATGTTTCTCTCAAGGTAAGAATACATCGCTTTCGTCGTATACTTCTCTTTGGGGCCAAGAACCCATTTGATTTTATCAGGTTCCATGGAAGGAGCAATGCTCTCAATAATGCTATTAAGACCAACAAACTGACTAGTTAAATCAGGGTTCAATCTTCTTCTGAAGATGTCCCCTTTTTCCCTGCCCCGAAATTGAGCGATCGTATCATCAGGATGATTAGCTTTGTTGAAGAGGAGCGGATACGTCTCACATAGGGGTGGGTGTTCCCCAACAGGGTCCTGCCAAATCCTGGCCACATTACCAGATCTAATGGTCACTCTCCTACCAGCCATATAATGTTCTTTCACTTTGAGCAAAGCCTTCCAAACAGGGGAGTCACTGAACTTCATTTTCACCGTGGCCACAGAACAGTTTTTAAGATATTTGGCTCTAATCACTTCTTGCCATAAGCCTTCGCCCGTATCAATTTTCCACCACCACTTCGCTAGAAGAGATATGTTCTATTTATGGAGGTCTTTAACTCCCATCCCCCCTTTTCTCTTAGATCGGCACACCCGAGACCACTTAACAAGGTGGTAACGTCTTTTCTCCGTGCCACCACACCAAAAAAATTTACGATGATACTTGTCCAGTCTCTCAATGAATGTTTTAGAGAGAAGGAACATAGACATATAGTAGTAAGCTATACTGGACAGGGAAGAATTGAGCAAAGTTAGTCTTCCGCCAGAGGAGGCTGAGCTGCCAATCCAGGCATCGCAACTCGTGAGGTATCTAATAGCAACAAACTCCCAGTCAATGTTCCGTAAAGAAGAATAGCTCATAGGCACCCCTAAGTATTTCATAGGAAAGTGGCCAATTTTGCATCCAAAGAGATCCGCATACTTACGAAGTGTAGACTCATCACCTCCCACACACAAGACTTCACTTTAAAAAAATGATTTTAAGACCATACATAAGCTCGAAGAGGTACAACAACAACTTAAGGTTGACAGCTTGCTCGATATTGTCCTTGATACAAAGGACCATATCGTCGGCATATTGAAGAATAGCCACGCCCCCTGGGATACGGTCAGCCGCAAGCCCTTTGAGCAAATTATTCTTTTGAGCATTGAAAACCATTTTGGACAAACATTCAGCCGCTAAATTGAACAAAAAGGGGAACATAGGGTCTCCCTGATGAACCCCTTTAAAACTTTGAAAATACGCCCCTACTATGTTGTTAATTTTAACACTCATGGTCCCATTCCGCAAAACTTGATCAACCCATGTACACCACTTGTCTTCGAAGCCCTTAAGCTTGTGGCATTCAAGAAGGAAGTCCCAATTGACTTTGTCGTATGCTTTCTCGAAATCGAGTTTAAGCACAACTCCGGTTCTTTTTTTAACATGCGTGTGGTGGAGGACCTCATGCAAAGTCAGAATTACATCCATAATATTATGATTTTTGATAAAAGCATTTTGATGGCGGCTGATAAGCTAATCAGCAAACACTGCCACCCTGTTGTCCAAGACTTTGGTGATAAGCTTATAGGGGCAACGGAGAAGGCAGATGGGGCGGAACTCTTGGATTTTTTTTGCCCCACTAATTTTGGGAATAAGAGTAATTATACCGTAGTTAAGCCTCTCTACATCCAAGGTACCCTCATCGAAGGCCACAAATAAGTTCATGATGTCCTGTTTAACAGTCTCCCAACAGAACCTATAGAATTCTGCTGGTATGTTATCCGGGCCTGGTGCACGATTGCTATCCATGAAGAAGAGGGCTGCTTTAACTTCTTCCTCACTAAAGGGACGGGTAAGGAAATCATTATCCGTGTCAGTAAGTTTTTCATCCTCTCCCCAAGAACCAGGGTCCATATGAAAGAGATTACCAGGAGCTGTCCCAAAGAGCTCTCTATAGTAATCAGTAGCATGTTTCAATAAATTTTCAGTGCCCTCAATCGTCTCATCTCCATTAGAGAAGGAGTGAAATGTGTTTTTCCTTTTCCTTCCATTGGCAATCCTATGGAAAAAAGAAGTATTTTGGTCCCCTTTCAACAGCCATGTCTCATGGGACTGTTGTAACCAAAAAAGCTCCTCATCAGCCAGCATTTGCTGAAGCTTGCCACAAAGCTCAGCTCGCCTGTCGAGGGTTTCAGGATCAAGGTTCCCTTGCTCTTCCATAGTCTCTATGTCAGCAAGTTCGTTTTTAATCTTCTCTTTTTCTTTTCTGTCATGCCCAAACTTATCAGCACCCCACCCTTTGAAGAATTTTTTAAAGCGTTTTAATTTGATATTTAGGACATCAAAGGGGTCAGACGATTTGACAGGTCTCTGCCAAATTTTGCTAACCAACGGGAGGAATTCCTCCTTGGTCATCTAACTCATTTCAAACCTGAATTCACGAGGTTTGGGAGTTTGAGGGCAATTACTGTTAGTGGAGAGAAGGAGAGAGTTGTGGTCAGAGAGGTCTCTAAGCAATTTCCTAATAGTAACTAAAGGGAACAAGTTCTCCCAATCATTGCTCATGAGGATTCTGTCAAGCTTTTCCAGGGTAGGGTGACTTTGATTGTTAGACCAAGTATACAAGCCCCCTTCTATAAAGATTTCTCTCAAGCACATAGTATTAATGATGTCATTGAATCTATCAACATATTGAGAGGTAGCCATTTTTTAATTTTTCTCACCACAGTGCCTAAGGATATTGAAGTCTCCCCCCACAATATAAGGAATTGAGAGATGGCTACAGAAACTAGCGAGCTCATAGAGGAATTCCTCTTTTTACTCATCGTGAGAAGCACCATACACATTTAGAAGAGCCCAAATACACTTTTTCTCGACATCAAACACAATCACTTGCATGATGAACCTTCCTAGAGACTAGGAAATAATTTCTAGTTTGCTTTTTTTAACCCCACAAAGCATGCCTCCAGCCTTGCCCAGAGAGGGAACCTAGTTCCACTCAAAGGCATTATAAGTATCTATTTTCCTCAAAAAACCAGGAGTGACTTTATTCTTCTTAGTTTCTTGCAAACAAAGAAAGTCCAGGGAATGATCTTTAATAAAGTCAGAGAGGCAAGTAGTCATTCCTTTCTTGCCTGCCCCTTTGCAATTCCAAAAAAGCCCATTCATTTTAAAATTTTCTTCCTCCCCCTCCCCCTGGTCACTCTGCTAGGAGATTTGGCAGCATTACCAGGATCAACAGTGGGCTCCACTGTTTTTTGACTTCTAGTTCTAGGCCTAGAGATGCTAGTTTTAACTTTCTTAGCACTTTTTTCTTTCTAGGACCAACAACAGTAAAATCAGAGGTGTCACTATTATAATCATCCCCCCATTTGAGGTTAATAGGTATGTCCTCCCCCCTTCCCAGTAGTAATGAACATATTATTAACAGGGGGGTATCTTTTTCAACAGCATTATTTCTAAAATTCTCAAGTTCACGCAGGATGTTAACTTTTCAAAAATCAGTTTCTGGGATCATAACCCCCATCATATTAGCTCTTAGCAAAAGTTCAGGATCAGAAAGAACAGCAAAGGAGTTGGTATATGAGGTAGTACCTTCCAGATCTCTCTTCTTGTTGACAGCTTTGGCTCTGTCCTCCACTTTCTCCAGATTGGTCCGAGCTGTTCTCAAACTGAACCTGAGAGCATTTTTAGAAACAAGTGGAGGTGTGGGAATCACCTCAACGCAGCAGTTAAGAGCTGAGTCAAGAGATTGAACACTGTACTCGACCTTGTAATCATCATTGGCTCCAAAAGTCCCTTCCAATTCAGTCACTTGTATGTTCTCCTTAACTTTTTCAGCATAAGTCTTGGTCCTCTTCTCACTGCCAATAGGACTAGCAACCAACCGAGTAGGTATCTCAGAATTACACCCCTGATAATCCTTTCCTACCTCAGCAAGAGCATCCTGTTCCGTGGAGTGGATCAGGAGAGTGTCGTGGTTCGAGCTGTCTGAATTGACAGAAAGAGGGGACTCGGAAGGGCCAGTATCATTCCCCTTTGTAAATTTCTCTCTCAGAACAGTCCCCCCCAGCCGAGGAGCTTCCCATTGGATCCACACCCCCAACCGTTTTCTTCTGCTTTTTGGTGAGGGTTCTTCCTGTTCAGCAGGAGTCTTGTTTTTGAAGCTCTCTTTTTTGTTGTCTCTAACCAGCACTTGATCAACAGAAAATGTGATATCATAGAAACTCCCCCCCAGGACTGACTCAGCCACTGGAGTGATCTCATCGACATCACGGCATCCCAGTTTCACTCTCACAGAATCAGGCCGATGCAGAGTGGCCATGTCAATTTCTAGAGGCACTCCCGCAAGAGAGGCAACGAAAGCGACATTTCTCTCACTCCTTATATCAATAGGGATATTACCCACCTTAACCCAAGCTTTTTCAAGAATTCCCTTAGCGCCATCATCGTGATTCCAATGAGTAACTCTGACTACACTACCGCATGGTTTCATAGTCATGCGATCACTGTAGCAGGCTTTCTCCACCTCTCTAGTGTTAGGAAACCTCATCAGAAAAACACATGGTTCCAGCACCTTAGCAGAACACCTCCAAGTTTTACCCAAATACAAGAAGAATGTGTCATTCATCTGTTTAACAGTAGGATTTCCCCTCAAGACAGTGATGACGACATTGCATGAACGCTCTCTAGCTTGCTCAGCAGAACAATAGTCATGGATATAGAAGAAACCTTGCCCCCTAGCCTGGAAAGCACACTCTGGGCAATACATTCCCATGGCAGAAACTCAGTGCAAACAGAAGCAAGATGACCCAGTTTATTACATCTCTCACAGAATGCTTGCGGACAACGAACATGGAAATGACCAGCAGATTTTGCATACGGGGAAGGGTCGCCAGATTTGTAAGGTAGCACCTGATTTCTCGACGGAGTTTTATCAGCTGTAGGAGCGAGCGGGCGGGGATTGAGTTGACTTGATGGCTGCTCCCCCCGCCAGATCTAGTGGATCGCTGGTGCTTCTCCACCCACACGCCTTCCGAGTTGTTGTCGATGCGCTCCTGGGAAGCAGCTGCGGCGTCCCAGCGTGATGTGCCAGACGTGTCCGAGTGGGTGGAATTGCTGGTGTTGTTGTCGAAGCCATCGCGCCGCCACGAGAACCGCCCGCCGCCGCGGTCAGATCTGCCTGCGCCAGGTCGAATCGCCCGCCACCGCGGTCGAAACGGCCGGCGCCATGGCTCGCCCGACCTGCACCGAATCCCTCGCGGCGGTCGTCACGGAATCCTTGCCCGCCCTTGTCCGCCATGGAATTGTGTGGTCGCGGAGGGGAGGCCACGATTTCGGCAAAGGATCTGAGATCTCCGCCAATTTTGCCCCTCCACTAGGAGAAGGAGGCAGGTGGATTGGATCTAGGGTTTCTCAGCACCGTCCAGAAGTGGGAGAAATCAGCATCTAGGTCGAGGGGGGAATGGGGTTTGGCTTTTGTACCCACGCCCAGATGCCCGTGACTTGCTGGAGGTGCTTGATCGCCGTCCACATGTATGGCTGCCGCCATTGCAGCGGCGTCCCCAACCACGGGTTCCACCCATGGCGGATCAGGTGGAACACCGTGTCGCACCCCCGCATCGTGTACCGCCCGGGTCGCCTTGAGAGCTGTCACGTCGCGCCGTTCGTGCTCGTTGCCAACACGATGCGGGGACGCCGTGGGGTTCGGGATCCTGTCGCGCACCCTAGCGAAGAAGCAGTGGAAAGCGACGATGTGCCTGATGTCAACGAACTCGTGCTCGCGAATGGCCCGGGCGTCCAGCACCGTGCCCGTGTCGTTGTAGAGAACAAGGCGGAGAGCGTCCCTTTGAAGAAGGAGCTCGCCGTCGTGGAAGGCGACGGTGCGGACGGTCTCCAGATCCGTCGCGTAGCGGACGCGCCATCGAGGGTCATGTAGCGGACGCGCCATCTTTTCACCGAGTTCTTCAATAACACTTCTATGATGCTGCTCACTGATCGATGCTAAATATATGGCTTGTTCTCGAGGATTTTTATCACTTTTTGATTCATATGGAATTTGAGGATATGGATGACACTGGTTTGTTTCTTTCACTACTAAAATTTTGTCCACCATTAGCTTACGGGCAAAGCTCCAGATCCATGCGAACATGCCTGAGTAAATGCTCTTTATGGTTCCATGTTCTTATGTAATAAGACTTGATGTGTTTTATCTTCCAATAATTCAGACACGGGCCTTCCACAACTTGATACAAGCTGCTGACAAGAGTTAGAGGGTTAGGTTTGATATTATTATTTGTTGTATGACTATTTGTTCTCATTATGGCACAACTTATATATCTTTTATTTAGTTACTACATAGCTTGTCTATTACTTGAAACATAATTATACTGCGTACATTTAGTGGATACTATTGTTGAGTAAAAACAAAATTCGAACTTCAAATTACATACTGGATTTAGATTGTTTCCTTAGAACCCAAGAGTTATTTTTTTGTTGAAAATGCCAGATTGGCTTTTCATTCATGAAGGTGTGTAGTACAAGGTGTTTCTCAAAATCACAGGGTAGTACAGCTGCATACGAACTGTATGCAGGAAACATACAGTGGAACAGAACTAAAGCATCTCTAATCTGGCCCCCCTTGGTTTTTGAATCAGCTGGTTAAAACCCAGGATATCTTTCACGGTTCCCAGCAGTTGTTTACTAGAGGTATCCATGATCCTGTAGAAATTAGAAGTGTTAGCAAAACAAAGTGGAACTGAACTGAAGCTATTTCCGTTAGTATTGTCTACGTCTCCTTGACCTTTCATGGGAATCCGATGTAACCATCCTGCAACCTGCAAATACTATAGATGATATGCAGAGAAGATTTCAATATTACTTATTACTGCCTTAGTACCATGTCGTTCTTCTCTACATAAATCATGTATAAAGCTGTAGGAGGAGCTCAGCTTACATATCTGAAATCCAACTAATTGCCTTACCACTAATTATTTGCCACACTGCAACTATTGACAGTGGATACTCACATCTTATTCTCTTGGTAGAGTTCAAAACTACATGGATCAAGCTGATGAAATTCAGTTGTATTTTTTTCTTTTCCGACCATGAAGGTTTTTTAACTGCTCTGAAGGTCCTCTTATATGTAATTAAGCTCACACACAAATGTCCTTATACGTACTATAGAATCATATAGCTGACAATATTGAACTTTTCTGCTGTAGTAAGAATATCAAGCGTTACTTTTTCATTGGTGTTTCAGTTTGTCGATTACTGGTATATCATTCCAATATTCATACTCCCTCCGTTCCATATTACTCGTCGTACTAAATCAGCGACAAGTAATATGGAACGGAGGGAGTACTATAGAAGTTGTTGTCAGGGAGTGCGAGTGGGGCAACAGAGTGGCCAGAGAGGGGAGCACCATCATGGGAGTTGTGTTCATAGAAGGCAACGTTGAGGAGATGTCGACTTCCTCCATGGATGAGCGGTGGTTGTGAGAGTTTGCCAAGGAAGGCCAACTCGATCATGGAGTGGCTATTGCTGCAGAAGGTGACGCTAGCAATAGAGACATCCATCCATTTGTGCCACCATCAATAACAACGTTGTAACAAGCATGGCTCTGCACTGTTGAGTAGAACTCTTCCTCCAAATCCAATCCAACTATTGGATTAAGATGTTCTAAAATTTGCTACCTAACTGCCTCATCTATATCCATATCTCTGTTGGGAATTTACAGGTTGCAGAAGCAGTAGAGTGGCTTATGTCATGTAGGCAACTGGTGGCTACAAGGATCCGTATGTAAACATGGTATGTGAAATTTGTGCTACACAGGAATGGAAATGCCAATTTACAAAATATAATATGCATGTGTGGTAGACGATTACTTGGGGTAGCCAAATAAAACTTGGAACCAGTATAACTTCAGTGTGGCTATGAAAAATTAGATGGAGATAGTGGTTTGTTACCTATTGTTGTAACTAAAAAATTCTAGTTACGCAGTAGAAAGCAAGGTGAATTGGAAATCAATTATTAAATCTGCTTTATAGGCTTTTGCTAAAGAGATAAACTGAGGGATACTAATATCATGGTTTCATTGAAGCTTATTTGTCGTCTTGAATCCCGATTTGGACAAGAACTCCCCCATGATCCTTTATCCCTGTAAAGCAGCATTGTGCATTGCTATTGGATGACACCGTGGGTTGTCTGCGTAGAGTGGAGGTGGCATCACATGCTCAATATTGTGTCGAAGGACTTGCATGGGCCACAGGGATGTGGTGGTGTTCATAGTGGGCAATGTTTGTTTTCACGTAAGTTATGGTCGATGTAATATAGGTAGTGGACTGGCATGTAAGTTTTTTCTCCTGTTGCAACTCACGAGCATATTTCCTAGTAAAATACTTAAAAATAAACCTTTTTGTAATAACCCCAAAATGAAAGGGAAATTGGATTTCAAATAAACTGAAAATAGTTTCTATTTTCAAAGTTGAATGTCAAACAAAACTTTATCTCTGATTTTGGAGTGTCATTTTGCTCTTCTCATATTATTTGTTTATCAGAGAATTTTTGACAAGATTCAAACTTATAATTAAATATGGATTCAAATGGAAAATTTTGGGAAAGTCCTTTTATTCCCTTTGATTTATTCTTTTGTTTCAAATTCCACTCACTTTCAACCAAAGAAAAGCATACAATCATATTTATTTAATTCATATAACATTCCAAAATTTAGAATTTTGAGGTGTTACAAACCTACCACACTTAAAATGAATCTCGTCCTAGAGATTTGAAGAGGCTAGCAAGAAAAGGTTAGGGTTCGGGGGTCTTCAAATAAATGCATTGATCAGAATAGTCTAGTGTGCTACCACACTTAACAGTAGGGTTATGGTTCCGACCAAAACTCATTTACTCCATCCATCTAGGTTGACGGTGTCGGTCTTCTCATATTCTTCAGGATAACTCTTTCACTGGTGTCCTTCCGGTAAGGTCATAACCCATTTTCTCAAAATCCCGAGTCCTTTCATCATGGTAAAGTTCTTCCGTGGCTAGGTCTTATTAACTGACGGGTCTGTCGCCAATACTTAACAATTTCGATATTCTCATGGTGGTCAACCATTTCTGGTTTCTGCAGGAAATTGGTCTGGGTTGAATCTCACCGTATATCCTACGATTGGCAATGGTTGCCTGTACAGGGTTCCATCATCCTGCCATTATAAGGTTTTTGGCTTGTTGTGTCGACTCTCTTCTAAGGTTTTAAGGCTTTGATTTTCCATCAACATATGATAGTTCATGATAGAAGTCTCTGGTATGGGGGCCAATCCATCCCATACTTAAATCATTACCACATACGCAAACAGTGAATCACGTATTCTAACACTTGGGCATCCTCACAAGAATTGAAGAATTTCTCGTGTCCTTGAATTAGGTTTAGGTAAATCCATTGTTTCTACAAGCCGAACAAGATATCTAACATTTCCTCACAACTCTTGGGTTTTCGTATCCTCCTAAGAAACGTCTGCTGATCAAATTGCAGCTTCTTCTGGATTTCTCCATTTAACAAGGTAGTGCTTGATCTTTATTAACTCGTGGGCCTGTGGGTTGTGGGCCCACTTCAGTACTTGCACAACTTTAGCTCATCCTTTTGAGTTATATTGTTCCATATTACACCTTCTTAATTCCATGAGTACTTCCTTTCTTCCTATCCATCATATCAAAACAAAACTCCAACTTATGTTGTCCAAACTCCACTCCGTGGAATATCATTATCGTTTCCATGTGTCAAGTGTACTCACAGAGAAATATCACCATTAAACAAAAAAAACTCAATTCAGACCACATTTCTCATATCTTTGAAAATGGTCAAAATCCTTGTTCATAGGGTAACAACTCATAAAATTTAACGTATGAAATCATGACACATTAACTTAATTGATTTCATGAATTCATTACAATCCCTAAGCACCCATTACATGACTCAACTCATTGTACTCGTGGAAATAGATTTGCTTCCTACTATGCTTATTACCAATATCAAAATTCCAACTACTCAGCTCCAGCTTTCATCTTGTCGGGACATTTAGTAGCATAATGTCCTGCTTCCATGCAATGAAAACAAATAACTTCCGATGTCTTTAGGCTTCTTGGGGATGCACTACTGCAGGATGCTGCTAACGCGACACTACAATCAGAGACCCTTTGACGAAACTGTGTGCGATGCAATAATCGCAAACGGTGATGTAAAAAGCCATCAAAAAAGATGCAAAACGTTTGCGATGACGGATGCATCAAACACGGTTCAGAATTGAGTTGTGTGTGGGTGAGGGGCATACGGTTCACTTAATGAACTATTTGCGATGAGGCAAAAGAAAATAAACGGGTAGCCAGATGAAGATGTGTGCGATATACAACATACGGTTCACTTGGATGAACTGTTTGTGATTAGGCAACACAAAAGAGACGGTCAGCCAGATCAAGGTGTGTATGATATACGACATACAGTTCACTCAGATGAACTATTTGCGTTGAGCCAATAGAGCAGAAACGGTTCAATTTAACAAGATGTGTGTGTTCTGCGATGGGAATGCATACAGAACAACAACATATATACACACACATTTATAAGGACATGGTTGCATAACCAAATTAAACATCCACTTACATAGGTGGCTACTACAACCATGGCATTTGCACACACCAAAGTAAACTATTACATGCATAATTACATAGGTGGCTACTACACACATGGCATTTTCACACACCAAAGTAAACTACATATTACATGCATGATTAACTAGGATAAATGATCATCTGATCATCATCTACCTCTTGTGACGCTTGCTCTGGTTGTGGCTCGATCCAGCCTCGTCGATCTCCGTAACAAGGCACTTCCTCATGTCAAGGATCCGCTTGTGCATCTCGTAGCATGTGTACACACTCTTCGCCGCAAACCCGAGGTGAGGTTCATCTAGTTGCCGCATCCAGGCCCCATGCTAGGATACAGGACGTGTTCTGTTGGCATCCTGCTTCATCTCTTTGTAGTATGGGTCGATGGTGGCTGAGGCGAGTTCAACCAGGGAGTCCTTCTTCGTGCTGCCCCAGACCCTGTAGTGCTCACGGATTTCGACAAGGTTCTGGCAGGCCAAGCCCGTAACCCTGAGCACTCTTACATTGTCGGTGGTTTCCACGTTGGCGAACTTGTAGTCGATGTTGTTGACAAACCTGGTGAAACGGTCGCAAGGCTCTGTGGTCATGCAGTAATGGTAGATGAGGACATGATGGCGCGCGCACAACTGACCGATGGCAACCTTCTGATCTATGTTGGTATGACCGGAGGTGTACCGGAGGTCGATGCCGACCACCTTGTACTTGTCTCGAGCAAGCAACTGCTCAACGGTGTTGATGTAGTCGTCCACCACCGGCGGGTCGATGGTGTACACCACTGAGAGATCCATCTCCCTCGCGTGGGTCTCCACTTTATGCTCGCCGAACTCCATTGGAGCGCCGCTAGACATCCCCTCTATGTGTCGTTGTGGGTGTGCTTGTTGTGTTGTGGGGCGCAATCAAAAGGTTGAAGAGACTAAGGTTATAATGGTCGTGGGAATTAAAGGGGAAGCCGGACGGCCTGGAATATCGGCAGGCCCTGATGGTAGTTCTAATTTGCAGCGCTTAACTCCATCATGCCACACGTAACTGCATTGCATGGCAACGCGCGCGGCGCAACCGCATGCATATGGGCCCCCCGACATGATCGTGCGCAGGCCCAACCGCTGGCCGAGCGCGCGCGGAGGGACGCGAGCAGAGCGCTCCACGGTTTCCTCAACAGCGAGCAACCATATACATGCATATATAAGTTGAACACACAAGGAAAATTTGTCCACAAGCCGAGCGTGTCGACGGACTTGAGCAAAGCGCGCCGCGGCGCCTAACGGTGAGTACAACTTGTCGGGAGATGCGAGCAGAGCCCGGCACAGTGATACATGGCAAATAAGACAAACTGTGGGCAAACGCTTGCTGGTATATAACCGTTTGTGATTTATGAATTCATCGCTGAGGGGTTACCTAGTGCGGTCCCTGTGTGTTGTGATATGCTCTGTCTGAAGAACATCTATGCTCTGTGTACAAAAGAACAACATATACATACTTGTAACATGACATGATTGCAATACCAAATTAAACATCCAATTACGCTATATAACAAATACCATAAATATTGCAAGGTTCAAATTCACAGATTACAATGCCCAAAATCATACATTGCAAACATCATCATTTCTGCAAAGGGATCAGCCGCTGACAAGTCATGTATGGGTTTGACACAATGACTTCCAATTGCTCTGTCATATGCTCTTCCAATACGAAGTTTAGCTTTTTTGGAGCCTCTTCCATTCTGCACTACCTGCCGGCTTTGATCAACATACCATTCATCTTTCCTAATTAAATGTTTGTTCAACCTTAGTACCATCAGCACCCTTGCTCTGGCAAGAAAGAACCTGGCGAGTGTAATCTTCGGTAAGGTCCCTCGGTAGGAGTTTAAAGTAATATTTGAGAGATGTAGATCCAGGCATTCGATGTGATTGTCGTCATAAACATTATCCACCTCTGGGCCTATTATTATCTGCAAAAGAAGAGAACATGTTAGTGCCTACATGCAGTTTTGAACACTACTACACGCCTATTTGGTTGTAGGATTTGTAAAATGCATCAACGTGCCATCTTCAATCTGACATGATCAACATGAGCATTTGATTACAATCTAGAAACATGTAGCCTTCTTCACAAGAGGTTGGATTGGATGAAAATTCCCTTAGAAAACTAGTACAGATGAACCCAAAGGAGAAATGCTTATGGATTGTAACCATATGAATCAAGCAACCAATACGGGGTGTGTGTGTGTCCTGAAATCCTCCAAAATTCCTTCAGAAATCGTAGTACATTGTCTTTGTAAACTTGGGAAAAGGTGCAAAAAATTGAACTCCCTTATGGTTAACATTTAACAGGAAAGGAACATCACCTCGATATACAGCTTCTTCAGGCACGGAAAGCATCTCAGGCAACTGACAGCTTGGTCCAGGTTGGGGCCGACAGATTCTAGTGCCAAGACCTTCACTGTGCCCAGAATCTGGGTGAAGCTTTGCTGGATGACAGACGAACATACATCTTCAAAACTAGAAATAATGTTGATATAAGGAAGGAGAGGTATAAGGCGATTCTTGTACCTGAAAGTAGTAGTATTTGATAGACGAGTAGCCCACCACTATCAATTTCGGTGCATAAATGGCATTGATTTTTGTTGGACCTTGTTGATCAACTACAAGTAATCTCTCAAGTGAAGGTGTGTCCTGAGTGACCATATTGTGGTCCACCTTTTGTGATCTCTCATTGCAGCACCGGCACACATAAATAGTCCGGAGAGTTCTGGAGGTGATGTGGAAGGTACTCGACTAATTCATCGCCTGAAGACAAAGGAACTCGAGTGCAGTACAACCGCGGAGCAGGAGCTCCATGTCATCCTTTGGGATGAAGACATCGACGAGCTCAAGGTGCCTCAGTCGTTGCAGAAAAACAACGGGCGTGTCATTAAGGGGGATGGCAGTTCATGAACTTGGTGAGGCACAGCGTGGGCGCGAAATGGAGCGCGGACGTTGGCAACGAGCGCATATGCCCATCATTAAACCTGAGCTTCTCGAGCTGATCTATGGCGGGGGATCGGAACCACTCGTCAAGCTTGGCTCGGTCCTTGCCATTAGAAACTTTCCCGTGATAAGGCCTCTGATTGGTCCATGGTGACTGCTGAGGATATGGGAGAATGCACCCAAGCTTTTGTGATAGCCATGGCAGAGCTCATGGGCGTCGAGGAGGTCGACAGGGGTGAGGAGCCATAAGGGGTGCCACCACCGGGAAAGGGCAGCTGTCCTCGCCCCATATTTTATTGGGAGGAGGGATATGATGACTCTCAACATATCGTCGGGGAGGTTGCTGATGAAGTCTAGGCCTGCTGGAGTTGCTTGCGGTTCTTTCTCGACCCGCCTCTGCTTGTTGGCAGCTTCGTTCTCCACCTCGTCGGTGGCGATGGAAACCTCTGTCTCCATATTCACGCTGTCCTCCGGTGCTTCAGCGGCCACGGCATCGCCACTCCCTCCGATGGGGCACTTCGGCGGCATCCTCATACATTGATGCCTTTGAGGATTGAGAACGGTGTCGAGGATGCGGGTGAAGAGAGAGGATTGTGTGTGTGGCGAGGATGGGGGGTGCGGCCGGTCGATCGCGCCATTAATACGGACCAGTGGGAGCGAGGCGGCAGTAGTCCAAGGCTGCCCCACTTCCCTGTGAGAACGACCGCTTACTCTATGAATGACCTATGCTTAATTACTGAATTTTAGTTGCAAAAATTAGATAGTGCTAGTGGTTTTTAGCTACATATTTTGACAAATTGAGTGTCTCTTGGCTTAGCGCCAAAGTCTGGCTTTCATTTGCATACCATATTCAGTCTGAACCGGTTGCATTGAAGAGATGCACAAATCCTACGTTGAACAACTCGCACGCTTCCCGGTGAGCCTCTTGGTGAGCCTGCGCACCGGACTACGCTCGCACGCCTCCTGTTCAGTCAAGCAGCTGTCCGCACGACACCTCCTATAGCCATTAAAACCAAGACACGTGGCGTCACGTGAATGGCTAACATAACACACACATTTGAATTATACAAACGTTTGAGATATTAAAGTGACAGCTGTTTTTTCAAAATGCCTTTGTTGGCTGTTATTAGAGTGCGCCTTCTCTCAAAATGGACACGAAAAATACCACAACATATCGGGTGCCATTCATGATAGCATGCCAAGTTTCATGATTTTCAGACGAGTTTTGGATTTACTAGAATTTAAAAATAAAGTATCTCAATGTTTTGCCGGCAATCAACAGTGCCTTGATGTTTGAAATTCATTCCCATTTCTTGCATGGGACCTAAGCATGCACCCAAGGACACATATTTGATTTTTCAACCAATTTCTATGCACTAGAGCACGTGCATGTAGTTAAAATTTCAATTATGCACATAAAATGCCTAGAAAACCCAGTTAATGTATAAAAATGTCCAAACGAACCCCAAAAAATTCCAAAATTTAACACAACACTCCTGTTGTTCTATGTTGACACTAGAATTTTTTTGAAAGCAATAAGAGGCAATGGATACCGTTTCGTCTCCAAAGGTGGCACGTTCCCTACCGAAACCATCAGGCTTGTTGTGAGAAGCTTTGATTTGTGAGAAGCTTATACCCAAACCTGCCCCAAATGGGACAAAAATTTTACCACGACATGTTGATGCCGCTCCATTATAGCATGCCAAATTTTGTGAATTTCAGACGAGTTTTGGATTTACTAGAATTTAAAAGCTAGGTATCTCAATGTTTGCGGTCGAGTGACAGTGGCAGGGTGTTTGAAATTCATTCCCATTTCTTGCATGGAACCTAAGCATGCATCCAAGGACACATATTTGAATTTTCAACCAATCTATATGTACTGGAGCATGTGCATGTAGTTCAAATTTAAACTATGCACATAAAATGCCTAGAAAACCCAGTTAATGTATAACAATGTCCAAACGAACCCCGAAAAATGCCAAAATTTAACACAACACTCATGTTGTTCTATGTTGACACTAGATTTTTTTTGAAAGCAATAACAGGCAACGGATATCGTTTCGTCCCCAAAGGTGACACGTTCCCTACCGAAACCATCAGGCTTATTGTGAGAAGTTTATACCCAAACCTGCCCCAAATGGGACCAAATTTTTACCATGGCATGTTGATGACGCTCCATGATAGCATGCCAAGTTTCATGAATTTCAGACGAGTTTTGGATTCACAAGAATTTAAAAACCAGATATCTCGATGTTTGCGGCCGAGTCACGATGTTAGGGTGTTTGACATTCATTCCCATTTCTTGCATGGGACCTAAGCATGCAACCAAGGACACAGATTTGAATTTTCAATAAATTTATATGCATTAGAGCATGTGCCTGTAGTTCAAATGTGAATTATGCACATAAATGCATAGAAAACTTAGTTAATGTATAAAAATGTCCAAACGAGCCCCGAAAAATTCCAAAAATTGACAGAACACTCATGTTGTTCTATGCTGACACTAGAAAAAATTTGAAATCAAGAAGAGGCAACGGATATCGTTTCGTCCAGAAAGGTGAAACGTTCCCTACCATAACCATGAGGCTTGTTGTGAGAAGCTCTGGTTTGTGAGAAGCTTATATACCCCAACCCCAAATGGGACAATATTTTTACCACTGCATGTTGATGTCATTCCATGCTAGCATGTCAAGTTTCATAAATTTCAGACGCGTTTTCGATTTACTAGAATTTAAAAACCATGTATTTCAATGTTAGCAGCCAAGCGACGGTGGCAAGGTGTTTGACATTCATTATCATTTCCTGCATGGGACTTAAGCATGTAACCAAGGACACGCATTCGAATTTTGAACCAATTTATATGCACTGGTGCATGTGCATGTAGTTCAAATTTGAATTATGCACATGAATGCATAGAAAACTCAGGTAATGTATAAAAATGTCCAAGCGAACCCTGAAAAATCCCAAAACTTGACAACACTCGTGTTGTTCTATGTTGACTCCAGGAAAAAAATTGAAAGGATGAAGAGGCGACGAATATCATTTTGTCCACAAAGGTGATACATTTCTCTAACAAAACCATGAGGCTTCTTCTGAGAAGCTCTGGTTTGTGAGAAGTTTATACCATAACCTGCCCCAAATTGGACAATATTTTTTACCCCAGCATGTTGATGCCATTCCAAGATAGCATGCCAAGGTTCATGAATTTCATACGAGTTTTGGATTTACTAGAATTACAAAAGCATGTACCTCAACATTTGCCGGAGAGCCATGGTGCCGTGGTGTTCGAAATTCATCCCCATTTCTTGCATGGGACGTAAGCATAAACCCATGGACACATATATGATTTTACAACCCATGTTGTTGCACTGGAGCATGTGCACGTAGTTTAATTTTCAATTATGCACCTGAAATGGCTATAAAACCAATTTAATCTATAAAATCTCCAAACGAACCCAGAATAATTCCAATTCTTTTACGACACACATATAGTTGCATGTTCACTGTAGATAAAAGTTCTAGCAATTCAAACACCGTCCATTGCCGTTGTGACCCCATTATGTAATTCAAGATGAAAAATCATATAGATCCCACACAGTTTATTATCACCAACCGTGTGAGATGCAGTACAAAATATCCTGGAGCACCGTCTGATGACACTTTGCGTGCCAATTTTTTCGCTGACGCGATTCAAAATTTTCGGCTTCCGCAGAAATATCTACCTCCCTGCCCCTCCCCCTTACCAAAAGCCACATTTCCCCTATTTACGCCTTCCTTTCCAAGTTGAAACCTTCACTAGTTGCTTGCAGTGCTGCCTCCTCGCCGGCGACCCTCCTTCATGCTGCTCGGCCTCGCCTATCCAGGTAGGTAATCCACACCCGACCCCCATCCTCCTCCTCCTTCCACATCCCACATGCCCCGACCGCCGACGCAACACCTTCCACCCAAATCACCGACCCCTCCACCAAATAAGCGCCACCCTAAGCCATGGTGCACGCAGTATAGCCATGATCTCAAGGAGCATTTGGCAGTGGAGAAGCAAATCGCGGTCGCACACGTGGATGAGGTCGCGATGGCTTCCATTCGTGCCGACCCCCAGATCTTGGAGGAGCACCTCGCCATTGAGGCCACTGTTGACGCCTCGCGCGCCGACGCCGTGACACGGTTGGCTGCTTTAAACGACAATTAGTGGCATTTTCTCGAGGCCACCCTCAGTGCCTTCGACGAAGACTACGAGGTGTTTTCTCAGCGTTCACGTGCTTACCTCATCTTGAGAGCCAACAGGTTGGTGCCCGGAGCGGCTCAGGCAACTCACCACTACGATGAGGGCACCCACGATGCGGAGGCCTCACCCTCTTCCATGTCCAAGGAGCCAATCATCATCGATATCTCTGACAATGAGGAGTAGCTTGCCTTATTAGCTCACTATAAGGACCCATGTTCAATTTTCTAGCTACTACCTTTCTTTAGCAAATTCTAGTGAATTGTGCTATCTACTTTTACCATGCAATATGTTGCTCTAGTGTAGATGTTCTATATGTCGTGCAATGTGGTTCTCACTTATTAACTATTTGGTTAATTAGTTGTCGTGTTTAGTTAACTATTTGGTGCAATTCTGCAAATGTGATGTTCAATTCTTCAGGGTGCAATTTTGTATTGTCTTCCATGTGAGAAATAAACCGGATTTCTCTTTACAAAGTACATGAGAAACAAATACAATTGCTATATTTCCAAGTTGTCAAGCATGCTTGGTTTGGTTAACTGTCTGATCTTCTACTATGTTATACATTGTGCAATGTGGTGCTCAGTTAACGTTTGGTTCATTTGTTGTGGTGTTTAGTTAACTGTTTGGTTCAATTCTGCAATGCGATGTTCAATTGTTGTGGCTGCATTCTGTTATTGTATACCATGTGAGAAATAAATCGAAATTTGCTGTACTAAATACATGAGAAACAAATACAATTGCTATATTTCCAAGTTGTCAAGCATGCTTTGTTTGGTTAACTGTTTGATCTTCTATTAGGAGTATGTTATATTGTGCAATGCGGTGCTCAGTTAACATTTGATTCATTTGTTGTGGTGTTTAGTTAACTGCTTGGTTCAATTCTGCAGTGCAGTGTTCAATTGTTGTGGCTGGATTCTATTATTGTATACCATGTGAGAAATAAATCAAATTTGGTTGTACAAAATACATGAGAAACAAATACAATTGATATATTTCCAAGTTGTTAAGCATGATTGGTTTGATTAAATGTCTGATCTTCTATTAGGAGTATGTTATATTATGCAATGTGGTGCTCAGTTAGCGTTTGGTTCATTTGTTGTGGTGTTTAGTTAACTGCTTGGTTGAATTCTGCAACGCGATGTCCAATTGTCATGGGTAGAATTTTGTATTGTTGTGCATGTGAGGAAAAAATAGAATTTGGCTGCACTTAATACATGACAAACATCTACAAGTGCTATATTTCCTAGTTCTTAATCTTGCTTGGTTTGGATAAATGGGTTTTCCATGTGGCTTGAATTAATCTGATGAATCTGCAATGTGCTTATTTTTCATCAACATATTTTATTGATAGCATGTGAACCCTTACTTAACCTGATGACTAACTACCTTCTATTTGTTGCAGGGAAACAATGGGAAGCACTGAGGTTTACAATCAAGGTTAGCACATGCATGGTCCGTTTTCTAATAGCACATTATTGTGCAATTGCAGGAACCATTCTAATATTTAGTTTTTCAACAATTTGGCCTTGCACATGTAGGTCCTGCTGCCAGAGGTTTTGACCCACGGTTTGACCCTTTTTGCATATGGGGAACTGAGTTGTCCATGAATATCAGTCAGGTCAAGAAACTCAGAAAGATTGTTAGGATAAAAGAAATTAGCGACCAAAAACAACAAAATCTTTGTCTGCACAATGAAGAAGACAGCGGTTAACAATAAGATGGTACTAACTATTATACATTGCCTTTTTTATTCCTTTGCCCCATTTCCAGTATAGAGAAGATATTTATTCACATCCTTGTCTTCAGGCCTTTCCAAAGCAGTTCACTGATGATTACCTCTCAAACCACCTCTATGGCCAGGAGGCGAGGAAGGTTTTCATACAACACCCACGTTTCAATATTGAAGTGTTCCTGAAGAGGACGAAGGATGGACGGTCAATCATCCACAGGCACTGGCCTAAAGTTGCAAAGACCTTCAACATGAATGAAGGCTCAATATTCTCCTTCCGCTTCAACAGTTTTCCAGATGAGATGCATCTGTCTATGTACCGTCTATGATGCTAACTTTGAAAGGTTCTAGATGTTGCATGTGAAACTTGGTGCTGGTTGTGTAATGGGGTAGCTGAGTGCTAAAGCTATATCATGTTGTACTTGGATGTATTTCAATTATGAAATCCTACTTCCTTAATATGGAAATAAAATATATTATGTGATTAATATGAATGTCAATTAGATTAATAAATGGATTATTAATAATAGGGCAATTAGCCAGCTAATTGGGTTTTCCTATTGCAAACGGTTATTGAGAAAACACCGTGGGCGATGACCTCAGGCAACACACGCAGTTTCTAGGAATAAACCGTGTTGGATCAATGAACAATCACACATGACATTCTCTTGAAAAAAAATTGCGTTAGGCCACCTTGCGCAAACGTTTTCCTCGAAGCGACTGTGTGGGATGCATATATGAACAGAAACGTTTTGCGAGGACTGACTGTGTGGGATGTACTTACGACCAAAAACGATTGTGCCTGTATAATTGTATTTTTTAGCACTACTATACATATAACCATATTTGCTCACTCGCCGGTCGCACACGATCTCATTTTGCCAAGCATGTGTGCTAGGAGGGCATATCCCCGACAGTTTCTGGGTCATGTGGGAAGGACCCCTGTCGCAGATTTGTCACGACAGATGTCCTTGTGTGAGGACTTAGTTGTGGAGCCATCACACTATGTTAGCTTAAAGGGGTTAAACGGGACAAAGGACACATAAGTTTATACTGGTTCGGCTCCTTGCGATGAAGGTAAAGTCCTAATCCAGTTTGAGGTGGTATTGCTTATGTCTCGATTGCCAGGGAGCAAATACGCTTGACCTAGCTTTTGATATGTTGTCTCTTGCCCTAAACCGCCGTTGGGTCGTCCCTTTATATACACAGGTTGACGCCCTGCGGCTTACAGAGTTCCGCCGGCTGATAACAATGTGTCCGGCTTAGTGACCAAATATACATGCCTTACAATACAAGTCATACATACATGGCGGTTTACACTCATGGGCTTCTAGCCGCCTCTGGGCTCTGGGCCTTTAAACAAGTCTTCATAGTGGACCGCCATCTTGAACACCTTTATGGGCTTCATCTTGATAAACCGCCATGGGTTAACCCGGCCCCTCCTGGGCGGGTTAACCCAATAGTTATCTCCCCAACATTAGGCCCCAGGTTGATTTGAACTTGTTCATGTCAATCTTCGGTACTTACAAAAAAATCCTTCTTCATCTTTTTGCGAGATATTGCAACCCGCCATAATGCCATCTCCTGAGATTGTGGTAATCCGCCATGACATCACCTATTATTAATATTATATACGGCCCAAATCTTAATAAATCTTTTCTTTTAATGAACCTCCGAAAATTGAGGTGCTCACGCCATCACATATCCATTTTCTTGTCTCCTCGATTCCTGCGCCTGCCACTTATCCTTTCAGCCTTATAAATAGGGCCACGGGTCCTCTTTTCACTCTCCTCCCTTTGCCTTCTCGCCTTCATCTTCTTCCTCGCAATGTTCCAGCGCGCCCGAGCTCCGCTGCCGTTGACCTTCGTCCACTGCTTCAACTCCGGCCGCTGCATCACCCTGAATGAACCAGAACATCGCGGCGCCTCTCCGCTATTTATCAGCATTGGTAAGCCTTCACTTTTCCTCTTAATAGATCTACCTTAGGGTTTCCCTGTTCATCGGCGTTCATCACCGTTCATCCTACTCTTTCCTAGATTGCATAGTTTTGATCTGAAAACGACACAAATCTTGTGCGGTAGCAGTTTTAGCACTTTTTTTTTAATATCAGAACATATCCTCATTGCAACAGATATCATCTAGGCATCCCCACTTTTCTGCTGCCGCCACCTTAGGTTTAGATTTTATTTCATTTCTTTGAACTGCTGCAGATCCAATATTATAGCTCCAATCTAAACATGTTTGTCCCAACACTTAGTAAAATTCGCTCTTGTCAGATCTTGAATATCAGTGCTTGTCATGGCGGCTTACATCACCGGCTTATAATTACTCATATATCATTAGGCCCCATTTAAGCCGCCATTTGGAGTATATGCTGTAGTTTTTTACATTCGGCTTTAATGAATCAACTTAACATCGCAAAAAAATTATTTTCTTTAGGCTTTTGTCTTCACAATGCCGCCAAAGACAGTCACTTCATGCAACTGGGTTAAGTCCATTGTTACCGAAGACACTCTCAAAGATTTTGTCAAAATCGGGTACTTGCCAGCAAAGAATGTTATGCATTATCGCGCCCCCAATCCAGGCGAAGAAAGACCTCAACCAACGTATGGTGAGGTCATTGTTTTCACTGACCACATGAACCGGGTCTTCTCACCATCCGGCTCTAAATTTTTTGGATATGTTCTGCACTTCTTTCAACTCCGTCCGCAAGACATTGGACCCAATTCCGTGTCAAACATTTGCAACTTTCAAGTCTTCTGCGAAGTATACCTTCAAGAGGAGCCCAGTGTTGAACTTTTCAGAGAATAATTTTATTTGAACCGCCAAAATGAATTCACAAACGGACCCAGCTTGGAGCTCGGCGCAATCTCAATTCAACAAAGAAGAGATGCTATCTTCCCCTATGCTTGCTTGCTGAGTCATCCCAAGGACTGTAACCAAACATGGTTTTATTGCAAAGATACCTCTCCGGCTGACGAGAATCCATTGCCGGGTTATCGCGTCGAGCGCCTTGACCCAAAACATCTTCTTCCTGAGAAGCTTACCACTGCCGAACGTGCAAAACTTTCCCCCGTCACTGCAAAGGTCAAAGCTCTGCCGGGAAACGGTTTAATTGGCATTGACTTGGTTCGGTGCTGGGTCTCTTGGCGAATTAGATCCTTGAGCCGCCGGCCCAGCTTAATGTGTAATTACACTGGTGGTATAAAGGATCCGTTGCGCCACAGCTCTGTACGCTTAACTAACGAGGCAATCAACGAAATGAACAACTCCCTTCTGAATGAAGATCCGAGAGATTGTAGCAAAGTGGGTCTGAACCCTTTCTGCAAACTTAACCCGCCACCAGATGTGAGTCTCCAATTTTCTTACCTTTACCTCATTATTTAAACATTTTATTAACTCAACTTTGATGACTTTTGTAACACCCTCGATGCGACTATATCTCCCACGTGTCGAGGCACGACTTAGAGGCATAATCGCATTGAAGGCATATGTCGCAAATTAGGCAATCTTCACAACATCCCATGTAATATAATAATAAAGGGGAGATAACATAGTTGGCTTACACTCGCCACGTCAATCAAGTACATAAATAACATTACATCATCAAAACACTCATGGCCCGACTACGGCGCCAAAATAAAAGAGAACCCAACATGCGACATGGTCCCGATCACCCCCAACTAGGCACCACTACTGATCATCGGGAAAGGAAACATAGTAACATTGAGAGTCTTCGTCGAACTCCCACTTGAGCTCAAGTGCGTCTCCTGGAGCGGAATCATCTGGCCCTGCATCTGGTGTAATAGTAATCTATGAGCCACAGGGACTCAGCAATCTCGCACCCTCACGATCAAGACTATTTAAGCTTATAGGTAAGGCAAGGTAAATATATGTGGAGCTGCAGCAAGTGACTAGCAAAATATGGTGGCTAACTTATTCACAAAAGAGAGCGAGAAGAGGAGGCAAAGCGCGAGCGAGAAACTAGAGAATAACCTGCGCAAACATTACTCCAACACCGTGTCCACTTCCCGGACTCCGCGAGAAGAGGCCATCACGGTAACACACTCAGTTGATTCATTTTAATCAAGTTAAGGTTCAAGTTATCTACAACCGGACATTAACAAATTCCCATATGCCCATAACCGCGGGCACGACTTTTGAAAGTTCAAATCCCTGCAGGGGAGTCCCAACTTAGCCCATGACAAGCTCTCATGTTCAACGAAGGAATAAACTTCCTCCCAAGACGTTCCGATCAGACTCGGTATCTCGGTAATTCAAGACACTTTGACAGGTTAAAACAAGTCCAGCAACACCGCCCGAATGTGCCGACAAATCCTGATAGGAGCTGCACATATCTCTTTCTCAGGGCACACTCAGATTGTCTAAACTTCCGGTAGACCAGCCCAGAGTTGCCCCTGGTAGCCACCGGCGGCTGACAGTTTGGACCAACACTCAGAGGAGCACTGGCCCCGGGGGTTAAAATAATGATGACCCTTGAGTCTGCAGAACCCAAGGGAAAGGCTAGGTGGAAATGGTAAAACCAAGGTTGGGCATTGCTGGAAAAGCTTTAATCAAGGCGAACTATCAAGGGGTTCCCATTATAACCCAACCGCGTAAGGAACGCAAAATCCGGGAACATAACACCGATATGACGGAAACTAGGGCGGCAAGAGTGGAACAAAACACTAGGCGAGAGGCCGAGCCTTCCACCCTTTACCAAGTATATAGATGCATTAAGATAACATGGCAATATAATGATATCCCAACAAGTAAATAAATGTTCCAACAAGGAACGGCCTCCAATCTTCACCTGCAACTAGCAGCGCTATAAGAGGGGCTGAGCAAAGCGGTAACATAGCCAATCAATGGTTTGCTAGGACATGGTGGGTTAGAGGTTTGACATGGCAATTTTGGAGGCTTTAAAGCAAGTGGTAGGCATCGTAGCATTGGCATAGCAAAAGAGCGAGCAAACTAGCATAGCAAATATAGTAGTGATTTCGAGGGTATGATCATCTTGCCTACACAGTTGTCAGAGTTGACTGGATCCTTGAAAGCAAACTCAACGGGCTCCTCGTTAGCGAGCTCGTCTCCCGTCTCTACCCAAATAAGATAAACAAGCAACAAGGATACAATCAACCACGTGCAAGGATCAAACAATATGATGCAATGATGATATGCTATGCGGGATGCGATGCGGGATGCAAAATGCAAGATATGACAGGGAATGCATGAACCTAGCCTCAACTTGGAAATCCAAGTGTGCCACTGGAAAGATGAGATGAAATCGCTTGAAAACAATATAAAGAACGCCGGAATCGGAGTTACGGTTTGGAAATGGCAAGCGATCCAAAAATGACACCGGTCTGCGATTTACAGCAAGTAGCCATCTAAATGCAATGAGATGAACAAGCTACAGCACACAAACATGACAACAAAATACATGGCAGGGATGCATTCAAGATGCTTAACAAAAGTCTAGCACTAAGCTACGGCCAATTCATCCATTAACAGGTTCAAACAAGCATGGCAAAAATGCATATGGCAAACAGATCTCGGACTTAGTGAAATTAACACTTGTCTGGAATTTCAGATCAGGTAGCACTCTTCGGAGCAGCAAAACTACATGCTACAGGATCTGAACATGGCAAAGTAAAGCATGTCATGGAGATACTCAACGAGCTTAACAAAAGTCCCTTAGTGACCTTGAGCCAAAAGGTATCAGAAAATATAATTGCAAGCATGTGAACATGGCAAAAAACATAATCAGTTTTCAGACTTAGTGAAAACTGGCACATGCTGAAACATAACTCAAGTAGGCATGTTTACGAGCTCGATGCACTCACTATGGTGCAAGTCATGACAAGATAAGCATACATCCATCAATAAGGCACAAAATTCAAGCTAGACATGGCAAGAACAATAGTATAGCATGCACGGATCAACTACAACATCATCGGCAAAATTGCAAACAAGCTGACAATCTGCCCAGATTCACAAAGTAGCAAAAGTAGAGCTCGATTGACTCAATCTAGGGTGCTCCATAATTGCAAACAAAGACATGGATAGATATAGCACTACAAGATTAACAAAACATCCTTACTGATCATCCTTAAAAGAGGCACGGATCACTAGGAAACAACATGAACATATGACATCATGAGATAAACAGCTCAAGGACTTAGTGGAAATGCTAAGTCCCTGAAAATAGAATTAACAAGTGCACCACTTTGCAAGCTTGTGCTAGTCACCACACACATCACAAAAATACATGGGGTGCACCTCTGGAAAGATGACAAAACTCTTAACAAAACACATGTAGAGCACCAGGGCATATCATGCACACATTAATCATGGCAAAAATGACAAAAAGCTAAATGGACCAGCAGATCTGACAATTAACTCAAGTAGCCCTCTTCTAATAGCATTTCGGGCATCAAGATTAGCTCAAATGAAAATGATGCAATGGAATGAAATGATGTACTCTCAGAGATGAACATTTTGATATGCTGTATGCATGAATCGAAGCTACGGATGCAAAGTTACGGAGCTATGAATAGGGGCACTTGGATCTAAGAATTTTTGGGACTTAGAGGAAAAATCAACCTCCCAGATCTAGGGTTTTGACCTGAGGCACGTAGATCGAGGCGGGGCCGGCGAGGCACTATTCACCGATGGGGAGGAGCTCCCTGGAGGTCGATGTGGAGGCGGGGACGGCGAGGGGGAGCGGACGCGGTGGCCGGGCGGCGGCTCGGCGGCGCGGGGCCGGGCCGGCGTCGACGAGGATGGCGGCGGCGGGGTGCGGCTCCGGCCAAAGGAGTGCGGTGGCGCGCGCCGGCACGGTGGCGGCGGGGAGGCGGCAAGCGCGGATGGGCCCGCTGGGGCCGGATGCGGGCTCGGCGGGCTGGCGGGGATGTGGTCCGGGTGGCGCCACGTGGCAGCTCCCGGTTGGGGCGGCGGCTATGTCTGGCCCGGATGGACGTGTCCGGCCGGTGCGGGGACAAACTTTAGGGTTTCGGGGGAGAAGGAGATCCGGATTTCGGGGAAGGGGTCTATATATAGGCATAGAGGGAGCTAGGAGAGTCCAAATGAGGTGCGGTTTTCGTTCACGCAATCGTGATCGAATGCTCTAGATGATGGAGAGGGTTTTGGTGGGTTTTGGGCCAAATTGGAGGGGTGTTGGGCTGCAACACACACGAGGCCTTTTCGGTCCCTCGGTTAACCGTTGGAGTATCAAACGAAGTCCAAATGGTACGAAACTTGACAGGCGGTCTACCGGTAGTAAACCAAGGCCGCTTGGCAAGTCTCGGTCCAATCCAGAAATGTTTAATCCCCACACATGAAAGAAAGGTAGAAATGACCACTGGAGGAGAATGAAGCGCCGGAATGCGAAACGGACAACGGGGAAAATGCTCGAATGCATGAGACGAACACGTATGCAAATGCAATGCACATGATGACATGATATGAGATGCATGACAACGATAACAACACACGGAGACAAAGACCCAAACCTGAGGAAATAAATAACTTAACGCCGGAAATGGCAAGAGTTGGAGTACAAATTGGGAAAGTTACATCCGGGGTGTTACAACTTTTCACAGGATGATTCTGAATTTTGGAAGAAGAAGTACGGCCATGAAGCTGACAAGAAGGCCAGGGCAGCTAAGAAAGCCGCCAAGAAAAACACTGAGAAAAATAAGAAGAAATCAAGCACCTCCAGCATGTTTGAACTAGATGACAACTCTGAGTTGGAGCTAGCCCTTGACTCCCTTGGCTCCTTTTTCAATCACCTTATTGACACTGATTATACTCAGGATGACACGGGGGCCAGCCAAGCAGCTACAGAAGAGGTAACTATTATTTCGTCCGATTCAAATCCTTTGCCAAGACAAAAAATTCGATAGGTAACCCAGAAAGTAAGCTTTTCGCACCCCTTAGCTCATTTGGATCCTCACTTTCTTTTGAAGCAACAGAAGCACCATAACAGGCGACAAACTTGGACTAGTGGAGGTGAAGAGTTATCGTCTGGCTTACTGAATACTCCAGCTCCACGAAAACGGCAAAATGAGGTCTTTCCAAACTTAACTCTTTTTACCCCCTGGCGGGTCTCATTCGTCAGCCACTTAATCTTTTCAATTCAAACTTATGAGGAGGTTTCTCGCTCCTCCTTCGGTGATCCATCTCAAACCCAGCTACAGGATTTTAAGACTGCCCCTATGTAACATCTCTTTTGTTTTCTATCTCCTTATGCTCTTATACTTGTACTGATCTCTCATGAATCGTGTAGTGGAAAAGAAAAGCCTAACAAAAGGGCAGAGGTGACCAAGACGGCTGAAGACCCCAAAGTTCCTGAGCCGGAAAAACAAATTCCAGCATCTGATACCTCCATGGTACCACCCGACGAGCCTGTCCGTGATGATCTACCAGAGATTCCTGACCTCTCCAGCGACCAGACAAAACTCAATCCTTTGAACAATGAATCGTCAAGCCCACTTAAACCGTCATAAACTCATACTGATGATGTTACGATCATTGGCACCGGCTTTACAGAATCGGGAAATCCAACTGTCTTGGCTCAACACTCCGCTAAGCAGGAATTCATTGAAAAGAAGAAAGTGAGATTTGACGTTGCTCACTATTCTCACTTGAGCAGCAGTGAAGTACTCTCTGGCTACCTCAACCAAGTACATACCAGCTGCGATCTTGAAATCAATATGGTGAAATAGACGCATCAAAAATATGAGGTATGAATTCCGGCTTAAATACATTATGCATATCCTGTCAGCCCCCAAGTCTACTGTGTAGAATAGAATTGAATATGCTGTAGACTTAGAATAGCAATGAGCAAAAAGCATCTTTTGATAAAAAATCCTTCAAAAAGCCATTTTTCACTTAAACCAGATTTTAATGATCAACATTGCATCTGTAGCCCCCAAGGGACGGTTTAATCAGCATGAATAAACCGGTACTTATCAGCGTCAACGTTCTGGGAACGGGGGTCCCCAGACTTGCCTGCCTACATCCCGCTGCGTGGCTAAGCCAGCAGGCCGTACGACCCATCTTCATCAACAAGGCATCCAAGACCCTCGCGAGGGGCCAAGCCTCGCGAGGCAGACGACACAAGACCTCTTCTGGAGTGGCCTAGTCGGGTAGGCTCACGAGGAGCGGAGATGTCAAGGCGAGGCAAACCTCACGAGGCTCTCGTGACGTGAGCCATGACGATCGACACCAGGCGGGCGCCAGCGTGCACAGCATCCTTGTTTCCTCTTTGGTGCTAAGGAGGCCTGCGCAGGCAAGGAGTACCGAGGCATCAGGCAAAGGTTGCCATATCGGTGCAATAAGACCAGGACCAGAAGGACGGCAAGACGGAGGTCATCGTGGAGACCAAGACGGCGTCATCACCAGAGCCTTTCGCAGGCGGAGACCGCCTTTGTCAGGATAGCTTGTACTAGCTGTCCCCCTTCAAATTTGCCCTCCGTTTTTGGCTCCCTTCCCGCTCAATATTTGGGAAGAGGACCAGGGCCTCTATAAGTAGGACTAGCCACCACCATAGGCAAGGAGGACCATTTTAGACCATCTAGAACCACACAAGTTAGCCAGGCACAAGAACACCTCAACCTCAGGAGGCTGTTATTCCCATTGTATTGTTCATCATCAGCCCCAGAGGCAATCCACCACCACCACACTGGAGTAGGGTATTACACCACAACGGTGGCCCGAATCAGTATAAATCTTGTGTCTTTCTGTGTTGTGAGTTCGTCGAGTTCGTCCGCGAGATCTTAGCGAGCTAGGGCGTAGATCGGTGGGAGGAAAAGACTTCGCGCGCACCCCAGTGTTCGAACCTTAAGGGTTTGCCGGAACCCCACATCCGACATTTGGCGTGCCAGGTAGGGGTGCGCCGTAGCTTCCCCTCCGTCGATCTGTGCTCCGTCGCCACCGTGCTTCACCCACATGGCAGGCGCCCTGCCGCCGACTCCGACTGTTAGCGTTGACAATGGAGCCAGGGGCTCCGAGCCCTGGCCCCCGCCCTGCGGCGGGTGTAGTGGCCGCCCAAGTTCAGGCCGGAGATGCCGCCGCACTATGACGGCGCGGCGAACCCATCAGCTTTCCTGCTGGCATACGAGGATGCCATCCTTGAAGCCAGGGGTGATGACAAGGTCATGGTCAACTGGCTTCCCATGGCCCTCGCTGACGAGCCACGCGCCTGGCTGCTCAACCTTCCCGGATCCACGGTGGCATCTTGGGAGGAGCTCCGCGAGCTCTTCACTTCTCGCTACACAGTGCCGGCGCACCACGTAGTCGCAACCCTGCTGGGCGGCTCTCAAGCACCGCGGTCAGACCGCCATGCCAAGCCGTTCCTCCTTCAGATCAGGGCCACGTCCAGGCGCCCGGGGGCTCCACCAGGTTGGGCTCCGCCAGAGGCCGACCTCACCTTCGGCTCAGAAGACCACCCCGACTCCACCACCGGCTCCGGAATGCTCCCGGTGCTCTACACGCCCACCATCTGCAACGTGGCCATCACCAAGACCCTCATCGACGGTGGTGCTGGCCTCAACTTGCTCTTCACGGGAGCCTTCAGCCTTCTCCATGTGCCACTCGAGCGGCTCGGCCTCAGTAAGCCCTTCTCGGGAGTGGGTGGTGGAGCAGCCCACTCCCTGGGACAAATCCGCCTCCCTGTCACCTTAGGGACACGCGACAACTACCGCATCGAGCTGGTGGACTCACTACAAAAAAATACACTTCCGTGATGATACATGTTTGTCATAGTAGGCCGCCTTTTATGTCATGCATGTACATCCATGACAAATTTATGACAGAATCAACATAGTCATACATGTGCTGTCGTAGAAGTGTTCCATGACATTACCAAAATTATCATCACGGAAGTGTCCACTTCCATGACGATAAATCGCGCGTCACAGAAGTGCTTTCGTCAAGGGTGACCAACATGTGGCATCCACCATAACGGAACGCCGTTAAGCTATCGGGTCGGGTTTTGGATCCGATAACCCGTTAACAGCCCCGACCAATGGGGCTTTTCCACGTGTAAAATCATCATTGGCTGGAGGAAACAGGTGTCGGCTCATTGTCGGGACAGATGTCATCCACTCATTGGACAGAAGGCGCCTATGATACGTTGACACGTGGCACGGCCCGACAGAGGCCCATTCCTGTGAAAAGGCCGACCCGTTTGACTTGGTCAAAAGGTGGCGGGCCGGCCCATGGAAAGCCTGTTAACGACCTGTTCGCATATAGCCCATTTACAACCCGCTAACCCAAGGCCCGTTACGCCCTATCCGAATTAGGCCCAGTAGCGTCATCTTGGCCATCCAATATGATTCCAGCCCGTTTTCACTTCTGGCCCATGTATGGCCAATGACGTCTTTCGGCCCATATGAGGCCCTATGTAACTCTTGGCCTATTAACGACCCCTGGTGAAACTGGCCCATAATGAACAGTGTATCACTTTACACCCATTAACGGCCGGTGGTGAAACTGGCCCGTAATGAACTGTGTATCACTTTATAGCCATTAAAGGCCCGTTATTCCGTTGGGCCATCTCCAGCCCATGTTATCTTTTGGCCTTCTCAGAGCCCATTTATTCTTGGGCTCATTTCCAGCATTCGTTTACTTACAGCCCGTTACTGTCATTTTCTGCTTGTGGGCCAAATTCAGCCCGTGGTTACAGTCGGCCCGTTTGTGGTCCGTTAATACGTTGGGCTGTTTCCATAGCGTCATCAAATACGGCCTATTAACGATGGCCCGTTATGGTTGGCCCATGAACGGACGATTCCAACTCTAGCCCGTTTACGGCCAGAATGCGGTCTGTTTGGCCCATGTTTGGCCAATCGATCATACGGCCCGTATAAGGCCCATTGATGATACAGCCCGTAGAAGGCCCATTGTTTCTATGGCCCGTAGAAGGCCCACTATTTCTACGGCCCGTAGAAGGCCCACTGTTTATATGGCCCGTAGAAGGCCCACTGTTTCTACGGCCCGTAGGAGGCCCAGTGTCACTACAGTAAATATTAGCCCATGGTTATTGTGGCCTAGTTTTAAAAAATAGGTTATTGCAGCCACTAGCAAACCGCAGAAAAAGAACTGCACTGACTACAAGCAAACAAATAAACAAGACAACAAGGAAATAAATAAGCAAGCAACTTACACTAGGCTATCACGACTATTACACATATTACATCCACTGGGCATCAAAGTTCGCCACCAGTGCAAATATAGGGAACACAGCAGCATATAAACGCCGCAGCAAAACAAGTCCAGAACTGAAACCACTTCAGAAGAGCTCAAGAAACAATATCCTGGGTACCCATAATGCTGGCAAGATGCTTAGCAAGCTTATTAACTTTCTCTTGTTTGGCGCTTAAGTCCTCCAGCGCTTGCTGTTGCACCAGAAAGTATGCATCTGAATTCTGCAGGGACTTCCTCAGTCCTTCGGCTTCCTGTCGCATAACATCTGATCGATGTCTTTCAACTTGAAGTTGAGACTCAAGAAGCCGAACTGATTCAGGCAACGAGTTCGAAGAGCTGGTGCCAGCAGTGGTAGCCAGTAACTCGAACACTACATCAAGACAGGACTTTGGGGTTGTCTCAGTGTCTTCAATATAGTTTTTATCAGCTTTCTTGGAGACCAACAGGGATGTCTCACTATCTTGAACCTTATCTGCATTACTTCCTTTACCATTGCATAACAGGGTACTCTTCTCCAATATTTTATCCGCGTTCTAAAAGAGAAACAAACAAACACATCTCAGGTTTACAATGTAGTATATGAAACTCATTTTGGTAAACCAGTTCAGTAGTAAGGTGGACAGGATAACAGCATGAAACAAACATATATCTATGTAGTATGGTCACTGTATGGTCTATATCATTCTAGTTTATGTTGCCAAATCAAGATAGATACAGTTCGAATCATATCTATTTAAGACAAAGCAGCATAGACAGAATATAAGTGTGGGAAACTACACAGCAATAACAACACTTGTAATGTGCATGGCATGAGAACATAACTGTTTATTCAATTGAAACTGAAATCAACATAGAGCAAGTTACAACAGCAAACAGCCAAACACGTTGAAGAAACAGGTTTAAAACATACCTGTTGCGCCATTGGAGTTTCAATTGCATCCTTCAAATTTGAAATTAGTTGGTATCAGTAAATACAGTGATGCAAGAGCAAAGTAGTATGAACCATAGCTACGGAACCTGACCTGAGAACAATTCTTCTTCTGCTTTAAGCGTTGACTTCGGGTTCGGAGTGGTGGTCCTCGTGATTTGGGCACTGCAGTTGCCTTACTAACTGCTCGTGTTTGGGTGCTCTGTGGTGGAGACGGTGTTGTGTCAACGGGAACTGGGTGTCTATCTGCTGGGGTTGGGGTTAGAAGGGGTGTAGCTGGTTCTCTGTCCAACTGGGTAGGGGTACAATCTGCATGAGTGTGGGTTATGTGTGGTGGGGCTGGTTCTTGGGCAAGTACAACCGTGGTTCTATCTGCATCGACAGGTAGCACGATCTTTTCTGAAGACCGTGTTTTTACTCCCACAGATACTGCCATCACTCCCTCCAATTGAAATGGCTGATAAACAAGAAAAGTAATTGAATGTACAGACATTGTAAGATAGACAGGTGCAATGGATAGTAGGGAAGAAAACAGGGCATGAAATAATTCACATTTATGTTGTCTAAGCAAACAGAATAGCAGGACATAATTTCACATATATGATGGCTAATTAAACAGGATAGCATGACACAATTTCACATGTATGATGGCTAACTAAACAGGATAGAATGACATACTTCAAAATATGATGACTATGTAAACAGGATGACATGATATAACTATACGATGTGTCTATTAAAGTGGTTGGCATGCCATAAATCACAAACATGCCGTCGATGGAAACATGATGGCATGATATAATTCACGGATAGAATGACATAATTTAAAATATGATGACTATGTAAACAGGATGAGATGATATAACTATATTATGTCTTTAGAAAATGGGTTGGCATGCCATAATTCAGATACATGCTGTCTATGTAAACATCATGGCATGACATAATTCAAATATATGATTTATATACTAAGGAAGTGAGCAGAGGGCAATCGCATATATGATGTGTCAACTAAGGAGATGGCATTCAATATTGTGTATATGATGTAAAAACTAAGCATTGCAATACAACATATGCATTATATGAGTAATATAACCCTGCCAAGTTTGAGCATACACCTCAGGGGGATAATAGGACTGGTCATCTGCCTCTGAATCCTCCTCTGAAGAGCTATCTGTAACCAGCAAGATATCTGCTTCAGCAGGTAGCATTGTCTGCTCTGAAGACCTTGTTTTCACTCCAGATTTCTCCATCACCAATTCAAATGGCTGATGCACAGGAAGAGCAGTTGAATATACAAACATTGTCGACAAAAGCAATGAGAAATACAAAAAAAGGACGGCATGATATAATTCACATATATGACGCTTGCCTAAACAGCATGGCATTGCATAATTCACATACATAATGCCTTGCAACAAGATAACATTGCATAATTCACATATATAATGTCTTGCAACAAGATGGCATTGCATAATTCACATATATGGTAATTAGACACTAAACAGGTGGCATTCACACAAAGCATGTCTAAACTAAGCAAATGACATAGCAATGCAAGATACCATACGCACGATATGAGCAACATAACCCTGCCAAGTTAGGGCATGCACCTCGGGGGGGGGAATATGACTGGTCATCTGTCTCTGAATCCTCCTCTGAGGAGCTATCGGTAACCAGCAAGACATGCGCTTCGTCAGATAGCATTGTCTGCTCTGAAGACCTTGTTTCCACTCCAGATTTTTCCATGACCGTGCCGAATGGCTGATGCACAGGAAGAGTAATTGAATGTACTAAAATTGTTGACAAATTTAACACGTAATAAAAAAATGATGGCATGATATAATTCACATATAAGATGACTGGCTAACCAGGGTGGCATTGCAAAATTCACATATATGATGCCTGGCTAGACAAGATGGCATTGCATGATTCACATATACGATAAAGAAACTAAACAGATGGCATTGACACAAAGCATGTCTAAACTAAGCAGATGACATCTTTAATGTATACAGTAAGCAATGCAAGGCACCATATGCATGATATTACCAACATCAGCATGCCAAGTTAGAGCGAAGACCTCATGGGGTAAATAGGAGTGGTCTTCTCCTTCTGAATCCCCCTCAGAACAGTTATCTTCCTCTTGATTACGATCCGAAATGGGTGGAGGGGGGCTGCCTTTGCGCCCACCATGGAACGACGTCTGCATGAAATTTTATTGCCACGCAAGGCTCGTCTCTTTTGCTCTACATGATCAGTTCCATTGTGTACAATAACTGGCATGCATAGGAATAAAACATAGTGAGATTATGTAAGGAGTGCATGCACAAATCCAGAGTGATGGTAGCAAACTGTGGATAGACCCAAAACCAATGATAGCAGGCAGATAATAGCTTTAGTTAAAAAATACAGATAATGGCTCCTTTAATGTTTGTTTGCACCCAACATGAAACTCATAGTAGACACCGGAGATTAACCAGATAGTAGACAGATAGTACTGATTGCTGCCCCAATATGTACCCCACAACCATTTAAAAACTCAAGTTTCAGCATTAGTTTGGACCTGACTCGGAGTCTAATAGGTGAACACGACGATAATGTAGCATGTCATCATATTAAGCAACGCATAACGTAAGCAAACACGGAAGAGTGCGACCTCTCTTGCGGACCCGTGTAGTCCTCAAGGTCATCTGCTCAGTTGATGATGGTAATGCAGTTGCCGTGGCTGCCGGCGGCGGGGAAGAAGATCTGAGGCGGCGAAAGACAGTCTGGAGAGCGGATCCCTGTTGTGGTGAACCCTTCCGTCGTTGGAGCAGCTGAGCTGGGGTGGAACACAGCGCCGCAGGAGCAGGACAAACCACACAAGGTTTTCTTTGACACATATCTGTAACAGAAGTAATTGAGTAAGGGCTTGTTTGAATTTGAGGATTCTAACAATGCAGGGATAGGAAATAGACAGGAATAGGATAGGAATGCACGTGCAAAATAGAGAATTTAAAAACACAAGATTTCTGCCAATCTGGGTGTTTGATTCACAACAATTGGAAGATCACAGGATGCAAAAAAGCATGGTGAGATTAAGTCAAACCACAAGAAAATGTACGGTTATAATGCTATTATGCTACTATCTCTTAGTCTTGTGCTTGATGAATAGGAATATGAAAAGGAGGAGAAGTGGAAATTAGAATTCCTACAGTTTTTCTTTCCAGGAGACACTAAAGGAACAAATCCTACAGTTTTCCTTTGCTCCATTCCTTTGCACCAAATTCATGAAAAGTAGTACCATAGGAAACTTTCCAATTCCGATGTTTTTCATTCACTTTTCCTTTCAAGCACTGGCGATTCTAGTAGGCAGGCTTGAGCAAGGAAAATCCTACACTAAAAAATGTTTTTGTGCTACTTCTATTACTTTGGACCCAGGCCATTGCCATACTAGCTCAACTCCCAGGCCCATCGACAAATGCACAGCTCAAACGCGCAGAGATAAAAAATGATGGCGTTCAAGAGAGTCCATCACGGATAGCTAAGTTGACTGGTACCTCACTACTTGTCATATAGTAGGATAAAATAATCGCATTTCCCGTTACTACGAGTGCTCAGTGGACAATATATATAACATGTAGAGTAAAAAAGAGATGCAACAAGTGTACAACCTCTTTGGCGAAGACATGTCGATCTCAGCGTGATTGGGTTGGCCGGTGAGGATGCTCCGGTTGACTTGGCTGTCGGAGGAGGGGAAGAAGATCTTAGGCGTCTGGAGATGGAGCCCGAGGTACTGCTCCACTGTGATGGAGGGTTTCGTTGTTGGTGCAGCTCCGGTGAGTTGTACGACGCCGAGGCTGAAGCAAGACAAGAGAGACAATGAACAACGTTAACCTGAGTGGAATTATAATAGCATCTCCAAAACATGACGTAAAATACATAACCACAAAGTGCTAGATGTAAAATACATCAGCCGCTCATCTCTGAACTTAACTGTCGAAACTGAATTTAACTGTCGAAACTGAACTTAACTGTCGAAATTGAACTTAACTATCGAAACTGAATTTTGCTGTCGAAACTAAATTTTGTTGTCGAAACTGAATGCACTAGCAAGGTGAGGCTACACGTCGGTCGACTGACTTTTTCATCTCTGGTCAGTCAATTTTTCAGCCATTGGATACGAAATCAAGGGCCTGTGGTTCATATTCAACCTCCACCCCCTGAGCCGGCCAAACAGCAGCCCCCCGCCGCCCGCGGCCGGCGATGCGCCGCCCCGCCCGCCCCGAAAACACTCCCCACCGCCGGTCCGCCGCTGCCAGCAGCCGGCGGTGCGCCGCCCCGCCCGCCCCGAAAACACTCCCCACTGCCGGTCCGCCGCCGCCCCGGCCATCCCTCTAGGCCCCCCGTGCCGAGCTTTTTCTCCGGCGATCCCCACACCACCGCCCCGCCAACGCCCCGCCACCGTCGGCGACCACCGCCCCCATCCTGAACCCTAAGATAGATAGTGGGGTACCTCTCCGGCGAGCCCCCCTCCCCGCTGCGGCTGGTTCTTCCTTCACCCCGACGGCATCAGAGTGAAGTGTAGCTAAATCGGAGCAGCATCGCAAGCAAGAGCAAGAGCGAGAGCAGCAGCGCGAGCAAGAGCAATAGCAAGAGCAGACCAGACAGGGGACCGAGAGCAAGAGCAGAGCAGTAGCGCGAGCGAGAGCTAAAGCAGCAACAGGTCCTACTGATGTGGACGTCGCCGCCGAGGGAGCGCCGCCGTGGAGGAAGTGGCCGGCGACGCCGCCGTGGATGGAGCCGCGCCGTGTCGGATTGGGACCGAGCACCGGCAGCACCGTGAGATCGAATCAAGAAGAAAATGTGGCGATTAGTGTACAACCTCTTTGGTGGCGCCGATTAGGCCGCAGCTTCGTCCGAGGAAACGGTGATGATGATGCTCTTCCGGTGGTGCAGGTGAAGACGGCGGTGTGGGAATGGAGGTGGCGCGAAAGACGAGGGGAATGTCGGGGCAGCTCCTTGGAGGTGGAGGACGGGGTGGCTAAACCGGCGAGACGATGAGATCGACGATGGATCCTCATCCGGTACGGTGGATGAGGGACGTCGAGGTGTTGCTGTGGACGACGTCGTCAGGGAAGAGGCTCCGGCTGGGTGGCGGACGGAGCAGGGTGTGGGGTTTCGTCGCGGGTTTTCGCGGCCTCTGTGTACGAATGGGTGGGCGGATGGGATGGTAGTGGGGAACCATGGCTTAGATACGCGCTTGTCCGAAATGTGGGGTAAGTTACGAAAGTACCCCCACCGATTTGAGGCGGTTCTTTCGGTTCAGGGGTACCACGGGCATTTCGCGTGTCGGGATTTCACAGGAGGTGGGAGTTTTCGCGCGCGTTGTAATTTTGGAATAGCAAGGCGTGGGTTGAAATGGAGGGAGTTGTCGGAGCACAACGAGACAAAGATATATCTTAAATATTTCGGGCTAGCAAGGCGCGGGTTGAAGAGGCGGGAGTTTCGCAGCACGATAAACAGAGATGCTAGCTTGAATTTTCGGCATAACAAGGCGCGGCTTGAAATTTCGGAAGAACAAGCATAACGTGTACAAAAAAAGCAATTTGCACCTCAACACGCACAACACACTCACAAACACCATTTAGACTAGATTAAGGTACACGTGCAGTGCACGCATGAGATTTGGCAACCAAATTATGAATAAATACCACATTATAGCATGCAAGCTTTGAGTCATACATGCATGATGTAGATGTTCGTTTAATTCTTATAGTTCATTTCATTCAAAATCATCTAGTTTTTATAAGAAAGCTAATCTATTTTAAGATTCATGGAATTATGCGTCGTAAGACATAAAGTAAAAACAAATAATGGCAAATCATGTAGAAAAACATTTGGGGAATTCTGATACGGAAGATTCTAGAACAAATAAGAAGTGCTTGTGTTTTGATGTTTGTGCATTATGCTTAAGTTCAACCATGGAGTCTTCTAGATTATACATGTGGCGAAATCTGGTGGAATCTAGATGATATCCAACGGACAGTAGTGCTCAAATCCAACTGGCGAAATATAATATATATATATATATATATATATATATATATATGTATGTATATATATATAGTGTTACTATTCATCACCCAGGTTATTCTTCCCCCGAGGTAATCTTACGATCGCTTCCTAAATAAATTACGTTTACAATATAAATAGTTACATACATATTGATTCAATATGTAAAATTTGGTATAAAAAAATAGGTTATAAGACCAGAAAAAATCATATTTTATGTATGTTTTACACTATGTTCTTACATTCGTAATTTTACGTAACATAAAATACTTTTTATGGCAAGTACATATTTTTTACGTTCTCTTTCTATGTATGAAATAAGACAAAATTTACGAAACGTAAAAATACGTTGCATTGATGTCAAAATAAAGAGGGGGTGAAGAATAACTATTCCTCACCCAGGGTGATGAATAACGCGACCCTATATATATATATATTCCTCACCCAGGGTGACGAATAGCGCAACCCTAACATATATAGCTAATACACCCACATTAATTATGTATCCAACATTCCCCTCTCATCATCCATGCCTTCCGCTTCATCTCTCAGACGCGTGCACAATGGCGAAGACAGGGGGCAGTAAGGGCCCTGCCCCCTCCTCCCTAACATCACTATATATCAAGGTTAATATGAACGTGATCATTAGACAATTGTTGATAAAAATGGTTTAAGTTCATGAATTGACCCTCCTCGTAAAGGATTAGCAATGCTTGGCCCCCTAGCTCATTTATTTTTCATGGCTCCGCCACTGCGCGCATCAGTGCATGTGTTCGCCCCCTCTCTCTAAATATCGATCTCGCACTTGTGCATTCCTTCATAGTCTCCCTCCACTCGGCCCCTTGCACCATCTTCTAGCCCCCCACCGGATTTTGCCACATGTACAATCTAGCATACTCCATGGTTGAACTTAAGCATAATGCACAAACCTCAAAACAACAGTGGTTCTCTTTTGTTCTAGAATCTTCCGTATCATAACTGCCCAAACTTTTTTCTAGTTGAATTGCCATTTTTTTACTTTATGCTTTACAACGCACAATTCCATGAATCAAAAAATAGATTAAGGGCTTCTTTGATTCAAAGGATTCTTAAAGGAATTTTGGAGGATTCTAATCATTAGGAATTTTTCCTATCTTGGTTGTTTGATTCGTAGGATTGTAAACTATAGGAATTTTTCCATATGATTCATTTGCACTAGATTTCATAGGAAACATCCCATCCACTCAAACCTCTTTGAAAGAATTCTGCATTTTTTCTATGCACAATCAAACACTTGTACAATCCTGTAGGATTCAAGATGACATTGCACTATAATCCCATGTTTTTCCTATTCCCGTGTTCTTAGCTTTTTTATAAAAACTAATTGATTTTGAATGAGATGAACTATAAGAATTAAACGAAGGGCTACATCAGGCATATATGACTCAGAGCTTACATGCTATAGTGTGGTATTTATTCATAATTTGGTTGCAAAATCTGATGCGTGCAATGCACGTGTACCTTACTAGTACTTTGAGTATGTGCAAAACACGTAAATTAGAATACCAATGGCACGCTACACAGTGTCTCTCTTACAGTTCATGAAGCCACGTGGCACATGTGTAGGCGTTGTCGCGACCTCCTTCCATGGATTGATCACACTGATGTGCTGCTGGTTCCAGAAGAATGTACTCGTCCTTCCTGAGCTATACTGGCGGTACATGCACGAAGCCAAGATGTGCACGCACGCCATGCACACACTCATTCCTCGCACGCACACGCGGGTACGCGGGTACCCGGCTTACAACCTCATGAAGATGCCAGGGAGCAAGGGTGTCCTCACCATCAAGGGGGACACTAAGGAGGCCGTGACGGCGCTCAGGCTCGCCTTCAAGACCGCGACAGTAGCACAACCCGCCGACGCTGGTGCCCCCGCGGCCAGGGAGGCCACACCTAGAATAAGAAGCAGTTGTGCACCCAAGACAAGGCGGAAACCAAGCAGGTATCGGTCAACGAGGACGGGTCTTCAGGAGCCACCTTTACCATAGGAGCCGGCCTTGACCCGGAACAAGAAGAAGCCTTGGTGAGGTTCTTGCGCGCGAACAAGGAGATATTCGCGTGGGAGCCCAATTAGCTGGTAGGGGTCCCAAGGGAGGTGATCCAGCATCATCTAAGGGTATGCCCCAACATCTGCCCCGTGAAGCAGCGAGCAAGACGGTAGTCCACTGAGAAGCAAGCCTTCATCGTCCAAGAGACACGCAAGATGGAAGCGGCAGGTGCCATCCGAGTGGTTCGATACCCCGAATGGCTGGCGAACCCTGTCGTAGTGCTAAAAAACGGGAGAAGTAACGGATGTGCATTGACTTCACCAATCTTAACAAAGCCTGCCCCCAAGATCTGTTCCCACTCCCGCGCATTGACCAGATTGTCGACTCCACCGCCGAGTGTGACCTGCTGTGCTTCCTGGATGCGTTCTCAGGGCACCATCAAATCAAGATGGCGGTGGAAGATGTGGAGAATATGGCCTTCCTGACATCATGTGGGGTGTACTGCTATACCTGCATGCCCTTCGGGCTGTGCAATGCGGGCGCGACCTTTCAGCGGTTGATGCACATTGCTCTGGGGCGGTAGTTCGGGAGAAATGCAGAGGCCTACATCGATGACATAGTGGTCAATTCTCGCGAGGCGAGGACATTGATTCAAGACTTGGAGGAGACCTTCGAGAGCCTACGCCAAGTGAACTTGAGGCTCAACCCAGAGAAGTGCGTGTTCGGCGTCCCCTCTGGCAAGCTGCTGGGATTCCTTGTATCCCACAGAGGGATCAAGGCTAACCCAAAGAAGATCAAGGCCATCGAGGACATGAGCCCACCACAGACCCTCAAAGAGATGCAAAAGCTAGCTGGGTGGGTGACCGCGTTAGGGCGTTTCATCTCCAAACTAGGAGAGCGCGCCTTACCTTTCTTCAAGCTCATGAAGAAGAAGGGCCCGTTCGAGTGGAACCCGGAGGCCGACCGGGCCTTCCAAGACCTCAAGAAATACCTTACTAGCCCCCCGGTGATGGTGGCACCGCGGCCCCTCGAACCTCTGGTACTCTACCTTGCTGCCACCCCGTACTCGGCCAGCGCGGTGTTGGTGGCAGTTCGGGAGGAGCGCCAAGCCAAGGGCGCATCGCGCCAAGCCAGGGCTGAAGTGGCGCGGGGTCAGGAAGGCGCAGCAAAGGCGTCAGCAGTGGAAGGCCAAGCTTAGCTGGGCGGCATCGCAGAAGCCCCTGAGGACAATCAGGTCTCAGGGATCCTCCCACCTCATGATATTCCCCGATCTCCGCATGACCCGAGCCTTGACAGTGTGTCGGCCCTCTTCGAACACCCTGTGTACTTCGTCAGCACTGTACTATGGGACGCAATGGCACGCTACCCCATGCCCCAGAAACTCCTACTCGCACTCCTGGTGGCCCTACGCAAACTGCGACACTACTTCCAAGGCCACCCCATCAAGGTCGTCTCAGCCTACCCATTGGAGAGGGTACTTAGGAGCCCTAACTCGGCCGGAAGGGTCACTGAGTGGAACATCGAGCTGCAAGCATTCCAGTTGGAGTTCAGCACTACCGGGGTCATCAAAGGGGCCGCACTCGCTGACTTTGTGGCAGAATGGACGGATGCCCCGATACTCGAGGAAGGAGAAGACCTATCCACCTCCCCAGGGAGTGAGGCCCCGGATGGCTGGGTCATGTATTTCGATGGCGCCTTCGCGCACCAGGGCATGCAGGCTGGAGCGGTGCTCATCTCGCCCACCCAGGGTAAGCTCTACTACGCCGTGCAACTCTGCTTTCAGCACGGCGAGAAGGTCTCCAAAAATATCGCAGAATAAGGAGGCCTCATAGTTGGCCTGAAGGCTGCGGCGGCTCTAGGGCTGAAGTGCCTCACTGTCAGAGGCAACACACAACTCCTCGTCAACTTCTCCAACAAGGTGTACGAGCCGAAGGACGAGCATATGGAGGCCAACCTCGTGGAGGTGCGCAAGATGGAGAAACAATTCTCGGGCCTGGAGCTGCAGCACGTACCCCGGGGCACCAACAAGGAGGCCGACGACATCGCCAAGAGAGCATCCAAGAAGCAACCGCAGGAGCCAGGCGTCTTTGAGGAGCGGCTCTTCAAGCCATCAGCTGCGCCACCTCTTTCAAGCATGATTCAACCTCGGGAGGAGCTCCCCCAGCCTCCGGCCATAGGAGCCCCAGCCTGTGGCCCGACCTCAGGAGCTCGGCTGCTCTTGGCGCTCGAGCCCCGGGAGCAATGCTGGACCAAAGAATTCAAGGAGTACTTAACGCACGGGACGCTGCCGGAGAAGGAAGAGGAGGCGGAGCGCGTGGCCCGGCAAGCCACGGCATAATGTATCCAAGACGGCAAGTTATACAGGAAACGACCGAACGATGTCACGCTGCGCTGCATATCCAGCGATCAAGGAAGGGAGTTGCTGATTGACATACATGGCGGGGACTGCAGACACCACTCGTCATCCCGAACCCTTGTCGGCAAGGTGTTCCGCAGTGGATTCTACTGGCCTACAACACTCAACGACGCAGCCGAGCTGGTGAAATCCTGCGAAGCTTGCCAGTTCCACGCCAAGCAAATCCACCAGCCAGCTCAGGGTCTTCAAACCATCCCACTCACATGGCCTTTCGTGGTCTAGGGACTGGATATACTAGGCCCGTTCTCTCGGGCGCCAGGGGGCTACCGCTACCTCTACGTCGCCATGGACAAATTCACCAAGTGGGCGGAGGTGGAAGCCGTCCGTACCATCTCGGCCGGCTCTGCTGTCAAGTTCATCAAGGGCCTCATAAGCCGCTTCAGGGTCCCCAACCGCATCATCATAGATAATGGTTCGCAGTTTACTAGAAACCTCTTCAAAACCTACTGTGCTATCCTTGGAATGCAGATCTACTACACTTCGGTGGCCCACACCAGGAGTAATGGTCAGGCCGAATGTGCTAACGCGGAGGTCCTGAGGGTCCTCAAGACCAGGACCTTCAAGAAGAAGCTGGAGGCCTGCGGTAGGGGCTGGGACGACGAGCTCCAGTCCGTACTGTGGTCCATTCGAACCACCGCCACCAAGCTAACGGGGGAGACTCCATTCTTCCTCATCTACGGAGTTGAAGCGGTCGTTCCTCACAAGGTCAAGCATCGTTCCGCACGGGTCCTGGCGTTTGAAAAAACGCAGTAGGAAGCCACGCGGGGGATGGACCTCATGCTGGGGGAGGAACGTCGCCGCGAAGCTGTGCTACGGGCGGCGAAGTACCAGCAAGCATTGCGGCGATACCATTGCCGCAACGTCCGCTCCAGGACACTCGAGACGGGCGACCTAGTCCTGAGGCGGGTCCTCTCTAGGGAAGGGCTACATAAGCTTTCACCAATGTGGGAGGGCCCGTTTAAGGTCGTACACATCTCCAGGCCTGGCGCCGTGCGCCTGGAGAAGATGGGGTACCAATCCAAAACGCTTGGAACATCCAGCACCTTCGGAAGTTCTACCCGTGAAGCAAGGCCCAGAGCCTGTGAAGCAGGGCACAAAGCCTATGAAGCAAGGCCCAGAGCCTGTGAAGAAAGGCCCAGAGCCTGTGAAGAAGGCCCGCTGCCTGTGAAGAATCGCCGCCCGTGACACTCTCACATAATAATGAGTTGGGGCTATACACGCCCCGGAGTCTCAGGAGTGCCGGCCTCAGGCCCTGGGGCTCCCGCCCACGCCTAGTGGCAGCACTTAGCTCCGCGCTGGTGAGAAGAATTGAAGACTAGATTAGGTGCCGGACGCGACTTTTCATTTGCTTTCCATAGTTGGCTTGCTTTTCCTTAATTGAAGTTTGCTTTTGGCGTTCCTTGCTTTTCACCTCTCACTTCATTTTTTCGGCTCGGGTTTGCTCGCGTTCTCTCTCTCGCATGCCTCGCAAGGGGGCTAGGCAGGTGCCCTCGCGAGCATTTTTTCTCCCTTCTCTGCCTTCTCGCAAGCCACCCTCGTTCGAGCCCAAAAGCTGGTGTGCTTCTCCTAGTCCGTGCCCCTCGGGTACCGCGACGCAGAGCGCCAGGTCATGGCCAGGGTGAACGACAAATCTTTTAGCGCACTTCCTAACGAGTTTTTGCAGTTCTCGAGCGAATGCAGGCCGCCGAGGCAAGCTGGGCATGAGGAAATGAGCGCCTCGTGAGGAAGAGGACATCCCGAATATACCAGGTTAAGTTACCTTCGCATGAAGTAACGACACAACACGGGAACAACACACATAGTGCAACAACCAAGGAACTATAGTTCGATACACGTCCCCTGGGCCCATATTGGATTCATTCTTGATGCAGGAAAAAGAGTAAAACAAAACTAGCATTGCAGCAATCCGCGGAGGCAGACCCCTAGCAGCACCCCGAGCCTAGCCGGATCCTTCTTCGCGCTTCACGGAGGTGCGATGAAGAGATGACCACCTGCCGCCTTCAAAGCGGGCGCGGTGGCGCGACGACTGGTCGTTGCCACTGCTGCTGGAGCTGTCACCGGAGGAAGAGCCGGCGTAGCTGGACAAGACACAGCCGCCCCCGAGGGCGGGCTCGCCCTCATCCTCGTCGCGACCGCCCTCGAGACCGAGCACCTCCTCACCATTGTTCTCCTCGGGGCAGCACCCGGCGCGGGGACCATCTTCCCCAAACACCCTCAGGTAGAGGGTCAATCCACCATCGTACTTGAAGTGGAGGGTGCACCGCCTGCCCAAGCCGTGTGCGTGGGCGAACGTCTGCCAGCCGCGAGCCAGAGCTATGTTGCAAGCGGCGGAAGTCGCGACTGCAATCCAAGACGCCTTGCTACAGCAACCATCCGCTTGCAGCCAGAGTCCGCCTAGACCGGAGGCCGGCAACTCGTCGGGGAAGAAGCGCGGAAGTGGGAGACAGTTGCCGGCCGGATTCTCTGACCAGACGACAAACTCTGGCGACACTTCCATCATGTGGAAGCGCGGACGGGATTGCCGCACCACCAGAGCACGCCTCCCCTCATCAACTGGATCACCATGGCTGGCACAACCCCCTCCGCGTGCCGAGGCACTGCTCTGACGGTGGGCCGCGGCAAAGGACGCGATGCGCTTGCACGGACGGCCACGTCCACGCTTGGGCGCCAGGGAGCCGGGTCCCTCGCGAGGGGACTTTCCCTTCTCGGCGGTGGAGAACTTCCTTCGTGGCGCCATTGGTGGCACTGCAAGCAATGGAGCAAAGAAGAAGCAAGCAAGCGAGGAAGAGATGGGCGACGGGGGCTCCGCCCCCCTCCCCATTTAAAGCAAGGGAAGGCCAACCGGCGCCTCCCACAATCGCAGGTAATGATGGTTTTCCTTGCGTGCCGTAGAGACTTGTCGAGTCGTGCAGTTGCTGAGACAGCGTGGGGAAGCGGAGACGCCCGCATCCGATCAACCGCCACACGTCAACCAAGGCCGCAGGCTTTTAGGGGCCTGCGGTGTTTCGTACTTGACCCTTGACTTTGCCGTGCAGCCAAGCCCGAGCGCACCTTGGGCCCGGGGCTACTGTCGGCGTTTTGGGATCGGGGGTCCCCAAACTTGCGTGCCTGCGGCCCACTGTGTGGCTAAGCCAGCAGGCCGTACATCCCATCTTCATCAACAAGGCATCCAAGACCCTCGCGAGGGGCCAAGACTCGCGAGGCGGATGACACAAGACCTCCTCTGGAGTGGCCTAGTCGGGCAGGCTCATGAGGAGCGGAGATGTCAAGGTGAGGCAAACCGCACGAGGCTCTCGTGACGTGAGCCATGACGATCGACACCAGGCGGGCGCCAGCGTGCGCAACGTCCTTGTTTCCTCTTTAGTGCTAAGGAGGCCTGCGCAGGCGAGGAGTACCGAGGCATCAGGCAAAGGTTTCCATATCGGTGCAACAAGACCAGGACCAGAAGGATGGCAAGACGGAGGTCATCATGGAGCCCAAGACGGCGTCACCACCAGAGCCTTTCGCAGGCGGAGACCGCCTTTGTTAGGATAGCTTGTACTAGCTGCCCCCCTTCAAATTTGCCCGCCGTTGTTGGCTCCCTTCCCGCTCAATATTTGTGAAGAGGACCAGGGCCTCTATAAGTAGGACTAGCCACCACCATAGGCAAGGAGGACCATTTTATACCATCCAGAACCACACAAGTTAGCCAAGCACAAGAAAACCTCAACCTCAGGAGGCTGTTCTTCCCATTGTATTGTTCATCATCAGCCCTAGAGGCAATCCACCACCACCACACTAGAGTAGGGTATTACACCACAACGGTGGCCCGAACCAGTATAAATCTTGTGTCTTTCTTTGTCGCGAGTTCGTTGAGTTCGTCCGTGAGATCATAGCGAGCTAGGGCGTAGATCAGTGGGAGGAAAAGACTTCGCACGCACCCCAGTGTTTGAACCTTAAGGGTTTGCCGGAACCCCAAATCCGACAATCAGTGTTTCCATATCAGAACTTACTCATGTAGCCCCATGAGCCAGCTGTGGTTGTCCATGGCACTGGCGGGTCATCATAAAGTAGTGTTGCTTGCAAAGTGCTTGGGACTTAGTCATATAAATCAATGTAGGAAGAACTCTTCGGTAGGCATTAGCCCCCAAGTGCCAAGTGTTGTTGCTTGCAAAAGGCTTGGGACTTATATTCCTGTAACCCGAATGTAAATGTGTTTGTAACTCTGTGTTCGTACAGGAGGCCACCGTTGAACTTCAATCACAATTGGCTGATGCAAAGACCCGGCTGGAGATTCAAGATTCTAAGACCCGGAAAGCCGATTTAAAATTCAAGTTTAGTCTGGAGGAAACGGAAAAGCTGAAGACCGATTTTCATGCTGAAAGAAACTCCTGGGCCGAAGAGAAAAATGCTCTAACACAGCGCGCCGAAAAAGCTGAAGCTGATCTGGAAAAGGTGACCTCTGAGCTTACCGGTTTAAAACGCCGGGTGTCTCAGATGGTTTATGCTATCTTTGGTAAGTCGCCATGTGAATATTGAAATTGAATCTCTTCCGTGATGGTATAAACCACCACTAATTACATCCATGATTGTCACACAGGTCCAAGGAGCAGTAATCTGAATCAAGATGTGCTGGTGAAGTTTAAAGCCATATATACGTTGGTTGAACAGCTATATACTGGAACTGAGCGCACACTAGCCACAATTTATCCAACAAATCAAGGACCCAACCTGCTAAGCGACGTGTTGAAAAAAATCAATTCTGCCTGTGAGGATTCAAGAGATAAAATGGTCATGTGCGAGAGCCGGTGCCGTGACGGCCTTGAGCCGTGCCAAGGCATGGTATCCAAGCTAGACCCGGCCGAGGTAGCTACCGGGTATCCGAGCCTGAAAGAATATGGCACTCCTTTTGATCAGCAAGACTTCGCCGCCTGCGTTAAAGAAATTTGTCCTCATGCGACAGTAATTGCTGATGAAACCAATCTCTCAAAATATCAGTCGGCTTATGATGTAGAGAACCAGAAGATGTCCACGCCATCTTATAAAGTGATGGATCTGATTCCTCCAATTCGTAAGCATACTTTCGCCCCCAAAGTTGACCCGTCGAACGTTATAGATGATGAAGCTAAATTCCATGCCTTACGTGGCATTGATTGGTCAACACCAAACTTCCAGACGGCGGAGGAGGATGAAGAACTGGAGAAGGATGATCCGGAAGGCTCAAGTAAGAAAGGCCAAGATGAGTAATCCGTCGAGCGTTTTATATATTTGATTGTTTGAAAACACTTGATCTTGTTTGGCTCACGAAGTCATGTAATATGCCAGTAAACTTTGATCTGTCGTGCCATCATGCACGTTTTTTGCTTTATGCTACATCATTTGATCCGCCATTTAAGGAGCGTATCACTTTATTCTTATGATATCATCAATTTATGCAGAAGGAGCTTTATCATGATCTTGCACACATGTAAATCACAAGTGCCCCGGCGGTTTACTGCGGGGCAGGTAATAATACCATATATAAACCACTAGCAACTAAAAATAGGTCATAACCAGGGCCGGTTTAACCATGACTAAATATATATGAAATATCATACCTGTGATATGTGATTGAGCACTGTCGGCTTATCATACCAAAGTAGTTAGGATGATAACCCAAAACTGAGAAGACAATACTCTGAAGTACTTAATGTTATCATATGCCGCCGGTTCACCAGACACCTATGTTTGAGATGTGCTATGCAACAGACTCTCTTTGGTCTTTGTAATCCGGTAATTAACCCGCCAAATATGTCAAAGCTATGCTCATATGAAGTGATAATACTTCCTTGATAGCAGAAATCCCAAGGTAATCAGAGCCGTGCTCTTATAAAATTTTCATTTTGGCTTCATAGCCGAATTATCAAGGTAATCAGAGCTGTGCTCTCATGAAATTTTCATATTGGCTTGATAGCCGAATTATCAAGGTAATCAGAGCTGTGCTCTCATGAAATTTTCATATTGGCTTGATAGATGAATTACCAAGATAACCAGAGTTGTGCTCTTATGAAATTATCATATTGGCTTGATAGCTAAATTACCAAGATAACCAGAGGTGTGCTCTTCTGAAATTGTCATATTGGCTTGATAGCCGAATTACCATATTGGCTTGATAGCTGGTATCAGGAGGGTAGTAACGCTATGTTCTCTTTGGTGAATACACCTATGTTTGAATAGGAAGCCCCCGTGTGATTTGTAACATCGGTGTTGCGCCGGATCAAGAAGGTAGTAATGCTATGTTCTCTTTGGTGAATACACCTATGTTCGAACAGGAAGCCCCCAGTGACCATTGGAAGTGATAAGGGCTCATTATTCTTAAAAATGAAACGACAGAGGCCCTGATTTATTAGGGATGCCAGATTTATTATATTCTTTATAATATATTGAAGGAAATATGCCCTAGAGGCAATAATAAAGTTGTTACTTATATTTCCTTATATCATGATAAATTTTTATTATTCATGCTAGAATTGTATTAACAGGAAACTTAGTACATGTGTGAATACATAGACAAACTAAGTGTCACTAGTATGCCTCTACTTGACTAGCTCGTTGAATCAAAGATGGTTAAGTTTCCTAGCCATAGACATGAGTTGTCATTTGATTAACGGGATCACATCATTAAAGAATGATGTGATTGACTTGACCCATTCCATTAGTTAGCACGATGATCGTTTAGTTTGTTGCTACTGCTTTCTTCATGACTTATACATGTTCCTCTGACTATGAGATTATGCAACTCCCGAATACCGGAGGAACACCTTGTGTGCTATCAAACGTCACAAACGTAACTGGGTGATTATAAAGATGCTCTACAGGTGTCTCCGATGGTGTTTGTTGAGTTGGCATAGATCGAGATTAGGATTTCTCACTCCGTGTATCGGAGAGGTATCTCTGGGCCCTCTCGGTAATGCACATCACTATAAGCCTTGCAAGCATTGTCACTAATGAGTTAGTTGCGGGATGATGCATTACGGAACAAGTAAAGAGACTTGCCGGTAATGAGATTGAACTAGGTATGATGATACCAATGATCGAATCTCGGGCAAGTAACATACCGATGACAAAGGGAACAACATATGTTGTTATGCGGTTTGACTGATAAAGATCTTCGTAGAATATGTAGGAGCCAATATGAGCATCCAGGTTCCGCTATTGGTTATTGACTAGAGACATGTCTCGGTCATGTCTACATAGTTCTTGAACCCGTAGGGTCCGCACGCTTAATGTTCGGTGATGATTGGTATTATCAGGTTATGTGATGATGTACCGAAGGTTTTTCGGAGTCCCGGATGAGATCACGGACATGACGAGGAGTCTCAAAATGATCGAGCTGTAAAGATCAATATATTGGAAGGCTATATTTGGACATCAGAAAGGTTCCGAGTGATTCGGGTATTTTTCGGAGTACCGGGGGAGTTACGGGAATACGGGAGTACATATGGGCCTTAGTGGGCTTCAAGGGAAAAAGTGAAGAAGCCACGATGGCTGGCCGCACGCCCCCCATGGGCCTAGTCCGAATTGGACTAGGGGAGGGGTTGCGCCCCCTCTTTCCTTCTCCTCCCCTTCTCCTTCCTTCCCCCTCCTTGTAGGACTAGGAAAGGAGGAATCATATTCCTACTAGGGGGAGGATTCCTCCCCCCTTTGGCGTGCCTAGAGAGGTCGGCTGGCCTCCCCTCCCTCCTTTATATATGTGGGGAGGGGCCACCCTAGAACACACAAGTCGACATTGTTCTTAGTCGTGTGCAGTGCCCCCTCCACCATAATCCACCTCGGTCATATCGTAGCGGTGCTTAGGCGAAGCCCTGCATCGGTAGCATCATCATCACCATCATCACGCCGTCATGCTGTCGGAACTCTCCCTCGAATCTCTGCTGGATCGGAGTTCGTGGGACAACACCGAGCTGAATGTGTGCTGAACTCGAAGGTGCCGTATGTTCGGTACTTGGATCGATCGGATCGTGAAGACGTACGACTACATCAACCGCGTTCTCATAACGCTTAACTTACGGTCTATGAGGGTACGTGGACTATACTCTCGCCTCTTGTTGCTATGCATCACCATGATCTTGCATGTGCGCATGAATTTTTTTTTAAATTACAACGTTCCCCAATAGTGGCATCCGAGCCAGGTTTATGCATAGATGTTATATGCACCAGTAGAACACAAAGGAGTTGTGGGCGTGGGTATATACATATTGCTTGCCGTTACTAGTTGATTCTTGATTCGGCGGTATTGTTGGATGAAGTGGCCCAGACCGACATTACGCGTACGCTTACGCGAGAGTGGTTCTACCATCGTGCTTCGCACACAGGTGGCTAGTGGGTGTCTGTTTCTCCAACTTTAGTTGAATCGGTTTCAATGCACAAGGTTCTTTCTGAAGATCAAAAAGCAATCACTATACTACGTTGTGGTTTTTGATGCGTAGGTAAGGACGGTTCTTGCTCAGCCCGTAGCAGCCACGCAAAACTTGCAACAACAAAGTAGAGGACATCTAACTTGGTTTTGCAGGGCGTGTTGTGATGTGATATGGTCAAGACGTGATGAGATATAAATTTTTGTATGATATGATCATGTTTTGTTGAAGTTATCGGCAACTGGCAGAGCCTTATGGTTGTCTCTTTATTGCATAAGATGCAAGTGCTAAATAATTGCTTTACTTTATCACTATGCGATAGCAATAGTTGCGAGAGCAATAGTTGGCGAGATGACCATGTGACGACACGTTGATAGAGATCAAGATGATGGAGATCATGGTGTCATGCCAGTGAAGATAGAGATCATGATGGTACTTTGGAGATGGAGATCAAAGGCGCAAGATGATCATGGCCATATCATGTCACATATTTTGATTGCATGTGATGTTTATCCTTTATGCATCTTATTTTGCTTAGTTCGGCAGTACCATTATAACATGATCTCTCTCTAAATTTCAAGGTATAAGTGTTCTCCCTGAGTATGGATCGTTGCGACAGTTCATCGTGCCGAGACACCATGTGATGATCGGGTGTGATAAGCTCTACGTTCACATACAACGGGTGCAAGCTAGTTTTGCACACGTGGAATACTCGGGTTAAAGTTGATGAGCCTAGCATATGCAGATATGGCCTCTGAACACTGGAGACCGAAAGGTCAAGCGTGAATCATATAGTAGATATGATTAACATAGTGATGTTCACCATTGAAAACTACTCCATATCACGTGATGATCGGACATGGTTTAGTTGATTTGGATCACGCGATCATTTAAATGACTAGAGGGATGTCTGTCTAAGTGGGAGTTCTTAAGTAATATGATTAATTGAACTTTAATTTATCATGAACTTAGTCCTGATAGTATTTGCATAACTATGTTGTAGATCAATAGCTCGCAATGTAGCTCCCCGTTTATTTTTGATATGTTCCTAGAGAAAAACTATGTTGAAAGATGATAGTAGCAATGATGCGGACTAGGTCCGTGGTCTAAGGATTATCCTCATTGCGGCACAGAAGAATTACGTCTTTGATGCACCGCTAGGTGACATACCTATTGCAGGAGTAGATGCAGAAGTTATGAACATTTGGCAAGCTCGATATGATGACTACTTGAAAGTTTAGTGCACCTTGCTTTACGGCTTAGAATCAGGGCTTCAAAGACGTTTTGAATGCCACAGAGCATATGAGATGTTCCAAGAGTTGAAATTAGTATTTCAGACTCATGCCCATGTCAAAAGGTATGAGACCTTTGACAAGCACTTTGCCTACAAGATGGAGGAGAATAGCTCAGCTGGTGAGCACGTGCTCAAAATGTCTAAGTACTAAAATCACTTGAATCAAGTGGGAGTTAATCTTCCAGATAAGATAGTGATTGACAGAGTTCTCTAGTCACTATCACCAAGTTACTAGAACTTCGTGATGAACTATAAAATGCAAGGGATAACGTAAACGATTCCCAAGTTCTTTGTGATGCTGAAATCGATGAAGGTAGAAATCAGAAAAATCATCAAGTGTTGATGGTTCACAAGAACACTAGTTTCAAGAAAAGGGAAAAGGGAAGAAGGGGAACTTCAAGAAGAACGACAAGCAAGTTGCTGCTTCAGTGAAGAAGCACAAGTCTAGATCTAAGCCTGAGACTAAGTGCTTCTACTGCAAAGGGACTGGTCACTGGAAGCAGAACTGCCCCAAATATTTGGCGGATAAGAAGGATGGCAAAGTGAACAAAGGTATATTTGATATACATGTTATTGATGTGTGCTTTACTAGTGTTTATAGCAACCCCTTAGTATTTGATACTAGTTCACTTGCTAAAGATTAATAACTCGAAACAGGAGTTGTAGAAAGAACAGAGACTAGTTAAGGGTGAAGTGACGATGTGTGTTGGAAGTGGTTCCAAGATTGATATGATCATCACGCACACTCCCTATACTTTCGGGATTAGTGTTGAACCAAAACAAATGTTATTTGGTATTTGCGTTAAGCATGAATATGATTTGATCATGTTTATTACAATATGGTTATTCATTTAAAGTCAGAGAATAATTGTTGTTCTGTTTACATGAATAAAACCTTCAATGGTCATACACCCAAGGTGAATGGTTTATTGAATCTTGATCATAGTGATACACATATTCATAATATTGAAGCCAAAAGTTGCAAAGTTAATAATGATAGTGCAACTTATTTGTGGCACTGCCGTTTAGGTCATATTGGTGTAAAGCGCATGAAGAAAATCCATGCTGATGGGCTTTTGGAATCACTTGATTATAAATCAGTTGATGCTTGCGAACCATGCCTCATGGGCAAGATGACTAAGACTCTATTCTCCGGAACAATGGTGCAAGCAACTAACTTATTGGAAATAATACATACTGATGTATGCGACCCGATAAGTGTTGAAGCTCGCGGCGGGTATTGTTATTTTCTGACCTTCAGAGATGATTTGAGCAGATATGGGAATATCTACTTAAGGAAACATAACTCTAAAACATTTGAAAAGTTCAAAGAATTTCAGGATGAAGTGGAAAATCATCGTAACAAGAAAATAAGTGTCTACGATCTGATCGCAGAGGCGAATATTTGAGTTACGAGTTTGGTCTTCATTTGAAAGAATGTGGAATAGTTCCGCAACTCACGCCACCTGGAACACCATAGTGTAACGGTGTGTGCGAACATCGTAATTGTACTTTATTAGATATGGTGCAATCTATGATGTCTCCTACCGATTTACCACTATCGTTTTGGGGTTATGCATTAAAAACAACTTCATTCACGTTAAATAGGGCACCATCTAAACCAGTTAAGACGACACCATATGAACTGTGGTTTGGCAAGAAACCAAAGTTGTCATTTCTTAAAGTTTGGAGTTGCGATGCTTATGTGATTTTTTTATCCTGATAAGCTCAACCCAAATAGGAGAAGTGCGTCTTCACAGGATACCCAAAGGAGACAATTGGGTACACCTTCTATCACAGATCCGAAGTGTTGGGGATATTACTGCTGGGCGTAAACCGGCCTATCTGGACCGGGTCAACTTCATCAGTAGTTCCAGAAGTGATAAAGCCCAAGAAGGCAGATGAGGGCCTAAGGCCCATAGCCGGTTCAAGACTTGTAGCTGTAAACCGGAATTTGTATATAAACTTGTATTGTAAGTTAGGAATAAGGAGAGACCAACCCGTATACGAATATCGATCGGTGTTGGGACTCTGTGAACCGACGGGTGTCACCCGTGTATATAAGGGGACGACCCGGCAGCGGTTCAAGGACAACAGACAACAACTCGAGACATAGGCGAAGCTTGTTTGCTCCCTAGTCATCGAAACCCCATCAATTCCATCACAACTAGACGTAGGCTTTTACCTTCATTGAAGGGGCCGAACTAGTATAAACTCTCTTGCGTCCCTGTGTCTGCTTTAACCCCTTCAAGCTAACCCGTTGCGATGGCTCCACGACTAAGTCCTTTCTCTAGGACATCTGCCGTGACAAAACCACGACAGTTGGTGCCCACCGTGGGGTAATCGCACGATGGTTTCCGGTTCTTGGAGGGCCTCTTTGAAGGACTCGAGGGCTACGCTGTGGGCCGGATGACTAAGAGTCGTCGCGCAAGCTCTACATCGATGACACAGGCTGGGGCCCCGAGGCCGGCTCAATTGAGTACGGGTACCGGGTCCCCTTTGGTAGCATTCACGTTTTCATTGGCAAGATCAGTGAACCGGGCCCTGAGCCGGACATCTGCACCGATCTCGTCGAGACGGCTCAGCGTGTGCGATCCGCCCGGGTTAAACTGGCCATGAAGCGTGCCTTCGTGGGAGTCATCCATGGAGGAAGTTATGAGGATGGATCAGAATTTCATGGCGCGACCGTCGTTTGTTCCTGTGACGAATCTTCGACCGAAGAAACCGAATCTCTTTATCAGCTACAAGATGGCCAGATTGGGAGCTGTTCCGATGGCGACAATATTCCGGACCCCTCTGATCTGCCCAACCGGGTTGGAATATTCATGGCCGGAACACAAGCAGCGCTTCATTCTTCGATAGCTGCGGCAACGATTTCTGGTTCAGCAGCGGCGACGGCTGCCGGGGCAGGAGGCCCTGTGTGCCCGCCGGCTCAGGTTCTATCAGAACTATTTGATGCGTTGGCTGTGCTTATGGCGGAAGTTAATCCGCCAGATCAGGACGTTCACAACACGGAGATTGCAAAGGTAAAGGAACAGATCACCCAGGCCAAGGCAGATCTGGCGGCTGAGGACACCAGGATGGCCGTAGAGCGGGCCGCTTTAGACGCACAGGCCTACAGGCTTATGTTGGACCAGAGTGCGTCGCATGAAGTCATTAGGAGGAAGCACCGATCCCGCTTACCTCCGGTTTTCGAGGCCAGAGACCTTTTCAACACTCCAGGACCAAGAGCTGGCAATCCGCTGGAGGGAAACCGGGCAGAAGCCCCTGGGACCGGTGCACCGGTTCAGCCTCGTCAGATGGACCCGCCTCGTCAAAATACCGTTATACCTCAGGCTGCTTTAACACCTCCGGGTCACTACTGCAACCCAATGGACAATCTTGTTGCCGCTGCTGCATGGCTGGAGGCCATTCCAATTGAGGGTGACTCGCCACAGGTAGTAGAGACGCGACGGGTCAAGGAACTTCTGAGGACAGCTTTGGCCCAATAGGAAGCATACTCGTACATCCACGACTGGATCCACTCGACCCCCCGTCCAAGCCGGAGCTATAGCAGACATATGGATGAACCAGCAGTGTCGAGTAATGAATGACGTGGGGCACCCTGTGACAACAACCCGGCAGGTGGCGCTGATAACGCTCAGGGAGTGGTGGACCGGGCCCGCGCGCACAGGGAGGCCGAGTTAGCCACACAACATCAGGCTCGGCAGCTCACGCCGGTTCGTCCAACCACCTTAACTGAACCTGGTGTTACTTCTAGTTCTTTGGGGGTGCCTTGCCTTATCCCCGCTTTACGCAACGTGCGCCTGCCCAAGGATTTCAAAGGCCCACGCAAGGTACCAAATTACACGGCGGATCAACCTCCAGAGACATGGGTGGAGAGCTATGAGATGGCCATGGAGATGCTTGATGTGGATGACGCGGCGTGTGCAAAATACTTCACCATGATGCTTGAAGGAACGACCTGTACTTGATTAAAAAGCTTGCCTGCTAATTCTATCAGTTCATGGGCCCAACTATGAGCCCGGTTTATCAGCAATTTCAAGGATACCTGTAAACAGCCTATGTCGATAGTGGACTTAGCTGCATGCGTCCAGGAGGAAGGAGAATCAACGACTCATTGGGTGCGCCGGGTTTCACAAGTGTTGCACTCCTCAGACTGCATCAACGCTGATACCGCAGTATTAACCCTAGAAGGCGACTGCCGGTTCAGGCCCCTAAAGCTGAAGTTGGGACGGATGAAGCGTCATTGCACCGACATGGGGACCCTCATGGCCGCTTTGGTGAAATATGCTGATTCTGATAGTACCAAGGATCCCGAATCTGATGATGACAAGACAGGGAAAGGGAAGAAGAACAACAGCTCCAAAGGTCAGCAGCATCACTGGGCAGGCAATGGTGGTGGAGGCAAGCGTAAAGCGGATGGTAACATGGACTTTGTGGCTAATACCAACGCACAGGACAATGGCCAGCGATGCAAGGGTAGACCGAAAAATCGTAATGGAGCACCCAACCCCAACCCAAACTGCCTAAACTATCTGCTAAGCCAGCCCTGTCCAAGACATGGGACGAATGAGGCGCCAGCAAACCACCTTTGGAAGGATTGCTTTATTATGCAGGAGTTCAAGAATTCTAATAATTTCCGGTATGATCACGAATCTAGCGGTGGCTCAGGATCCGGGCCGGGTTACGGTGGAGGAAGTTCCGGTTCAGGATTCAATGGTAATCCGGGAGGACATAATGGTCAAAATAGTCAGAACAACCAGGGTGGTTACAACCAACAGCAGAAACAGTCAGGTTACCAGAGCAACCCAAAGCAGTTGAGTAGTGGGCAGGACCATGTCTTCACCACTAGCTTGGACAAGCGAGACCGGAAGGTTCAGAGGTGGGTGGTCAACTATGTTGAACCGGCCATACCGCGTTATCTATGTTGGTCGGAACAACCAATCATATGGAGCAGAGAGGATCACCCTCCCTAGGTCGATAATCCGGGTCAGTTGGCTCTAGTGGTGGCACCTCAGGTGGGAGGTTATAAGTGGCTATTGTGGCTATTGTGGTGGAGCGAGAGGAGGCAGGCAAGGAGCATCCGGTTCAACGACCGGTCTATTATATCAGCGAGGTGCTAATCAAGTCCAAGCAAAGGTATCCGCATTGGCAGAAGCTGGTGTATGGAGTTTTTATGGCAAGCTGGAAGCTTAAACAATATTTCCAAGGGCACCCAATTACGGTGGTCAGTTCTGCTCCTTTGGGAGATATCATCCAGAACCAGGAAGCAACTGACCGGATTGCAAAGTGGGCCATAGAGCTGGGGCCGTACGGTTTGAAGTATGTGCCTCGGACAGCGGTTATGTCTCAAGCACTTGTTGATTTCATCAATGATTGGACGGAAATGCAAGCACCTGAAGAAAAGCCAGATCACACATATTGGACCATCCATTTTGACGGATCCAGGCAACTGGAAGGCTCGGGGGCTGGAGTCATATTAACTTCCCCATGAGGTGATAAGTTTTGTTATGTTCTCTGCTTAATGTTCCCTTGTACTAACAATGCAGCTGAGTATGAAGCCTTGCTCCATGGTCTGCGGATGGCTAAGGAGATGAATCTAAGTCGAGTTAAGTGCTTCGGTGACTCGGACCTTGTGGCTCAACAAGTGTCTAGCACTTGGGACTCCAAGGACCCACTCATGGCAGCATATCGTCGTGAGGTGGATACTGTTGCAGGTTATTTCAAAGCCTATCAGGTGGACCACGTGGACCGGCGGAAAAATGAAGCAGCGGACGCTTTAAGCCGGCTGGGCTCTCAGCGCAAACCGGTCCTGCCCAATGTTTTTCTGGATGTGCTGCACAACCCGTCGCTCAAGATCCCTGGTGAAGAGGATTTGGCTATTCTTGATCCGAAGGCTCAATTGGTGGTGGCTCTTCATGTTATTCCGGATTGGACGCTTCCTTACCTGGCGTACAAGAACCGGGGCGAGTTGCCAGAGGATGAGATTCTGGCTTGGCAGATAATCCGGCGATCCAAGTCCATGGCTATCATCAATGGCGAGTTGCATCATTGCAGTGTATCAGGAGCTGTTCAACGTTGTGTGTCTCCTGAAGAAGGCCGTGAAATTTTGCGTGAGATCCATGAAGGAGATTTTGGTCACCATGCCGGTTCAAAGTCTCTGGTGGATAAAGCGTTTCGCCATGGCTTCTATTGGTTAACTGCTCATGCTGATGCGGAGGATCTGGTCAGACGATGTGATGGTTGCCAAAGGTTTTCAAGACGTGCTCATGTACCGGCTCAAGAATTGAGAATGATTCCAATTACTTGGCCGTTTGCGACTTGGGGGCTGGATATGGTTGGGCCTTTCAAAAGGTCCAAAGATAAGAAGACCCACCTCCTGGTGGCGGTTGACAAGTTTACAAAGTGGGTGGAGGCAGAACCTGTTAGCAAGTGTGATGCGGCCACAGCGGTTCAGTTCATCAAAAAGGTGATTTTCCGGTTTGGCTTTCCGCACAGTATTATCACAGATAATGGTACCAATTTGTCCAAAGGTGCTATCAAGGAGTTCTGGGAACGGGGGCACATCCGGCTCGATGTTTCATCAGTGGCACATCCACAGTCCAATGGTCAAGCAGAAAGAGCCAATCAAGAGATCTTGAGAGGCATCAAGCCCCAGCTCATGGTTCCTTTGCAGAGAACACCGGGTTGTTGGGTAGAAGAATTACCATCTGTGTTATGGAGCATCAATACAACACCCAACAGATCAACAGGATACACACCGTTCTTCATGGTTTATGGAGCGGAGGTGGTTCTCCCCAGTGATATCCGTCATGATTCACCTCGTGTAACGGCTTATATTGAAGCGGACAATGAGACAGCACAGCAAGATGCTTTGGACCGGTTGGATGAAGAGCGTGACATCGCAGCCGCTCGATCAGCGCTTTACCAGCAGGATCTTCGTCGTTATCACAGTCGCCGAGTCAGAACCAGAACCTTTTAGGAAGGAGATTTGGTGCTTCGGCTCATCCAAGATCAGACTGATATGCATAAGTTATCCCCGCCTTGGGAGGGGCCTTTCGTGGTCAGCAAGAATCTGCACAACGGGTCATACTATCTGATCGATATTCGAGAACATAAGGACTCACGTACATTAGAGGAGGAGACCAACAGGCCATGGAACATAGCTCATCTTCGGCCTTATTATACCCGAGCCATTGGTTCTACTTATGTACATATTACAACAATGTATATATTAACTATAATAAGCCGGAACCTCAGCTAAAGCGAGGTATCTGTTCTTTTACATCATGTGTGGTTACACGGAGTTGTTCTAAAGCGGCTTCCGGTTTACCCCTTGAGTTCGCTTTGCTAAAAGCATCGTGTTATATCACTTGGAGGATTGGTCGTGTCCGAACCAATACCATGCCTCTTGATAGGCGAGAGCCACCAGATCACTTGGGGACTTGGTCATGTCTGAACCAGTCATGCCTCTTGATCGGCTTAAGGCCACAGAATCACTTGGGGGCTTGGTCGAACCCAAACCATGACCATGCCACTTGATCGACATAAATGCCATGGTTTCATTTGGGGACCTGGCTGACTAGAATCATAGTTACACCTAACGGGAGCTTGGTCGTGTTCGGCCATGGTAACACCATCTGATCAGCTCAAATAAACCTTTTTTTGCAACGTTTTGTCATTGCACTTGATTTACACTTTTCTTTGAAGGTTTTTTTTGCTTTTTATTGCGTTTTTTAAACCGACAAAGTTTTTTAACCAATCCATTGACGGAACACAGTTCACGTCCATCCGGAGAATATTTGCCCAGTTTGATCCTTGTTGTTAACATCCTCTTACGGAGTAACACGATGTTTATTATAACCAGGCACGGTTTACATGGTAAACCAGAGTCATATATATATACAGGAGCTGTTATCTCCTCAATAGTGTGGGTTTACAAAACTCCGCTTCAAGATTGGCCAAGCCAACTTCACGCTCAATGATGGCAGGTATTATGTATCTCAAAAATTTGATCATATACTTAAAATTTTGTTTTAGATGTTTTGATTTCATATATGCAGACATCATATTCCGCCTGACAGTACAACCGCGGTGGCACTTGACGAATTTCTCATTTCAGAAAGTGCTTTGGAAAGTTCATCACCACAGGAAGAACAAATTATGCACGAAGGCATATCAACATCAAAAGTATCAGCTAGCCTATTACAAGGCAACATGGTGCCCATAATAATATAATTATTTTTCGCAAAGGAGAGGCAGTTTTAAAACCGGCTTCCGGTTCAAGCTTGGTCACCAGCCTGGCCTGATGGTTGTGGGTCATCCTGCGCCGCTTCAGCCTCCGTTTCTCTACCCAGTGGCTAGAAATCCACAGTTGTCCAGTCGATTCCCATTAATGCTTGAAAAATAGCCTCATCATGGATCAGCAATGACGGGTCAATATCGGGAGCGTAAGTATGCTTACGGATTGGAGGGATCAGATTTTCTGATTCATGGATTGGTGCAACTATTCGCTTGTTCTGACTGTCATATTGGGCTTGATAATGAGACAAGTCTGCTTCTTCAGCTAATTGACAAGCTAGCGAACGTACCTCTTGGTTTATTGCTCGCAGATCCGCTTCACCAAATTCTGACCCGTCTTCCTTCAAGCTGGGATAGCCCTGAGCAGCTTCAATAGGATCAAAATACGGCACCCAGGCTTTTGCCCGGATTAAGGCATTGATTGCACCGGTTCAAGCAGCAGATTTCTTCAGCTCTTCAACCCGGGCAGGAAGCACCGACAGTTTCATCAGAGTATCTTGAATCAAAGTGGGCGCCAGTTTGTTATGAGATGCGGTATAGATGATCTGCTGGGCACCAGTATACAATTGTTCAACCAATGTATAGGCGGCTTTCAGTTTCTTCCGCACATCTGACCCCAAGTAACCAATGCATGTCCCTGAAATACCATAAAGGGTTAATAAACCGGCGACTCTGTAAGAAGGCAGAGCCAATTCAGAAGGCAAACTGGCTTACCAAAGATAGCAGTAGTCATGGCATGCACATGCCGCTTTATGCTGGTCAGTTCATCCGCCACTAGTTTTAGTGCAGCCTCGGCATCCTCTGCTCGTTTGATCAAAGCGGACTTTTCAGTAGCCCAATCCGCCCGTTTCTTCTTGAAGCTCTCCTTAAGCTGTTCCATGGCGCTTAAAGCGCTGGCAAATTCCTCTTTTGCTTTGGAGGTTTCAGCCTGTTGGGTTTTTAGGTTTTCTTGGAGATCGGTGACTTGGTTTTCTTTCGTCTTTAGCTCCGCCTGCATGCATACAGATATATGCTTCAACAAATCGGTATAAGGATTCAAGTACCAATCACATAACAAGTTATGCACTTAGCACTTGGGGGCTAATGCATATTCGATCTTCATCTTTCAATTGCTTGCAAAGTCCCAAGGTCAATACAAGTATTCAACTTGGCACTTGGGGGCTAATGGTTATTTGCTCGTATATATATTCTGATGCGGCAATCTCAATTACCTAAAGTACCAGTTTAACTACGCTAAGTTGAACCGGCCCTTGGGGGCTACATCGGCAAAAGTTCAAAGTATTAAGATTTATGTTAGTAAGTCCCGGTTTGAAAGAATATTACAAACCGGCCCTTGGGGGCTAGGAGAGTCAGCAAGAATGGAAGCATACAAGCAGGAAGGAGCATATGGAAGTTACCTCATATTTATCTTTCATCATATTAACCAGACCGGCTTCATAGTTGCGACTGGTATACAACCGGTTCAGATAGCCGGAATGGATATCTTGGGCGTTCAGAGCAGCATAAGTCGTCAGATCAGCATTCCACTTGCCTTTGCCAAAGGCAGTAAATTCTTCGTTGGCAGAATGTTTGGATAAAGCGACAGGATTGCTTGGCTCAGTATGGCCAGTGCCAGTAATGACAACCTCATCATCCTGGGTACCACCGGTTTGCACTGGAGCTGTTGGCTTGTTAGTAGGTTTTCCTGGACCGGTGGAGATTTCAATCCGGATGGAACCTGTGGGCTGATTGACAGGACCTGAGGCATCAGTAGGTCTCTCTTCAGCAATAAGATCATCGTCTTGCTGCGGTGGATTGTTGGGTATATCCTCAGGAATAGCCGCTTCAAGATTGGGTGTCTTGCCTGCTTCAAGAACGACATCTTCTTCGGCCGCTTTGTCCAGGCTGGCCTTCTTGCTTGGCCTAGGTTTGGCCCTAAGAAGAATAACAAAATCAAATACAGCATATGTTTTAAGGCGATGTACTACAAACACCACAATAAGTACAGCTTACCCAAGCACCGTTTTGAGCGGTGGGAGCTGAGTAGCCGATGACTCGCCAGAAGATGAGTGGGAAGTAACCTGGTAATCGGAGTCAGACGGATTAAGAGGTTGACGAAAGCAGCCCGCTTTAGGACAAGCACTGACAAGCAAATTAGAGACCTCTGAATGGCGTTTCCGAACCGGACTGTTCGGTAAACCGGCGGAGGTAACTACCTGGCCGCTGTGCCGGGTTGTCGACGAGCTTCGTGTTTTTGGGTCTTCATAAGAAATTTAGGATCCAAATAAGCAAGAGGATGAGAAAATTTAACTTTCTGGTTTGCTTGACGGATTTTTTGTGAAGGCAAAGTTTCTGAATCGGAAGAGGGAATAATTACCTCTGCAACATCCGCATGGCTGGCTTCGGCATCATCCTGACAAATATCATCATCAATAAGACGCATGAAAAATAAACCAAGTGAGTCAAGCTCTACCTCAAAGTCCGGATTATCCACATCATCATTAGGGGCCGGATTAGAAGATGCAGTGGTTCTTTTCCTGTGGGCAGTCTTCTTCACAACTTTAGTCTTTTGCCGAGTTGCTCTTTCCGGTTTATCTGTTTTTTCTGGTTTTTCCTGCGGCAGTTTCTTGCTCCAAAATGGATCATTGCCCTGATTACACAGACACTGATATTAAACAAAGACCAGATATATCATTAACAGATTCAGCAAAAAGAAAAATCAAAGTCTTACAGCTGGCGGTTTGTTGGTGGCATAGAAGGGAAGCAGGAAGTTTCTAGCACAAACGTGTTCCGGTTCATTCAGCATCTTATTCACAGCCTCTATGATTTCTTCGTCGGTGAGCTGGATTTTGGAATGTCGCAGTGGGTCATCAACACTGCCAGTATACTCGCACATCAAACTGGAGCGCTGACTAAGGGGCAGTATGCTCCATGATATCCAACAGCGAGCGAGATCAACACCTGTTAAACCGTTGGCCATAAAGGCTCTGAGCTTTGACAGTTGAGGAGCATATTTGCTTCTCTCCTGTGCAGTCAATCTTTGTGGAAAAGGGTGTGTATTGCTGAGCTGCTCCGGTCGAAAGACAGGCAAGGGATTCTCACCAGCAGGGGAGGTGTCTTTGCAGTAGAACCATGTCTGATTCCATTCTTTGGGGTGGCTATGCAGTTTGGCGTGAGGGTATGTGACCTCTTTCCTTTTCTGAATCGCTACACCACCCAACTCCGTATTGGAGCCGTCAGTAAACTCAGTACGGCAGTTTAGATGGAAAAGGTCTCTGAACAATTCCATTGTGGGCTCCTCTTAAAAGAACGCTTCACAGAGCAGTTGGAAGTGACACATATTGTCAGGACCCCGACTCGATGTCACATCGATCTAGCCGGTAACACCTCATATCACTTTGCGGCCTCACGCACGGTATCCCCACGGGTGTCGCCTTACCTTTGCCCGGGACCGTTTGCGCCTTTTGGCTCACGTATATGATAGTGTCGCTAGCATCCATATGATAAGGAGCCCGGGCTGACATGGCTAGTCGTAAACCCAAAGTGGCACAGACTTACAGGGACAGGCATCCATGACCCAGCATCGAACGTGTCGGTCATCAGCGAGTGAATCCAGGCTGTAGCACTGGGCTAGCAGGACTCCGGTAAACCGGGCTGTAGCGGGCTAACAGGACTCCGGTATTCATCGCGTGACATTTCCCGAAGGGACAGACACAGGAACGAAGAAGGACACATGCCGGCCAGCCTAAGTGTTCCGGAGCAGTAGCAAGCTACCATGGCTCAGTGGCAACACTAGGAGACATTTCCCGGTAAGAGAGGCTACTAAAGATAAACAACTAGATGGTCAGATCCCACACATACCAAGCATTTCAATAACATACACACAATATGCTCGATATGTGCAATACAACATGGCATCACAAAATGACTCTACGACTCAAGTAGTTTATTCAATAGGCTCCGAGGAGCGAGATATTACAAACATGGGTCTCATGACCCAACACTCAGAGCATACAAGTCAAAACACAAGCGGAAGCTATCATGTCTGAGTACAGACATCTATAAATGGAAAAGGCTGAGAAGCCTGACTATCTACCAGATCCTGCCGGGGGCACAAGATCGTAGCTGAGGTATCAAGCTAAACGTCGAAGTCCACGTGGAACTACTAGTGAGACTGAAGTCTCTCTGCAAAAATGTAAAATAGGCAAACGTGAGTACAAATGTACCCAGCAAGACTTACATCAGAACTATCTACATATGCATCATTATCAACAAAGGGGTGGTGGGGTTTAACTGCAGCAAGCCAGCTTTGACTCGGTGGCTATCCTAAACTACGACTGCAAGCGACTCTTTTGAAGTGGCGCACACGAGTCCACATATTCACCATATCAATACACCACTATGGAACCGCTCCCGTCTCCCTACGAGAACGCCATCCATAGCACTCACGCTTATCTTGCGTATTTTAGAGTATCCACTTTCACTTGTCTATGAACTGATATAAGCAACCCAGAAGTCCTTTTCCGCGGACACGGCTATTCGAATAGATCATATTAACCCTGCAGGGGTGTACTTCTTCACACACGCTCTCACCACCTACCGCCGTTTACACGACATGTACTCGGCAACCTTCAAGCGGAAGCCCAACGTGGGTGTCGGCCACGGCCTGCCTAAACACTCAAGTCTCTAGTCCAGGTTTATCGCCTATTCGGGTTCCATCCATGAGGAGATCCGGCCGGAGTTTCGCTCACAGCCCCAAACGATGTGTACAGGGTTCCGTGACACCAAACGGGCGCCCGGTTTACCCGGCCACGTGCCTACCGCATCACAGCCCACCCCTACGGTCAGCGCTGCGCACGGCCTCCAGCATACTACAAACACCAGAAACTACTTGCAACTCCTGGACAGAGGACAAGGGTGAATAAGAAGCCGAGAGGGTCCATTGGTTTCGGGCCCAATGCGTGGTAGTAGCTGAATCATGGATCACAAACACAGAACTCAGTTCCTGAGGACGGCTGCAATGAGACAACCCACCATGTACTCCTACATGGCCTCTCACCGCTACCTTTACCAAATCGTGTTCACACACTTAGCTCACACACAGTAGGACATGTTCACACGCCTCTGATTCATCCCCGATGAATCAGACCTGACTCAACTCTAAGCAGTAGCAGGCATGACAAACAAGCATGAATGAGTAGGCACATCAGGGCTCAAACAACTCCTACTCATGCTAGTGGGTTTCATCTAATTACTGTGGCAATGACAGGTCATGCAGAGGATAAAGGGGTTCAGCTACCGCAGCAAGTAACAAATATGTCGTTGTTGTCCTAATGCAGTAAAAGAGAGCAGGAGCGAGAGAGTAGGATTGTATCGGAATGGACAAGGGGGTTTTGCTTGCCTGGCACTTCTGAAGATAGTATTGAGTCTTCATCAGTGTCAACGATCACATCATCGGTATCACGTCTATCGAGAGGGGACAAATACCGGCAACACAGAAAGGAACACAATCAATGCAATGCACAATATGATGCATGATCATGACATGGCAAAATGAATGTGTTTTGGGCTAATGCAACTAGCAACAGATTAAATGAAGTTGGTTTGAATATAAAATTCAAATTCAAACTCCATATGTGGTTATTTAAATGTCATTCACTTCATTTGCCCTAAACAGTAGTGATAAGTTGTTCTAACATGCATGAAAATGGTACAGATGGATTTCTTGAATTTTTCTGATAATTTTTCATATATAAATCATTTAATTTGGAGTTACGGTTAATTTTCTATGATTTATTGAAGTTTTAGCTATTTTCTGGAATTCCAGAATTAAATTAAATCCAGAAAATACTTATTGCGTCAGCCCCACGTCACAGTGACGTCAGCAGGGTCAACTGGGCGCCTCCAGGTCAAACCTGACCAGTGGGGTCCACTGGTCAGTGACTGGGGGTGGATAGTGCCAATGACAGGTGGGGCCGGGTTAACAGACACGTCAGCAGGTCAAAGCTGACGGGTGGGGCCCATGTGGTTAGTTAAACTAAACAGGAAAAATAAACTAAGATTAATTAGCAGGTGGGGCCCTCATGTCAGTGAGAGAGGGGGGGGGTCAAACCCGGGTCAGCCGAGGCTAACACGCCGGCGGCTCGTCGCCGGTGAAGCCCGAGACGGCGGAGGGGGTCGGGATTCGCCCTCCGATGACCAAAAGAGCGGCGGAGGGGCTCTACGGGATGCCCAGACTCGCGCGCATCTAACAGGGCGGACGGGTGAAGCTAAGGTGGCCGGAGGCGACGGCAATCGTGACGACGGCGGCGGCCGGAGTTCGGGCACCTGCGGGTTTGGCGTTGTGGTGCTCGGGAGGAGGAGCTGGTGGGATCTGCGTGCTCCTGGGAGGGCACCGAGCGCGTTGACACACTCAGGCACGGGCTGTGGTGGCTGTGGCCACGGCCACGCCATGGCCGGCGGCGAGAAGCTCTCGGCCGCGGTGGGAGATGGGGCTAGGGGGCGAGAACGGAGGGGGCGAGCAAGGGGGAAGGCGCAGGAGCTCACAGCGAGTTCGAGGGGGCAGTCAGCAGGCTCGGGGAAGCGACGACAGCGACGAATCGACGATGGCGACCTTCGGTGCCCGAGGAAGAAGAAGATGATGGCGCCGGCATTGCGGGGCTTCCGGAGGGCCGTGGGTCGGTGGGGAGGAAGGAGGGGGTCGAGGCGGAGCTCGCAAGCACAGCGAGGGGTCGAGGGGGAGACGGTGTGTGCGGTGGTGCTCGTCGGTGGCGGCGGCTCCGTTCGGGGGGGGGGGAAACAGAGAGGGGAAGAGCGTTCGGGGAAGAGAGAGGGAGCAGCGAGGGAGTTCCAGGGGGTCGGGGCAGCGTCGAGAGGATGACGCGAGGCGTCGCGGTGTCCAGGTGATGCAGGCGAGCAGGGTGGTGGCGTGGCGAGCTCGGCCGCGTGCGCCGAGTGCCTCCTCTGCCTACTGGCGCGAGGAGGAAGGCGACAGGGGAGGGAGGCGGCGGTGGGCTGGGCCAGCGGGAGGAGCTGGCCAGCTGGGCCGGCTACAGGTAAGTGGCCCAGGTGGCCTTCTCTCTTTTATTTTTTTTGTTCTGTTTTATTTTCTTTTTATTTAATTTCTTTGCCACTGTTTTCAATTCCAAAATAATTTCAAACAGTGCCAAAACATTCTGAAATATTTTATGTTACCTCTCTGGACTATTCCAAGAGTACATAAAACATTTCAAAGCATTTGAAAATATATTCATTATATATTATGAATATATCCCCAAATTCAAATAGATTATTGATTTAAATTCAGAGACCAAATAATTCCTTAAAAATATTCCAGAATTTTGGTTTGATATATAACTCTTGCCAAAATTCACAAAACTATTTTTAGGGCATTTTGGATTCACAGAATGCAATTTAAAGGGTGCTTGCCCTTCTTTTAACTAGGGTTTTGAGGCTTCTGAATTCCTCAGTTCAAATTTCATTTGAATTTAAACATGATGCAGACATGAAGCTAGGCTAGAGCAATGCCAGAAGCTAGGGATGTGACAACTCACCCCCACTAAACAAGAATCTCGTCTCGAGATTCAAGCGTAGGGTAAGGTGAAAGGGGAACGCAAACTAGTATAATCTTCACGATCCAGGGTGCACTTCAATTGAACGTTGATTCGATCACCATCATTGTCTTGAAGTCTTGCTCCGAGAAATCCTGTCAACATGACATGGAGGGAAGGAGACTCTAGAAGGGTCGATCTTCTCAAGATCGAACAACTCACGGAATGAGACACAACAATATCTCTCGAGCTGAGAGACGAAGCACACCTCTAGAGAAATGGAGTGGAACAGATGACGAAGGTTCACTAGGTAGACAACGATTCCACACCTAAGAAGGTGGTGAACGGTTGTCAACGTAGCGAGGAGTTGAGTTGCCATGATACCATAGCGAGACACCTCCGGAAGCGTGACTCGTAGATATCTCCCCTTAAGTGGCAAAAAGAATTACTTTTGATTCAAGATCATTGAACTCTTTATACCAACTTAAGGCAAATCATAATCGATCATTTAGAGAGGTTCGGTAGAATGGCATACTCAAACTTGGATGATGTGGATTACCTTGTTGAAGACAACGCAATGGATGAATTTACTTATCACCGGAAATGGAAGGGACATTGGTGGTGCAAGCTGGGAACAAAATGCAAATGCTGGGAACGAATCTGGTAACTGGGGAAGAACCCAACAATAGAGAGTGAATTCACTGTTGGAGTGGTTATAGCATAACCGAGGAAATCTGGGGCAATCCCAGCTAGTGCCGATGATAACACGTAGCGCTTGTGCGTGCTCTCAAGAACTTGAGCATTTCCACAATCATCAAGGTTTTATCAACAACCGCGTCAAGGGTGCTGACAACACAACTTACTACCATGATGAATGGTGATGGAGGATGTAGATGCAAAGGAAGATAACACCTTCTCAGATTTCACCCTTGACGAGGCCAAGGAAATAAAATCTGGAGGATCGACCGAGAGACATTTAGCACTCCGCTTCTAATGTTCTCCTTGATGTGCTAGTGTAACCCATTCATGGATATGGTTTGATATCTAGAACATCAAGTAAAGGTCGGACTTCGGGAACACAAAGATCCATAGGGGCAACTAGGGAAGTAAATCCTACGAAATCCTTATGGGGAGGTGGCCAACTTCCTCAATCAAGATACTACAATAATAGGTCTACCGGATGGGTGTGTTGGCCACGACATCCACTTTATCGGTTATCGCGAGACCAATATTATAGTTCTTGGGAAATGTTCCAAACCATCATATCTGCCTGAGATTCAGATCTGGTTGGTGTCAGGATATTCCAGACTCATCGAGTCTAGGAAGAAAAATGAAAGTTTGCAACACAAATCGACGAGATGACGTTGCGAGATTCTCGGGGAATGAACTACGATAGCAAGCTCCAAAACATGAGCTGGTTCTGCTACAAACATGTGAACACGTTGTCCCAGACAAGCATGACCACGTGGTAGTCTTACAATAAAACACTACCGAGTTCTGGTTGGGAACCATCACCGTGGATAACGAAGTCCTTGCATAAGTCATATGATTAGCTCTTATGAAGGAACTTCTTCCCCTTGAACAAATCAATCAGTGGCTTGGTGTGCTCGGGACACATATGGAATGAAGGTTGCAAGTCTCCAAACCACAGAATACTTCGCACGTGTGCATGACTAATTTGGAATGATTCCAGGAAAAC